>NC_057802.1:405094890-405440178 GCF_018294505.1 Triticum aestivum | reverse complement strand
GCTGCGCGCAAGGTGAGGCGGCGGCTAGGGTTTCCGATGGGCTGGCGGCGGCTGGGGGCTCGGGGTCTCGGGCTTTAAAGGCCGGCCCGAGGAGTCCTGGCCGGGTACGGCCCGAAGTGGGTTGCGCGTTTTTTTAAATAATTCCGACGTGGAGAAAAAGAAAGAAAAGAAATACTAAAAAGACTCCAAAAATCCCGAAATAAATTTTCCCCGTCCTCTAAAAATAGGCCGGACAAGGTGAACATTTACTTGGGCCTAAAATGCAATTTTGAAAAACGCATATTCTTCCTAATTCAAATAAAAATAGCGACAAAACTCCGAATAAAATCTTATTTGATTTAATATTAAACCTGTGATATTTCTTTATTTTGAGGAAGTCATTTTATCCTCTCTCTTTTATTTCTAATAAAAAATATTTCAGAGAAAAATAGTTAAAATCAAACGATCCTCTTTTCAAAATTCGAGAAAACTCGAATATGAAAATAACGAAATCCCCAACTCTCTCCGTGGGTCCTTGAGTTGCGTAGAATTCCTAGGATCAACCAAAATGCAATAAAAATATGATATGAAATGATGATCTAATGTATAACATTCCAAATTGAAAATTTGGGATGTTACAAACCTACCACCCTTAGGATGAATCTCGCCCTCGAGATTCGGGTTGGCTAGAAAATAGGTGAGAGTGATCCTTCCGTAGGTCTCCTCTCGTTCCCAAGTGGCTTCATCCTCGGTATGGTGACTCCACTGAACCTTGCAAAACTTGATAACCTTGTTGCGCGTAACTTGGCTGGCAAACTCGAGTATCTTGACTGGTTTCTCCTCATATGTCAAATCGCTATCCAATTGTATCGCTTCTAGCAGCACTGTATCTCTCAGAGGAATATCAGCCATCTCCGCATGGCACTTCTTCAACTGAGAAACGTGGAACATATCGTGAACTCCGGACAATCCTTCGGGCAATTCCAACTTGTAAGCAACTTCTCCCATACGTTCCAAAACTCTGTATGGTCCCGCAAATCGTGGTGCTAAGTTTCCCTTAACTCCAAAGCGCTTCACTCCTCGAAGTGGGGCTACACGAAGATACACTCTGTCTCCAACTTCGTAAACTGTCTCCTTGCGTTTCGAATCCGCATAACTCATCTGCCTGGACTGGGCTACCTTGAGTCTATCATGAATCAGCTTAACCTTCTCTTCAGACTCTTTAATCAAATCTGGTCCAAACAACTGTCGGTCTCCAACTTCGTCCCACAACAACGGTGTTCTGCACCTCCTTCCGTACAAGGGTTCGAAAGGGGCCATCTTCAAACTAGCTTGATAACTGCTGTTATAAGAGAACTCTGCATAAGGCAAATTATCGTCCCAACTAGATCCATAGTCTAGCGCACAAGCTCTCAACATGTCCTCCAGAATCTGATTTACTCTTTCAGTCTGTCCATCCATCTGCGGGTGAAAAGCTGTACCGAACTCTAGTCTGGTTCCCAAAGTTTCATGCAACTGATTCCAAAACTTTGAAGTAAACTGGGTTCCTCTATCTGATACAATGGTCCTCGGAACTCCATGCAGACATACGATCCTGGTCATGTATATCTTTGCCAACTTAGCACTGGTGTAAGTGGTCTTCACTGGGATGAAATGAGCTACTTTCGTCAAACGATTGACTACAACCCATATCGAGTCATAGCCTGAACGAGTCCTGGGTAATCCCGTGATAAAATCCATGCCTAGTTTATCCCACTTCCATTCGGGTATCAACAATGGTTGTAGTAATCCGGCTGGCTTCTGATGTTCTGCCTTCACCCTCTGACATACATCACAAACTGCTACATACTCCGCAATATCCTTCTTCATTCTGGTCCACCAGAAACTATCCTTCAAACCTAGATACATCTTGGTATTTCCTGGGTGAATCGAATATGGCGAATCATGGGCCTCTTGCAGAATCAACTTCTTGATCTCCTGATCATTCGGCACATATACGCGGTCCTCAAACCATAAGGTATCGTGCTCATCCTCACGAAATCCTTTAGCCTTTCCTTTACTCATCCTTTCCTTTATCTTGGCAATTTCCTTGTCCGTCTTCTGAGCTTCTCTGATCTTATCCATCAAGGTAGACTGAATCTCCAATGCTACTGCGTAGCCTTTCGGAACTATCTCCAAACATAGCTCGCGGAGGTCCTCTGCCAACTCCTTGGGTAACTCTCCGGTCATGAGTGTATTGACATGACTTTTGCGGCTCAACGCATCGGCTACTATGTCGTGGAATTGTCACGGCAGATGTCCTCATACAAGGACTTAGTCGTGGAGCCATCGCTGCTAGGAAGCTTAAAGGGGTTAAACGGGACAAAGGACACGGAGATTATACTGGTTCGGCCCCTTACGTTGAAGGTAAAAGCCTACGTCCAGTTGAGGTGGTATTACTTAGGGTTTCGATGACCAGGAGCTAAACCGCCCTGCCTGGCTATTGATCTGATCTTACTTGTCCTGAACCGCCGCCGGGTCGTCCCTTTATATAGAGAGGTTAACGCCCAGCGGCTCTTAGAGTCCCGGCCGGCTTATAAACAGTGTCCGGCTCGGACTCTTGACTATTCTTGCCTTACACTACAAGTCATGCCTTAACGACAGTTTATCACTACGGGCCTTAAGCCGCCTCTAGGGCTTAGGCCCATTACTGAACCGCCATCCTCAAGCTTGATATTGGCCTTCATGTGATGATTGTCAGAACATAACCCGGCCCCTCCTGGGCGGGTGACTCCAGTAGTTATATCCCCAACATTAGGCCCCAGATTGATTTGAACCGGTTCGTGTCAATCTTCGATACCTTTAAGAAAAAAATCTTCCGGCTTCTGTTTGTGCGAAGGTTATAACCTGCCGTGACGTCATCTTCTAGATCCTTGGTAACCCGCCATGACGTCATCTTCCATTAAATTCATTTTTTATTCCATCATATCCCAACGGAGCTTATCTTAATGACCATCCCGAGAATCGAGGCGTTTCTGTGGCGGGATAATCATGTCTTCAGCCTCCTCGTTTCTCGCGCCCATTTATTAGCCGTCCCTTATAAATAGGCCCGGCCCATAAGCCTTCATCACTCTTCTCGATCCATCGTCTTCCACCTCTGACGCCCCAGAGCCCGAGCTCCGCCGCCGCCGCCGCGCGCCTTCCTCAACCTCGGCCGCTGCATCACCCTGAGCCGGTCCAGAGAAACGACGGTGACCTCCGCTACTCATCAGCACCAGTAAGTCCTTGCTACCCCGTACAGTAGATTCGCATTAGGGTTCGCAAGTTCTTCCGTGTTCTTGTGGTTCCTCGCGAGTTCTTTGCAGTTCTTCCACAACGGCTCCCCTTGATCCAAAAGTAAGGCACAACTCCGGCGGTAGACGTTTCACACCCATTTTCAACATCAGCAGATCCCTTTCGCTTGCAAAAAGACCTCATTTAGAGCTCTCGAACTTCTCTGTACCAGTTTTTGTCTAGAAATTTTTCTTTTCTGGACGATCATTTGATCCAAAATAATCCTTGCAATCTGTGAAACTTGTTTGTGCAACACTTAGGCAAAAATTGCATCTGCTGGCCATGGCGGCTCATATAGCCGGTTTAAAAGAGGCCATGCTTTGTAGAATTTCCGGATCATTCATAATAGAGTTAAACAACTTAATTGCTCATGATATCCACGGCGGCTTAAATAACCTGATACAATGAACCGTATATCATTAGGCCCTTTCATAAGCCGCCATCTTAAATACTGAACTGAAGTTTTCCTCCGGCTTAAATTTGAACCGGACATTTTATTTTATCATAGGCTCCCATCCTTTACAATGCCGCCCAAGGCTCCCAAAGCACCCATCACATGCAACTGGGCCAGATCCAACGTTACTAATAACACCTTAGCTGACTTCGTGAAAACGGGTTACCTGCCCAAGAAAGAAGTCATGTCTTATCGTGCTCCTGACCCGTCCGAAGAAAGACCTCAACCAAAAGACGGAGAGGTTGTTATATTTGCTGATCACATGAGCCGGGGTTTTGCACCTCCTGGATCAAAATTCTTTAGAGATGTTCTGCACTTTTTCGATCTTCGACCTCAAGACATTGGACCCAATTCCGTGTCGAACATTTGTAACTTCCAAGTGTTCTGTGAGGTGTACCTTGCAGAAGAGCCCAGCCTACTGCTCTTTAGAGAGTTGTTTTATCTGAACCGCCAGAACGAGTGTGCCAACGGGCCTAGCTTGGAACTTGGTGGAATCTCAATCCAACGACGGAGAGATTGTCTCTTCCCTTATGCTGAGCCGCCAAGCCACCCGAAGGACTGGAACCAGACATGGTTCTACTGCCAAGATACTTCTCTGGCTGATGGGAACCCTCTGCCCGGCTTTCGCGCCCTGCGTCTAGAGTCAAATCATCCCCTGCCAGACAAATTATCTCAAGCTGAACGTCAACCACTTATTCCCACCATCAACAGAATCAAAGCTCTTCTGGGAAACGGCCTAAACGGCATTGATCTGGTCCGGGTCTGGATTGCTTCGCGGGTGATTCCTTTAAGCCGCCGCCCCAGCTTGATGTGTGAGTACACAGGCCGGAAAGATGATCCTCTACGGCACAGTCCGGAGGACTTACCTGAAGACGTTATTGATGATACAACCAAGTCGCTTCTGAACGAGAGCCTAGCAGATTGCGGGAGAGTGGGCTTAAGCCCTTTCTGCAAGACTAACCCGGCTCCTGCGGTAAATCATTGGCCTGAGTGCTTTTCCTTTCATTTTAACGATTTTGTCTTAGCTCACTAATCTTTCTTGTACTTTACAGGCTAATGATAAATTCTGGAAGGTCAGATATGACCATGAAGCTGCTAAGAAAGCCAGGAAGGTTAAAAAGGCCGCCAGGAGAGCCGCTCCCCGCAAGAAGGGGAGTAAGCCTAGCACCTTGGACCTGCTTCACCTGGAAGACACCTCCGAGTCAGAGGTAGCCCTTGATTCTTTAGGCTCCTTTTTAACCATCTTATTGACACTGATCATCAGCAAGAGGATACCGGAGTGAGTAACCCGGTGATTGAAGAGGTAACTATACTTTCCTCCGACTCGGAGCCCTTGCCAAGATTGAAAGTCCGAAGAGTAACCCGGAAAGTAAGATTTTCACATCCTTTAGCTTATCAAGATCCTCAATTTCTTTTGAAGCGACAGATGCATGAGAGTCGGAGGCAAACTCGGACCAGCAAGGATGCAGACCTCTCCTCCGGCTTACCCGAAGCATCAAGGAAGCGCCGGACCGAGGTTATCTCCGACTTATATCCTGTCGGGTGGTTGGTGCGACATATGCCAAAGGATGGCTTATCATTGTGGGAGCCAACAAAACGTCGCCGTTGCCTGGAAACGGGATGAGGCGAAGACATGCACGCCGGCGAATCTTACCCAGGTTCGGGGCTCTCCGAGGAGATAACACCCCTAGTCCTGCTCTGCGGGGTCTCCGCATGATCACTAGATCGATAAGGGGTAGCTACAATCGCTCCTAGAGCTGTTGGGATCAAGGGAGAAGAAGAACAGGGCTAGCTCTTGCTTCTCTCTATCTATGGTGTGTATGTGTGTGCTATGTTTGGAAACCAAACGTGCAGGGGTGCGAACCCTTTGCATGGGTGCTCCGGGGGGTTTATATAGGCCTACCCCCCGGGGGTACAATGGTAATCCGACTGGGACCTGGTCCCAGCCGTCAGTGTCTACGCTCGCCGGCTTCTCCGTCGGCTGCTGGGTCCCGCTGGCTGGTGGGTCCCGCCGGCTGCCGGCTACCTGGTCGACAGGCCGGCCCCACCGCCTAGGGTTTTGTCGGCGGCTGCTTACTGTAGCCGTGCCTCTGATGATGAGGGCTTTGTCGGGGTGAGCATGGCTACAGTGGGCCGCCTCGGGGGCTATCACTGTAGCCTCACCCCGTCTTGTCTCCTTAATGGGGCTCCTGCTTCGAGGACGGGAGTGGCCGGCTTCTGGAGGCCGGCTATACTCTTAGCCGACTAGGAAGAGCCGGGCCGCCTTCACGCCTCTCTCTGACTGAAGGGGCCCGCAGTCCTTGGGCCGTTCAGGAGTGGGTCGTGGATGACGTCGTAGCTGGCGTGGCTACAGTGCCGGGCCGCACGGGAGACACCCCCCGTACGGCCTCCTGTAGCCATGCCCGCCTCGGGCTTAGGGGGTCGTGGGCCGCACTGTGGCCATGCCCCGTCAAGTCGTAGTTATGTAGGAGTGGTTGTGATCTTGGCCGGCTTCTTGGAGTCGGCATCCTTCTTGGTCGGCTTCTTGGAGTCGGTGAGGCTGGGTCGCCTTCTGGGAGTCGGCTTTAGCGCTAGCCGGCCGGGGAAGGCGGCCCAAACGCTTGGAGTGCTTGAAGGCCCAAAGGCCTGATAAATTTTCTGAAGAGCCAGGGGTAGTCGCTTAGGCTACCCGTGGTCGTTTACCCCGACAGTAGTCCCCGAAGCTGATTGGGCTTCGCGGTGGAGTGGGGTTCGAGAAGCTCGGTCAGCTTCCTATCATGACAAGCTGGCAACTGGGAGCCGGCCTTGGTGCAGGCGCGCCGCCTTTAGTCGAATTCTTCTGGTGTCGGGGGGCGGGAACCCGCGGGCTCGTGCACCGGGCCGCGAGCCGGCCTCGGGCCGTGGCGTGCCACATGGCCGGAAAGCCTGCCAGCCCACACGCGTGACGGGACGTCACCGCAGGGAGAGGGCCCGCCACGTCCGCGTCCCGGCCCAGGCGGGGATCCTTTGTATCCCGAAACCGCCCGCATGTTCCGTGCGGCAGTTTCGGCTCGCACTTATGCATAATAAACGTGAGACGTGGGGGGATGGGCGCAGTTAATCCCACGTCTCCCCCCCACGTCCGGCCTCTTCGGCCGCGTGAGGCTATAAGTAGGGGGAGGTGGAGGGCGGCAGACCCTCGCACGCTCCTCCTACTCCCTTCGTCTTCTCGCCTTGCTCGTTCTTGCGACAGCGCCTCGCCGCCGCGCTCTTCCTTCGCATGCTCCTCCGCCGCCGTGCCAGCCTCCGCTATGCCT
Source organism: Triticum aestivum (assembly GCF_018294505.1). Lineage (NCBI taxonomy): Eukaryota > Viridiplantae > Streptophyta > Magnoliopsida > Poales > Poaceae > Triticum > Triticum aestivum. Next base: position 405,433,158 of record NC_057802.1, on the reverse strand, counting down.
CCCCACGTAGAGTAGCTTGGCGGGGATTGGGACGGCTCCATCGTCCACAATGACCACATCGACTTCCTCCGCGACACCCGGCGTCTGCCCAGCGCGGATAAAGTGGAGGTCCGCCTCGCGCCGGAGAAGGAAATCAGGCCGGCGCCGCGGGATGGCGAGCGGGTGGTCTTCCGCTCGCACTTCCTGCGCGGCTTCGGCCTGCCAGTGAGCGCCTTCTTCCGCTCCTGGCTGGACTTCTATCAGCTTCAGCCGCATCACCTCACCCCCAACGCGGTGGTGCTGCTGTCGGCCTTCGTCACCCTGTGCGAGGGCTACCTCGGCGTCCTCCCCACCCTCGAGCTCTGGGGGAGTTCTTCCAGTCGAAGCTGGGTACGCGCAGCAAGGGCGTGCCAGCCCACACTGGCGCCTTCATCGCGTCGCGGAGATCGGGCGCCGACAACCCCTTCCCCGTCATCACGCTGATCCAATCGGTGAAGAAGTGGCAGAAGTCATACTTCTACGTGCGGAACATCGCTCCACGGGGCGACTACATCAACCTGCCGGCTTATGTAGCCGGCCCACCGGCGGGGAGGCTGCCCCTGTGGTCCTTCCGGGCGGTGACGCTGTCGCAGGGAGGAAATGCCGCCATCGCCCGTCTGCGGGTGATGGTCCAGTCGGAGGGCCTGACGGGGCCCGACCTCCTGGCCACGTTCGTCACGCGCCGGGTCCTCCCGCTCCAGAGCCGGCCTCATCTGATCTGTCAGATGAGCGGCCAGCTCGATCCGAGCCGGATGTGCACCAAGGAGATGCCGCAGCCCGACGCCGCCGACATGGTGAACTACCTCGCCAACTGCCAGCTTTCCGACGACTGGCAATTCGGCAAGGAGCCATACAGCCGCGCCAATCCTCCGCCTATGGTACGCTCCCCTTCTCTTTTCCTCTTTCTCTCTCTCTCTCAGCTTGTCGCCGAGTTCCTCTAGGCCGACTCTAACTCAGTCGGCTCGCTCTTTTTGACAGAATCCTCTGCTTCGGCCGGCCGGCGGAGCGGATGTGGAGCGCCGCTTCGTCCCCGACCGGACCGAGCACGACCAGGAGGACCCTGACCTGGGGGCGGTCCGTATGGAGGACGCCGCCGAGCCGGTTGGCGGCCAAGCCGGCGGCGAAGCAGGCGGCTCCGGGTTCACCGCTACCTTCGAGGACTGGCCGGACGAAGACGAAGCCGAAGCCGTCCCGTATCGCCAGCCGGCGTCTGGCCGCGGCGCGGGCTCCTCCGGCGCGCAGCCTGCTCGGGGTAGAGGCCAGAAACGTCGCGCCACCCAGGGCATGTTCGGCAGCCGGACGAAGAAGCCTAGGGGTGGGGCGGCGGCCACCAGGCGGGAAGAGGCGGCCGCGAAGTTGGCTCGCTTCCGCAAAGTGGTGAAGCAGCCGCAGACGGTGTCGGCGTAAGTTCTCTCTTTCTTCGTACTGTCCTTCTTTCTTTCCTCTCGTGGTTCTTGAGTCTTCGTCTTCTTTTTCAACGGTCAGGGCCCCGCTCACTTGAGCGGGCGGACGCTGGCTCCGTCATCGAGTCGCCAGGGGGCTCTGGGAGCACCACCCGCCGCGTAGATCCCCGCGCCGCCCTCCTGGAGGCGACAGAAAGGAACGCGCGGGAGGCGCGAGAGGAGCAGGAAGCGCGGGAGGCGGAGGCACGGAGGGCAGCTGCCGCCCAGGCGGCTCGGGAGGAGGAAGCGGCGAAGGCGCTCGCCGAGGCCGCAGCCAAGGCCCAGGCAGAGGCCGAGGCCGAAGCGGCGGCAGGGGAGGCCTTGATGGTCACCCCCCTGTGCACCATGGCGCCCGGGGACGCGGATCCCTCGCCGGGGGGAGCCAACGGTTCCCAGCCGGGGCTGGGAGGAAGCGGCGACGACGTCGTCATCTTGGGGGAGGCGCCGGGGCCGACTCCTCCAACTAGGATGACCCAAGGATGCCAGCCTGAGCCTGCGCCCGCACAGTCGGCGGGGGGCGAGCCGGCCGCGGGGGCTGAGGTGGCGGTCCGGGTTCCGCCAAGCCGGCGTGCGGGGAAGGCCGCGGCTGAACCGCAGAAGGCTGCGTCGGAGCCACAGCCGGCCGTGGGCTCCAGCTCGTCGGCTCGAGACGCGGAGGCGGCCAGCGCTACCTCGGGGTGGACGCCGGGCGGAGGGTCGGCCATGGTGAACGTCGCCGCGCAAGACGTCCGGACACGGCTGCAGAGCCAAGCCGCGGCGCTGAGGCAGTTCACCGACGAATTCCTCGCCACGCGGGCAGCCATCCGGGTTAGTATTCTCATCTTGCTCTTTTTGAACTTGATTTCTCTCGTGGGGGCGCGTCAGCGCACCCACTGGGTGTAGTCCCCGTGTTCCGAGTCGGCTGCTGAGCAGGCGGCTTGGAACTTCTTGGAGATTTTTGTTTTTGCTGCTTTTGTTCTCACGTCGGTCTTCTGTTCGTCTCGCAGGACTACCACAATCTCCTAGCGGCCGCCTTCAACTCCCAGGCTCGGGAGCTGACTCAGAAGACCGCCGATCTCACTGAAAGCCGAGGTATGTGACTTGATTTTCATCTCATGTGGGGGCGCGTCAGCGCACCCACTGGGTGTAGTCCCCGAGATTCGGGCCGACTGCTGAGCAGTCGGCTCGGATCTTCCTTGATGATTTCTCATTCTTCTTCTTCTTCTTCTATCTCCGCAGCGGCCAACGCCAGTCTGAGGGCACAGCTGGGGGAGTCCCAGACTGCTCTTCGTGCCAAGGACGCGGAGCTCGCCGCCTTGGTGCAGGAGCGCGACCGCCTGGTCAAGAAGCTGGCCGACCAGGAGGAAGGCCACAAGGCTGCGCTGAAAGCTGCACAGGATCGCGAGGCCGCCCTTCAGGCCGAGTTCGAGACGGAGGCGGCCGGCTGGGCGGAGGTCAAGCAGACTCTGGTCTCTGGCTATGGCCAGATTGAGGACCTGGTTGACGGTAGGTCATCTACCCCTTCGTCCTTTCTTGCCATCTGCCATTTGACTTGTTTTTCTGATTTTGGTGTTTTTCTTTCCTTTCCTTCTTCGCGCAGAGTACTTCCCCGGCTATTCCACTGCCGCCAACCAGGCCATCGAAGCCCGTCGGCAGGCGAAGACGCAAGCCGGTTTCGAGATCTCGCCAACCACCGGCCGCTCGCTGGAGGAGCAGCTCCTGGCGATCCAGGCTCGTATCCAGCCGGCTCACAGGCTGCTCTGCCGGCTTCAGCGTGCCGGGTCGGCGGTCTTGGCCGCCCTCTGGCCCGGCCAAGTAGTCCCGCGCACTCCCAGTCGGACCGCCGACTGGCTGGAGGTGGCCGTCGGCCGCTTCGAGGCTTGGAAGGCGTCAGCGGCTCGCTCCGGCGCCAGGCGGGCGCTGGAGTTCGTCAAGGCCTGGTATCCCGGCTTGAACCTGGACCAGCTGTCGACCTGGCGGCAGCAAGCCGACACGGAGCTGGAGCCGGCGCGGCCGGCCATCATTCGGCGAGCTTCATAGATCGCCGACTATACCGACACCAACGTCTTCGCCCCCGAGGTGGACGACAATGGAGTCGCCCAGCCGGAAGATTGGTTCGGGCTGGACCCGGCGCATGGCGAGGACTCGGCGGAGGAGATCGACTCCAGCGACGAGGGCGAGGAGGAGGAGGAGGAGGAGGGTGAAGACGCCGAGCCGGCTGGTGGAGAAGCCGGCCAGCCTGACCGCGCCTCCAGCACTACGTCGCGTGCGAGTGCATCTCCTGCCGCGGGAGGTGGTCAAGCCGGGACCAACTAGGCGGCCACTCCTTCAGCCGGCGAGCTGCCTTCACCGACCAGCTCGGCCTCCAAGTCGCGCCTCAGTCTTCTTTCTATTGTTTTCCTGTCTTGTTGCTTTGAACAATGTTTGGTTAAGTCTGCACAATTCCACCCACTGGGTGTATTGAAAACTCAAGTCTGTTGCCAGCCTTTAGGCGGCTTTATGTATATAAGTTATGCAATCGATTTTTCCTTGTACTTTCGCTTTTTGTCCTTCTGCTTTTTTCCTTTGCCGCCCTCCCTTGGTTGCCGCCTCCCTAGTCAAACAGTTGCTCTGCAATCTGTAGCTAGGGGGTGCCTGGCCGATTGGGGAGGGGGAAGTACTTTTAGCTCTGCTGGACTTAAGCTAAGTTTTTTAGGAAGCCGGCCAGCCGGCAGCTGTGACAGCCGGCAGGCGTATATGGAAGCCGTCTTTTTGCTATATAGGTTAGTTGTTCCTTAGCCGTTTTTCGTGTGGGCGTCCTTTCTGTCTTCTCTCTTGCTAGTCGGACAGACAGTTCTTTGAGCGGCGACTTTCAACAAGAGAGGACTTGGGAGCCGGCGCACTACTTTGCTGACTTCGGGAAGAACTTAGTATATAGCTCAAGGCGGCCAGTCCCCGGGCCGACTAGTCGGACCCGGTGCCGGACAAGATTTCAGAATGTAATAATACATTCATGGATATGACACTCGTCATTCATAGATAAATAAAAGGCAGTCCCCGAGTACTGTTTGGGAGGCCTGTTGGTTTGTAACTTAATACAAAAAGGGGTAGCGTGATACATACTGCTTTTCAGCTGTAAAATTGTCTCAGGAGATTTGCGTTCCATGGTCGCTCCGACTCCTTGCCGGAGTCGTCTCTCTTGCGTGCTCTTGGCTTTTGCGCGTCGATTAAGTAGTAGGAGTCGTTGCCGAGTGCCTTGCTGACGACGAAGGGGCCTTCCCAAGGGGCCGAGAGCTTGTGCTGGCCGGCTGTTCGCTGGATCAGCCGGAGCACAAGGTCGCCCTCTTGGAAGGATCTTGGCTTGACCTTGCGGTTGTAGTAGCGGCGCAGGCCTTGCTGGTAGATGGCGGACCGGCTGAGGGCCAACAGCCGGCCTTCTTCCAATAGGTCGACGCCGTCTTCTCTTGCTTCTTTGGCTTCCTCCTCCGTGTACATGGTGATCCGAGGCGAGTCGAACTCGATGTCTGTTGGGATGACAGCCTCGGCACCGTACACAAGGAAGAATGGAGTGAAGCCGGTTGACTTGTTGGGTGTAGTGCGCAGACTCCAGAGGACAGCTGGCAGCTCTTCGAGCCAGCAGTCGGCCGATCGCTCCAGTGGTACAACCAATCGGGGCTTGATGCCGGAGAGGATAAGTCCATTTGCTCGCTCGACCTGGCCGTTTGACTGCGGGTGGGCAACGGACGCTAAGTCCAGTCGGATGCCCTGTGTTGCGCAGAAATGTGCCAGTGCGCCTTTGGCGAAGTTCGTGCCGTTGTCGGTGATGATGCTGTGCGGCACGCCGTACCGAGTAGTGATGTCGGTGACAAATGTTACGGCAGTCGGCCCGTTCAGCTTCTTAATTGGCTTGGCTTCAATCCACTTTGTGAACTTGTCCACAGCAACGAGTAGGTGTGTCATGCCACCGCGGGCTGTCTTGAAGGGGCCCACCATGTCCAGTCCCCAAACGACAAAAGGCCAGGTGAGGGGAATGGTCTTGAGGGCGGAAGCCGGCAGGTGTTGTTTGGAACTGAAGACTTGACACCCTCTGCAGCTCTTCACTATTTCTTTAGCATCCTCCAAGGCAGTCGGCCAGAAGAACCCATGGCGGAAAGCCTTGGCCACGAGGGATCTTGAGGCGGCGTGATGGCCGCATTCGCCTTGGTGGATGTCTTTGAGGATTGCCACTCCTTTTTCTGGCTCGACGCAACGCTGGAAGACTCCAGTGACGCTGCGCTTCACAAGCTCCATGTTGATTATTGTGTATGCTGTGGCTCGTCGTTGCACTAGTCTTGCTGCGATCTCGTCAGCCGGCAGCTCTCTGCTGACTAGGAACTTGAGGATGGGCTGGGCCCATGAGGGAGCTGTGACTTCTTCTGCTGTTAATGTGGCCACCATGACTCGGGTGGGTGGGCTGGGTGTTGTGTTGGAGTCGGCCATCGCTTCTTGTGTCGTGGTAGTCCCCGGGCCGACTGCTGCAGTCCCCAGGCCGGGTTCTGAGGTCCCTAGGCCGGGTGCGACTACGTCAGTCCCCGGGGCAGTCGTCGAAGTCCCCGTGCCGCCTGCGGGATTTCTTGAGCCGGATCCGGCTGTTTCTGGCGCAGGCGGTACGAAGATGGAATCCGACTCTGGAGACGGCTTGATGGATGGCTTGAGGAGGCGCTGGAGGGAGACGGCAGTCGGTATGGCTTGTCGGGTGGAGCCGATCCGTGGTAGGGCATCTGCTTGGTCGTTGTCGGCCCTTGGCACGTGAAGGAACTCGCACCCTTCGAAGTATCCGCTCATCTGCTGGACGAGGAATCGGTAGCTTGCCATGTTTGCGTCCTGGGCGTCCCAGTCGCCAGATGATTGCTGGACCACTAAGTCTGAGTCGCCGTAGCACAGGATCCGGCGTATGCCGAGCTCTTTGGCTAGCCGGAGCCCATGTACGAGCGCCTCGTACTCGGCCACGTTGTTGGAGGCGGCGAAGTGGATCTGCAGCGTGTACTTGAGCTTGTCGCCTTTGGGAGAGGTGAGGACGATGCCGGCTCCCAAGCCGGTGCGCATCTTGGACCCGTCAAAGTGCATCCGCCAATGGGTAGAGTCGGGAGCCGGCGGTAAGTACTGGGTCTCGGCCCAGTTGACGAGGAAGTCGGCCAATGCTTGCGACTTGATGGCGGTGCGGGGTTGATAGAAGATCGTGTAGGGCGCCAAGGTAATGGCCCATTTGGCCACCCGGCCGGATGCATCCCGGATGCCTATGATCTCGGCGAGCGGGGCAGTGCACACGACCGTGATGGGGTGCTCTTGGAAGTAGGGCTTCAATTTCTTGGCAGCGAAGTACACCCCATAGCACATCTTCTGGTAGTGCGGGTAGTTTTGCTTCGAGCTAGATAGTACTTCGCTGAGATAGTAGACCGGCCTCTGGACCAGCTGGGCTCGGCCTTCCTTCGGGCGCTGGACCACAACAACAGTGCTGACGACTCGGCTTGTCGCGGCGATGTAGAGGAGCATGGGCTCCTTCTCAGTCGGCGCGGCCAGGACAGGCGGAGTGGTCAACATTTTCTTCAACTCATGGAAGGCTTGGTCGGCTTGATCATTCCACTCAAAGTGAGTGGACTTCTTCATGAGTCGGTACAGGGGGAGAGCCTTCTCTCCTAGTCGGCTGATAAAACGGTTTAGGGAGGCTAAGCAGCCAGTGAACTTCTGCACATCTCGCAGCTTGGTGGGAATCTCCATCCTCTCGATGGCTTTGATCTTGACAGGGTTGCACTCAATGCCGCGTTCGGAGACCAGGAAGCCTAGCAGCTGGCCGGCTGGCACTCCGAACACGCACTTCTCGGGGTTGAGCTTGATCTGGAATCGGCGCAAGTTGGCAAATGTTTCCTTCAGGTCTTCCAGCAAGGTACCGCGCTTCTCTGTCTTCACCACAATGTCGTCTACGTAGACGTGGGCATTTCTGCCGAGTTGTTTCAAGAGACATTTCTGCATGCAACGCTGAAAAGTGGCACCGGCGTTTCTCAAGCCGAATGTCATTGTCAGGTAGCAGAAAGCTCCAAAGGGTGTGATGAAGGCAGTCTTCAGGCGGTCAGCCGGGTCCAACTTGATCTGATGATACCCTGAGTATGCATCCAAAAAACACAACAGCTCGCATCCGGCTGTGGAGTCTATCACTTGGTCAATCCGTGGCAAAGCAAACGGATCCTTTGGGCAGGCCTTGTTCAAGCTTGTGTAGTCTACACACATGCGCCACTTGTTGTTCTTCTTCAAAACCAGAACTGGATTGGCAAGCCATTCTGGAAAGAACACTTCCATGATGAAGCCGGCTGCAAGGAGCCGGGCTATCTCTTCTCCCACGATTCTTCGCTTCTCTTCTGATAGTCGGCGGAGGGGTTGCCTGACCGGCTTCGCATCAGCTCGGACATGTAATTTGTGCTCGGCGAAATCCTTCGGGACACCCGGCATGTCCTTTGGGGACCATGCAAAGATGTCTCGATTCTCACGGAGGAATTCGGCGAGCTCGCCTTCCTATTTACTGTCCAAGTTCGCCCCAATCACAGCGAACCTCTCCTGGTGTTCCGGGTCTAGAGGTATCTTCTTTGTCTCTTTCGCAGGCTGGAAGGAGCCCTGCGCATCACAGTCCTTGGGGTTGGGGGACAAGGCCGGCTGCTTGCCGGCCATGGCCACAACCCGCTCCAACATCTTCTTCTCTTCGGCCACCACGAGGGACTCGGCCAGCCGGCTGCTGGCCATGGCACACTCGATGGACTTCTTGTAGTCGCCGGCTACCGTGATGATCCCCTTCGAGCTCGGCATCTTCATCTTCAGGTAGGCATAGTGGGGCACATCCATGAACTTGGCCAAAGCAGGTCGGCCAAGTAGTGCATGATAGGGGCTCTCCAAATCCACCACCTCGAACCATATTGCTTCCCGGCGAAAGTGATCATTGTCTCCGAAGAGAACATCCTTCTTGATCTTGCCGATTGGAGAGCAAGATAGGCCGGGTACGATACCATGGAAGACAGTGCGGCTCGGCATGAGCTGCTTTGCTTTGATGTTCAGCTTGTCCATGGTGTCGTGGTACAGGATGTTGATACTGCTTCCGCCGTCTATCAGGACGCGGGAAAATCTAGCGGCTCGCCTCTCCGTCGCAAGGGTGACGTTCAAGACCATAGCATAGGAGCCAGGCGAAGGCATCACCTCCGGGTGGTCGGCCTGGCTCCAGCTGATGGGCTTTTCCGACCAGTGCATGAATTCGGTGGTGCTAGAGGCGACTGCGTTTAGTTCTTGGTGTTGCCGGCGTCGGCTGTGCTTGTCGTCGACTTCACTCGTGAAGACGACGTAGGCGTCGTGCGCTTCGGGGAACTCGTCTTGGATGGCGCCGACTGCCGGCCGGACCGCCGGCTGCTGGGGAGCTGGAGGCGGCGGGCCGGGAGGCGGAGGCGGCACCATCCCTTCGCCCTTGGTGATGCGGGTGAGCCAGTGGCACTTCCGTGTTGTATGGTTGGACGGCTTCGCGCCGCTGTGGAACTTGCAGGGAGCATCGAGTGCTTGCTCGTAGGAGAAGGACGGCTGCCAGGGCGGCCGGCCACCCTTCTTCTTGGGAGCGGGCCGCTCTTCGGGCTGCTCGTCTTCAATGGTGGCCACCTGCCGACTGGAGGAAGTCGGCATGGGGCCCTTGCGCTTGTGGTCGTTCTGGTAGGGGCGCTGGTTAGGGTCGCCAGCCGGCGTCTTGGGAGCCGGAGCAACTACTTTCCTCGAGGCATCCACTCGGAGCTCGGTCTTCATGGAGGAGTCGGCAGTGGCGTACTTGTCGGCGGTGATCAACAACTCATCGAGGGTAGCCGGCTCGTCGCAGAGGAGTCGGTGCTTGAGGAGGGTGCCCTCTCGGCACCCGGCGGTGAAGTACTCGATGGCCTGGACCTCGTGCACTCCCTCGCAGGAGTTGCGGAGCTTGGCCCATCGCGTGAGGTAGTCGCGGGTCGACTCGTTGGGCCCTTGGACACAGAGGGAGAGCTGGCGAGGCTTGGGAGGCCGCTTGTAGGTGCTGGTGAAGTTGCGGACGAAAACCTCGGTGAAGTCCAGCCAGCTGTTGATGCTGTATGGCTTGAGGCTGTTGAGCCACGTGCGCGCTGTCCCTTGCAGCACAAGGGGACGTACTTCACGGCGACGCGCCGATTGCCGTTGGCGATGCTGACGGCTGTGGAGTAGTCGATGAGCCAATCTTCCGGTTTCACCGAGCCGTTGTACTTGGGTGTGTCTCTGGGGAGCGAGAACCCTTTGGGGAAGGGCTCGTCGCGGATGCGGGGGCCAAAGCATGGCGGGCCGACATCGTCTTCTTCTTCTAACGCCAAGGACCGAGCAAGGCGGTCGATCCTATGGCGGGCGTCACTCTCGCCGACTCCTTCTCGGCGGCCGAGTCGGCCGCCAAGAGTCGGATGCGTGATGGGCGGCGGAGTGAGGCGTCTTTCTCTTCGAGGCGGGGGAGGCGGCAGGTTTCCTTGGTGTTCGACCGCCCGAGGGCGGCCATCCGCGTCGCGCTCGATAGTGATGCGAGTCCGGCTGCGGCTGCCAGCCGGCTCCTTGTCTTTCTTCTCGCGCGTGCCGTTCGCAGTCGGCAAGCGGGACATCGCGGCGTGCTCGGGCGCCGGCTTCGTGCCGTTCTGCAGCCGCATCGATCAGCTGCTGGATCCGTCTTGTCATGTAGGGAAGCTCATCGGCTCCCAGCCCATTGAGCTCCTCTGCTGCCGCCTGAGCGGCTCGCAGATTCTCGAGCGGGGTGGCGTAGACGGGGCGATATGCGCCCAGCATGCTGGCAACGGCTGCGTCGCGCTTCTGGACAAAGCCGCCTCGGCTCGGGCCGCTAGGCGGCTGCGTCCCGAAGGCGGCGCGGTCGACTTCGCGCCGGTGGGCCTCGGTGAGGCGTCTCATCGAGGCTATCTTCTTGCTCTCCGCGATGAGGGCAAGGCGGCGTGCCTCCAGGGTCTCGGCGTCGGCGTCGGCCGGGAGGGGGACGGAGAGGTCGTGCATCGCCGCTTGCTAAGCGTCGCGGGCGTCCTCGCCCGAGTTGGAGACGTGGCTGATGACCAGCACTTTGGTGACAGCGTTGCTGCCGCTGTCAGCTCGAGGGAGGGGGTCGTCGAAGACAACCACGTCGGAGGGGTACGCGTCGAGCGACGCGGTGTCGGAGTCGATGACCATCGGGTCGGTGGAGCCGACCGACTCCACGTCCGCAGCAGGCTCGCTGGAGACGTGAAGTTGGTCGAGGAGGCTGACGAGGCGGCTCTCGGGGTAGTCGGTGCCTGCGTCGGACGCAGGCTCGTCGGAGATGCGAGTCTCGCCGAGCAGATCGGCGAGGCGGCTCGCTGCGCAGACGTCGTCGACGCCTTGCAGCGCGTCGGGGCAAACGCCATCGGGCGCAGCTGGCTGGCTGCGCTCGCGGGGAAAGAAGAGGGTTCCCGTCCAGAACAGGTCTCCGGACGACGGTGCACCTGGCCCCACGGTGGGCGCCAAATGTCAGGTGGTTGGTGCGACATATGCCAAAGGATGGCTTATCATTGTGGGAGCCAACAAAACGTCGCCGGTGCCTGGAAACGGGATGAGGCGAAGACATGCACGCCGGCGAATCTTACCCAGGTTCGGGGCTCTCCGAGGAGATAACACCCCTAGTCCTGCTCTGCGGGGTCTCCGCATGATCACTAGATCGATAAGGGGTAGCTACAATCGCTCCTAGAGCTGTTGGGATCAAGGGAGAAGAAGAACAGGGCTAGCTCTTGCTTCTCTCTATCTATGGTGTGTATGTGTGTGCTATGTTTGGAAACCAAACGTGCAGGGGTGCGAACCCTTTGCATGGGTGCTCCGGGGGGTTTATATAGGCCTACCCCCCGGGGGTACAATGGTAATCCGACTGGGACCTGGTCCCAGCCGTCAGTGTCTACGCTCGCCGGCTTCTCCGTCGGCTGCTGGGTCCCGCTGGCTGGTGGGTCCCGCTGGCTGCCGGCTACCTGGTCGACAGGCCGGCCCCACCGCCTAGGGTTTTGTCGGCGGCTGCTTACTGTAGCCGCGCCTCTGATGATGAGGGCTTTGTCGGGGTGAGCATGGCTACAGTGGGCCGCCTCGGGGGCTATCACTGTAGCCTCACCCCGTCTTGTCTCCTTAATGGGGCTCCTGCTTCGAGGACGGGAGTGGCCGGCTTCTGGAGGCCGGCTATACTCTTGGCCGACTAGGAAGAGCCGGGCCGCCTTCACGCCTCTCTCTGACTGAAGGGGCCTGCAGTCCTTGGGCCGTTCAGGAGTGGGTCGTGGATGACGTCGTAGCTGGCGTGGCTACAGTGCCGGGCCGCACGGGAGACACCCCCCCCCCGTACGGCCTCCTGTAGCCATGCCCGCCTCGGGCTTAGGGGGTCGTGGGCCGCACTGTGGCCATGCCCCGTCAAGTCGTAGTTATGTAGGAGTGGTTGTGATCTTGGCCGGCTTCTTGGAGTCGGCATCCTTCTTGGCCGGCTTCTTGGAGTCGGTGAGGCTGGGTCGCCTTCCGGGAGTCGGCTTTAGCGCTAGCCGGCCGGGGAAGGCGGCCCAAACGCTTGGAGTGCTTGAAGGCCCAAAGGCCTGATAAATTTTCTGAAGAGCCAGGGGTAGTCGGTTAGGTTACCCGTGGTCGTTTACCCCGACATATCCTTTTCATCCTTTGGCGGGCGTCACTCTCAACCACTCAATTCTTCTGATTCAGACTATCAGGGAACTTCCCCTTCCTCCGGCGACTCCATGCAGTCTAGCTTGCCGGCCTTCAAGACCGCCCCCGGGTAATAACGATCAGCTTACTTTGTGCTTATCTTACTCATGTTTTTGCACTAACTCATTGACTTTCAGTGTACAAGTAAAGCCCAGCAAGAGGGCGAAGAAAAATAAGCCGGCCGAAGAGTTGGTCCTAACTGAACCGGAGGCTTCTGCTCATGAGCCGCCGTCTGCCTCAGCTCCTGAAACCACCGCTCCATCTGAAGAACAAATCATGGAGGGTTCTGATAACCCGGAGATCCCCAGCCCGGCTCAACCGGCCGATGACCCGGACGTTGTAATCACCCGGACAGAGTTTGTCGAGCCGGGGAGACCCACTGTGCTAGCCAGATGCACTGCCAAGGAAGAATTGCTGGAGCGCCGCAGGGCTAGGCTGGATATCACTGACTATGCTAATTTGTGCATTGGAGATATTATCTCCGGCTATGTTAATCAAGTGCACAACAGCCGGACCTGGAAATTGACATGGTGAAGCAAATCCAGCAAAAATCTGAGGTATGACTCTCTTGCTTATTCCATATTTATCCTTACCATGTCAGCCCCCAAGTCTATGACTTATGATAAAATATGTTGTAGACTTAATACTGGCTTAATAACTACTGCAAGAAAACCGGCTTACCTGATACCTCTCAAGGGCCGGCTTAAACAGCATAGTTCACCCGGTTCTTTCCTTACTTTAACCAAGTAGCTGAGCAACTTGACACATTAGCCCCCAAGTGCCAAGTATCTTTGCCTGCAAAGTGCTTGGGACTTATTTTCATGAACCGGCACTGTAAATAGAGCTTCTCAGCATACATTAGCCCCCAAGTGCCAAGTGTCTTTGCTTGCAAAGTGCTTGGGACTTGAATGTTGCATGATAATCATTCAAGCTGTAACTCGGAATTTGTACAGGCTGCCTGCAAGAAATTTGAATCGGAAATCTCTGATCTGAAGAACCGCCTGAAGACTCAGGAAAATGAGACCCAAAAGGCCAATGCCAAATTTGAATTCAGTGTCTCTGCACAAGAAAAACTGAAGAAAAAATTTGAAACAGAAAGAAAAGCCTGGGCCGATGAGAAGACTGCCTTGCTCAGCCGGGCCGAACAAGCGGAGGCTGCTCTTACTGAAAGAACCGCCGAACTCTCCGGCTTAAAACGCCATGTATCGCAGATGGTCTCCGCAATCTTCGGTAAGTTACTCTGTAAGTTTCTAACAAGTTTACATCATTCATGTCTCATAAGTCCCACCATTGCCATCAGCTCACCTGACTTTGTTATGCAGGTCCCAGAAGTTCCAATCTCAATCAGAACGTGCTGACCAAGCTGAAGGCGGTTTACACCTTGGTGGAGCAACTCTACACCGGGTCACAGCGTGCTTTAGCCGTTGTGGCTCTGTCCAATGAGGTTCCCACCCACCTGGCAGACGTACTCAGGCGGCTTGCCGTACTTCCTCAACGCTTCCAAGAGTTGAGACGAGCTTCTGCAAGAGCCGGAGCTATCGCCGCTCTGAGCCGGGCCAAGGCATTTCTGCCGGAGCTAGACCCAGCCGACATCGCTCTTGGATACCCCAGCTTGAAGGAAGACGGCACCCCTTTGATCAGAAAGACTTCGCCGCATGTGGAAAGAGTGTGCGCCTGGTGGCCACCTTGATTGGGAATGACACAGACCTCACCAAGTACCAGCCAGGCAATGACGCGGAGAATCAGAGGATCCCAACTCCACGCTATGAAGCAGCCAGCCTGATCCCGCCGACTCGTAAGCATACCTTTGCCCCTGAAGTTGACCCGGCCGGGTTAATTGATGTTGAGGCTCAATTTTAAGCTTTGAGTGGCATTGACTAGAAATCATCAACCTTCCAGGTTATGGACATAGCCGGAGGAGCGGAGAGGGATGAGCCGGAAGCTTCAACCCAACAAGCACTTTAAATTCTTAGACGACTCATGGTTACGCCTTAAAAACAATGCCTCTCCCTTTGGACTCGGGGAGTCCTGTAATAGAGTAGGACAAACACTTAATTTTGTCGTGCCCTCGTGCACTTGTGCAACCCTTAACTCGGTTGAAGCTGCTCTTTTATATTCCTCCGGGTTATGTTTGATCATTTGCTTTCCTTAAGCTTAAAGAGCTGTCTTTAATTGTCCTGCATAGAAAGCAAATCACAAGTCTCTAGGCGGCTTACCGCATGGAAAGTCATATATTTTACATATATCCCGGAATATAAACCAAGGTCATAAAAAATCGGCTCTCAATTATATCTTCGAGATAACCATAATAGCATACCTGCAAGCCTTCAAGTACACTTCCGGTTTCAGTAACCCAAATAATGAGGTTGAGAACGCAACTCCGGTTCACCAGCACCTATAATGCTTATTGTGTGCCATCAACATTATTAATCAAAGTTAAGCCGGTGGAATAAGGACCACCCTTGCACACTTTTGATATGATCAAAAGAACTTGTTGCAAACCAAAAGATCAAAAACTTAGGGGCTTCTGATTCGAATACGACCAGAGAACCGTCCCAAAGGGGTTAAGCTAAGATTCGAATGCGATCATATAGCCCCCGGTGGCTTTGGCGTTTCCGATCAAGAGGGTACCGACAGCTATGTTCTCTTTGGTTCGAATACGACCTATGTTTGAACAGGAAGCCCCCAAATGACCTTGAGAGTTGTTTAACGACGCTGATTCGAATACGATCCACGTCGGTTCCCAAAGGGGGGTTGAGCTATGATTCAAATATGATCAAGAAAAACTCCCCAATGAGCTTGGCAATTTGCCAATCAAATGGGTATCGACAGCTACGTTCTCTTTGGTTCGAATACGACCTATGTTTGAATAGGAAGCCCCCAAGTGATCATATTGTTAACGGCTAGATTCGAATACGATCATAAGCCGGATCAACCTCCAAGCGACCATGTAAAGTTGTAATGGAAATAACAATAATACATTTACCTTTGGAGGAAAAAAGGACAGAGGTCCTGCTTTATTACTGATCACAATATATACATGGCTATAGAAATATGTACATTATGAGAGCCGGTGGCTCAAGTGTAATAAGGCCGAAGCTGAGCTATGTTCCACGGCCGGCGGGTCTCTTCCTCCGACTTACGTGAATCTTTGTGCTCCCGAACATCGATAAGATAGTATGACCCGTTGTGCAAGTTCTTGCTGACCACAAAGGGCCCTTCCCAAGGCGGGGATAACTTGTGTGCGTCTGTTTGATCCTGGATGAGCCGGAGCACCAGATCACCTTCCTGAAAGACCCTGGACTTAACCCGGTGGCTGTGATAGCGGCATAGGTCCTGTTGGTAAATCGTCGAGCGTGCTGCTGCTACATTGCGCTATTCGTCCAACAAGTCCAGAGCATCTTGACGTGCCTGCTCATTATCCGCCTCAACATAAGCTGCCACTCGAGGCGAGTCATGACGGATGTCGCTAGGGAGGACCGCCTCCGCTCCATAAACCATGAAGAAAGGCGTGTAACCCGTAGACCTGTTAGGAGTAGTATTGATGCTCCATAACACGGAGGGTAACTCCTCCACCCAACAACCTGGCGTCCGTTGCAAAGGGACCAAAAGCCGGGGCCTGATGCCCTTCAAGATTTCTTGATTGGCTCTCTCAGCTTGACCATTGGATTGAGGGTGAGCCACTGATGAAACATCAAGCCGAATATGCTCTAGTTGACAAAACTCCTCCATGGCGCCTTTAGACAGATTGGTACCATTGTCAGTTATAATGCTGTGTGGAAAACCAAAGCGAAATATCACCTTTTTCATGAACTGAACCGCCGTGGCTGCGTCACACTTACTAACGGGCTCTGCCTCAACCCACTTTGTGAACTTGTCAACCGCCACCAAGAGGTGGGTCTTCTTATCTTTGGACCTTTTGAAAGGCCCAACCATATCAAGCCCCCAGACTGCAAACGGCCAAGTGATTGGAATCATCCTCAACTCTTGAGCCGGCACGTGAGCACGTCTTGAAAACTTCTAACAACCGTCACATTTACTGACCAAGTCCTCTGCATCAGCATGAGCCGTCAGCCAATAGAACCCATGACGAAAGGCCTTGGCCACAAGGGATTTTGAGCCGGCATGATGGCCACAATCCCCCTCGTGAATCTCACGTAAAATTTGTTGACCTTCCTCAGAGGAAACACAACGCTGAAAAGCTCCAGTGACACTGCGATGATGCAACTCACCATTGATAATTACCATTGACTTAGACCGCCGGGTTATTTGTCTGGCCAAAGTTTCATCCTCAGGCAACTCCCCCCGGGTCATGTAAGCCAAGTATGGCACTGTCCAATCTGGGATAGCGTGGAGAGCCGCTACCAACTGTGCTTTCGGGTCAGGAACAGCCAAGTCTTCCTCTGTAGGCAACTTGACAGAAGGATTATGCAGAATATCCAAGAAAGTATTAGGCGGCACCGGCTTTCGCTAAGAGCCTAACCGGCTTAATGCATCAGCTGCCTCGTTCTTCCTGCGATCGATGTGCTCTACTTGGTAACCCTGAAAATGTCTAGCAATGGCATCAACTTCCCTGCGATAAGCCGCCATGAGGGGGTCCTTGGAATCCCACTTGCCTGATACTTGTTGGGCCACCAAATCTGAGTCACCAAAGCATCTTACCCGGCTTAAGCTCATCTCCTTAGCCATCCGAAGACCATGAAGCAAAGCCTCGTACTCAGCCGCATTGTTAGTACAGGGAAACATCAACCGTAGTACATAACAAAACTTGTCACCTCGAGGGGAAGCTAACACAACTCTAGCCCCCGAGCCCTCCAATTGCCTGGACCCGTCAAAGTGAATAGTCCAGTATGTATTATCCGGTTTCTCTTCAGGCACCTGCAGCTCTGTCCAATCGTTGATGAAATCCACCAATGCTTGAGATTTGATAGCAGTGCGTGGCACGTATTTTAGACCATGAGGCCCAAGTTCTATAGCCCACTTAGCAACCCTTCCTGTGGCTTCTCTATTTTGGATGATATCTCCTAGGGGGGCAGAACTGACCACAGTGATAGGGTGGCCCTGGAAATAATGCTTAAGTTTCCGCCTTGCCATGAACACACCATAAACAAGCTTCTGCCAATGTGGATACCGTTGTTTGGACTCAATGAGTACTTCGCTGACGTAGTAAACCGACCGCTGAACCAGATGTTCCTTACCCGCTTCCTTACGCTCCACCACCACAGCCACACTGACGGCTCGCGTGTTAGCGGCTACATACAACAATAAAGGCTCCTTGTCGACAGGAGCAGCAAGGACTGGTGGCTCAGCTAGCTGTCGTTTCAAATCCTCAAAAGCAGCATTAACAACATCATTCCAGACAAAGTTATGTGTTTTCTTCATCAGCTGATACAGTGGCATGGCCTTTTCACCCAACCGGCTTATAAACCGGCTCAACGCAGCAACACGACCTGCCAGACACTGGACGTCATTTATGCACGCCGGCTTAGCCAGAGAGGTGATTGCCTTGATCTTCTCCGGGTTAGCCTCAATGCCTCTGTGGGAAACCAGAAAACGCAAGAGCTTGCCTGCAGGAACACCAAAGACACATTTAGCCGGGTTAAGCATCATCTTGTAGACCCGGAGATTATCAAAGGTCTCTCTAAGATCATCTATCAAGGTCTCCTTCTCTCTGGATTTAACCACGATATCATCCACATAAGCATGAACGTTGTGCCCAATCTGATTATGAAGACAATTCTGCACGCAACGCTGGTAAGTCGCCTGTGCACTCTTGAGCCCAAAAGGCAAAGATACATAACAGAAGGCCCCAAAAGGAGTAATGAACGCCGTCTTCTCTTGGTCCTTAACAGCCATTTTAATCTGATGGTAACCAGAGTATGCATCCAAAAAACTCAAACGCTCACAACCCGCCGTAGCATCAATAATTTGATCAATACGGGGGAGAGCGAAAGGATCAGCCGGACAAGCCTTGTTTAAATCCGTATAATCCACGCACATACGCCAGGTGCCGTTCTTCTTGAGCACAAGCACCGGGTTAGCTAACCACTCTGGATGAAAGACTTCAACGATAAACCCGGCTGCCAAGAGCCGGGCTACTTCCTCACTGATGGCTTTCCGTCTCTCCTCATTAAACCGCCGGAGGAATTGCCTGACTGGCTTAAATTTTGGATCAATGTTGAGAGTGTGCTCAGCGAGTTCTCTCGGTACACCCGGCATGTCAGAAGGTTTCCATGCAAAGATGTCCCGGTTCTCATGGATGAACTCGATGAGCGCGCCTTCCTATTTCGGATCCAGATTGGCACTGATGCTGAACTGCTGAGATGAGTCACCCGGAACAAAATCAACAAGTTTAGTCTCATCGGCCGACTTAAATTTCATTACCGGCTCATGCTCCGTGGTTGGCTTTTCAAAGACGTCATATCTGCCGGGTCAACATTATCCCTGTAAAACTTCAACTCCTCTGTTGCACAAACAGATTCAGCGTAAGCAGCGTCACCTTCTTCACACTCCAAGGCTATATTTCGGTTGCCATGAACCGTAATGGTCCCGTTGTGACCCGGCATCTTGAGCTGCAGATACACGTAACACGGCCGTGCCATGAACTTGGCGTAAGCCGGCCGCCCAAATAAGGCATGGTACGGGCTTCTTATCTTAACCACCTCAAAGGTTAGTTTTTCCGCCCTGTAGTTGTACTCATCTCCAAAGGCTACTTCCAGCTCGATCTTACCGACTGGATATGCCGACTTGCCGGGCACCACCCCATGGAAAATAGTATTGGACTGGCTGAGGTTTTTATCAGTTAAACCCATACGGCAGAAGGTCTCATAATAGAGGATGTTGATGCTGCTGCCTCCGTCCATGAGCACTCTAGTGAATTTATACCCCCAACCTGAGGAGCCACCACCAAGGCCAGGTGACCCGGATTATCAACCCGGGGAGGATGATCTTCCCTACTCCACACAATAGGCTGCTCAGACCATCTTAAATAGCGTGGAACCGCTGGCTCAACAGCATTCACAGCCCTTTTATGGAGCTTCTGCTCTCGCTTGCATAGACTGGTAGTAAACACATGATACTGCCCGCCATTGAGCTATTTTGGATTGGTCTGGTATCCCCCCTGCTGCTGCTGATGACCCTGGCCGGACTGCTGATTAAAGCCCCCTTGAAAATTCTGAGAATTGGAATTTGAGCCGCCGCCCGGGCCATGAAAGCCGCCGGCGCCTGAGCTGCCGCCTGGCCCATTGTTGCCATTAAAATCATTGGAATTTTTGAAGGCCTTTATGATTGCGCAGTCTTTCCATAAATGAGTGGTCGGCTTCTCCCTAGAGCCATGCCTTGGACAAGGTTCATTCAACAACTGCTCAAGCGTCGGGCCTGACCCCCCGGCTCGGGGAGGTGGTCTTCCCTTGCGACGGTGGTTGTTGCCCTGCGCATTGGCGTTGGCCACAAACTCCATACTGCCATCGGCCTTATGTTTGTTACCTCCCTGGCTCGCCGGGTTATGCTGAGGGCCCTTGCCATTGCCGTTCTTCTTTCCCTTCCCTGTCCTTTCATCATCCGACGCGGGATCCTTGGTACTATCAGAGTCGGCGTACTTGACCAAAGCCGCCATCAGCGTACCCATATCATTGCAATCGCGCTTGAGCCGCCCGAGCTTCATCTTCAGGGGCGCAAAGCGACAATTTTGCTCCAACATTAAGACTGCAGAACCGGCATCCATCTTATCAGACGAATGTATTATCTCTTTGACCCGGCGAACCCAATGGGTTGTAGACCAGCCCTCTTGCTGCTTGCAGTTAGTCAAATCCACAATTGACATAGATTGCCTACATGTATCCTTGAAGTTTTGGATGAACCGGGCTTTTAACTCTGCCCATGACCTGATAGAATTAGGCGGCAGTCCCTTCAACCAAGTGCGGGCAGTCCCATCCAACATCATGGTGAAGTATTTGGCCATTGCCGCTTCGCTGACCTCCAGCAACTCCATAGCCATCTCGTAGCTCTCGATCCATGCCCCGGGCTATAAATCAGCCGTGTAATTAGGTACCTTCCTAGGTCCTTTGAAATCCTTGGGCAGACGTTCATTACGGAGAGCCGGCACCAGACAGGGGACACCTCCGGTCCTCGTAGGTATACCCGCTTCGATAGAAGCCGTCGGATAAACCGGGAGGGGCTGATAAGCCGTCAACTGAGGTGCCTGCTCCGCCTCTTGCCGTGCTCTGTCTTGGTCTACCGCGTTAAAAGCTCCATTATGAACCGGGCCGTGGCCAGGAGGCAAGTCACGGCGTCGGACATTGCTTGAGCCGGTCGCTGAGACCATGTGTCTGCTATAACTCGGGCTCCGGCCTGGACGAGGGGTTGAATGAATCATGTCCCGGCTATATGAATATGCCTCCTGTTGTGCCAGAGCCGTCTGAAGGAGTTCTCTGACCCGACGGGTTTCGACCGCCGTTGGAGAGTCGCCCTCGATTGGGAGAGCCGCCAGTCGCGCCGCCGCGGCGACCATGTTTTCCAACGGGTTGGCATAATGACCCGGTGGTATCGGCACGTACTGAGGCGGGGTAGTGTTCACACGGGGAGGCCCCATCACTTGTGGCTGAATTGGCGTTCCAGCCCCGGGTGCCGTGATATCTGGCGGGTTACTGGGCCCTGCACCAGGCGTGTTGAAGAGGTTTCGAGGATCGTAAACCGGAGGGAGTCGAGATTGAGCCTTTTGATGCCTCCTTCTCATGATCTCATTGGACGCGTTCTGATCCATCGTGAGCCGGAAAGACTGCGCCTGAATCAGCTGAGTCTGGGCGTCGAGAGCCGCCCTCTCTGCAGCCATCCTGATCCCTTCCGCTGCTAGATCCTCCTTGGCTTTTGCTAGATCCAGTTTTAACTGTGCCACCTCCGCATCATGCTGAGCTTGATCCGCTGGGGCGACCGTAGCGGTTAACAGGGCCGTCATCTTGTCTGTGAGATCCATCAGCACCTGAGCCGGCGAGTGCACAGGGCCTCCTGCCCCAGCGGCGGAGTTTTGAACAGGTTGTGCGATGGCCATAATGATTCCAACCCGGCTCGGCGGCTCAAAGGGGTCCGGAATACTGTCGCCATCGGAACAACCCCTGAGCCTGCCATCTTGAAGTTGGTATAACGAGTCGGTCTCCTCTATGGATGACTCGCCGTCAGAGCGAGCGGCCATCTCATCGCCAGATCCAGATCCTTCAGAGAGTCCTCCATGGACGCATCCCACGAAAGCACGCTTCAAGGCAGGCAGAGTCCGGGCGGGTCGTGCACGCTGAGCCGTCTCGATGAGATCGGCGCAGATGTCCGGCTCAGGGCCCGGCTCACCAATCTTGCCAATGAAGACATGCATTCCGCCGAAGGGGGCCCGGTACCCATACTCGACTGAGCCGGCGTCGGGGCCCCAGTTTGCATCGTCGATGTAGAGCTTGCCGCGACGACTCTTGGTCATCCGGCCCACAGCGTATCCCTTGAGCCCTTCGAAGCTGCCCTTCAAGAACTCAAATCCACCGTGCGCTGGCCCCACGGTGGGCGCCAACTGTCGTGGAATTGTCACGGCAGATGTCCTCGTACAAGGACTTAGTCGTGGAGCCATCGCCGCTAGGAAGCTTAAAGGGGTTAAACGGGACAAAGGACATGGAGATTATACTGGTTCGGCCCCTTACGTTGAAGGTAAAAGCCTACGTGCAGTTGAGGTGGTATTACTTAGGGTTTCGATGACCAGGAGCTAAACCGCCCTGCCTGGCTACCCAACTTAATCAACTATGCTAGAGCCCATAATAGCATGTGGCTGCACGCGGAGGTTTCTAGCATGAATAATCTTATGATCCCTTTGAGCCTGGGTGGCGGTCCATAGGAGAATCACACGGTACCCCGGGATTTCCAAAAATACATGCAATCACTGGAATTCCCCAGGTGCCTCAATCCACCCAGATGTGTATTTAAGTTGCCACCTTAAGTTAACCATTAATTAAGAATACTCACATCTGTCATGAATACACTCAAACCCAAACCACGTCTACGAGCATAGCATAGCAATATAAGCATAACGTAGAAGTAACTCCCAGGGTTTGATAATAACAGGTGAATAGGTACTACCTCATCTACTTCCCAAAACCCACAATTTAAATCAGATCCTAACCATGCAATTGTTTGGGAGTTGATCTAATGCAGTAAAACTGGGTAGTAAAGAAGTATGATCAAAGTGTTACTTGCCTTGCTGATGATCTGCGAACCTAGAGACTCGTAGTAGCACGCTTCACACTCCGGGTAGTCTATCGCAAACAAACAAGCATACAATAAGCAATCAAGCAAGGGCACGGGTAAAACTCAAATAAGGGATCTAACCAGAAAGTCCAACTTAAGAACTCCGGTTTGCAAAAAGAATCAAATCAAACGAAGCAACAAAACTCAAACGGCGAAAGAAAAACGATAAAATAAACCGAACCGATGTAAATAAAAATGAAAACTAGGGTTTACGAAATAAAACCGATCGTTTTTAAAAAAACCGGCGCCTACCTCGAACTTTGGTGGGCGGCGGCGCGGCAGCTCCGGCGACGGTGGTCGGCGGTGCGAGGCGGCGGCGTGCGGCGCGGCGCGGCGGCGGCTAGGGTTTCGGGTGGGTTGGCGGCGGCTGGGGGCTCAGGGTCTCGGGCTTTAAAGGCCAGCCTGAGGAGGCCTGGCCGGGTACGGCCCGTAGTCGGTTGCGCGTTTTTTCTTAAATAATTCCGACATGCAGAAAAAGAAAGAAAAGAAATACTAAACGGACACCAAAAATCCCGGAATAAATTTTCTCCGTCCTCTAAAAATAGGCTGGACAAGGTGAACATTTATTTGGGCCTATAATGAAATTTTGAAAAACCCATATTTTTCCTAATTCAAATAAAAATAGCGACAAAACTCCGAATAAAATCTTATTTGATTTTAATATTAAACCTCTGATATTTCTTTATTTTGAGGAAGTCATTTTGTCCTCGCTCTTTTATTTTAATAAAAGAAATATTTCAGAGAAAAATAATTAAAATCAAACGATCCTCTTTTCAAAATTCGAGAAAACTCGAATATGAAAATAACGAAATCCCCAACTCTCTCCGTGGGTCCTTGAGTTGCGTAGAATTTCTAGGATCAACCAAAATGCAATAAAAATATGATATGCAATGATGATCTAATGTATAACATTTCAAATTGAAAATTTGGGATGTTACAGGCGACTGGGCCGCCCTAGCTGGTTGCGGCCTGCTGGGCCGAGGCCTAGTGGGGAAAGGGGGCTCTCTCTTTTTCCTTTTATTTTCTTTTTGTATTTTCTTTTTTTTTAATCTTTTCTGTTTTCTTTTTAGTTTATTTTTATTTTTAGTTTTATAAAATAAAATCTTTGCACCTAAATTAGTATATTGAAACAAGCCACTCCCACAATTAGTTTGAGGTTTAAATAAAATAGTTTAGTATTTTTATAATTTAAAAAGCAATTAAATTATTATTTAGGCCACTGTTTTGATTAACTTAGGGCGTTAAAACACTATATAAACATGTTGGCTTATCACCAATATTGACAAATGATTATTTGCAACAACTTGAACATTTTAGTTTTCATGTTTGACAAATTTGAATTTTTTACTTTAATTTTGGATTTGAATTTGAATGGTGATTTTGATCAAGTGAGGATTAGCAACAGTAATGTGATGACATGGAACCATTAACATGGGATTACTGTAGCTTAATTATCAGGGCGTTACAACGGCAATAAATATATCTCGTCCCAACACTATAGAGAAGAGAAAAAGAAACAAAGGGAAAGCAAAAGTGTTATCTCCTCAAGAAAATTTATCAAAGATAACCGTTGAACCCCCATATTCAGGAGTTTTACAACAAGTATCTTGGAAACAAGTACTTCAAGAATGGAACAAGAAAGTTATCTCTTAAACATCAAATGAACTTCCTATTGTACAATTTTTTTCTCAACTGTTCTCTTCTTTCATGCAGTCCAATTGTTGTCGATATCAACGGTTTTCCCATTGAGTATGATAATTTCTCTAATTCACTAAAGGAAATACAAGAAATGTTAATAACAAAGTGTTCAATGTCTGTGTCCAAATTTTCAATTATGAGAATGAAAGTCCAAATCCTACAACTAAACAACCTTTGAAGCATTACTTTGCATCCTACTTCACGGTAATTCATCCAAAATTTTCTAATTCTTTTTCACATAATACTCTTGCAAGTTATTTTCTTAACGTTTTCATCTGTTTCATTCCATTGTACTTTCTGCATCAATAAACTATTTGAAGCAGTTACAAGGACTTGTGTTCCTCAAAACCAAGTCAACAAGTTAAGATCAAACCTGGTTCATTTTCTTTTTTACATTTACAATTTGCCTCATAACATCAAACATTTGTGGTACCTACATGTCACCTTGTTTTGACTAAAGTGCTAGATTTTTTTACATTATTTTGTTACAAAAGTATTGTGTTTGCTGAACTATAGTATTTCTTTTAAGATAGATTATTACCATGGCCAGCCTTTTCAAGTATTTCGGATCCACATACAAGAATGTTAAGAATTTTGCCTACATTTCACTTGAGAACTTCCCCCAGCAAGGGAACATGTGAATAAAAAAATCATCAGTCTACTTCCTCTACCTTGTACACATGTACTATCACAATTGCGCTCTATATGGAATTATGTACATGGATATCTGGGACGAGAAGAACATGAAGGAGTTTGACAATGTATGCTTAACCTAGTTTTATGTTCTATGTTGTCTTTTTCCAGATTTTTGTTGACGTTTATGCTTAATCTAGTTTCTCTCATTTTCATCTCTATCAGGAGATTATTCATCCATTTCGGCAGCTTATTGCTTACAAACTGGCGAAGCCTGACCTCAGTAAGATAGATTTCGAGGGCTTCAAGAAGATGTTTCAACCAAGAAGAGGAATATGCATCATTAGTCTAGTGTAGAAAGCAAAGACTTTAATCACCTAAAATGCATCTTTTGTCCCCATCAATGTACACCAGAAGTACTTTTTAGTCAGAAGTCTAATGTGTGGAAATACTAGGTGATTCTTAGGAGCAGTATTCAAGTGTTTTCCCCTTAGCTTGTACTAAATGGTATTTTTGTTACAAGATAGAATGGTGTCACCAGTATTTTGTTATTAGAATAGTATTTGTTGTTCTCCATTATGTGTTTTGCACGTAATTCTAAATATTTTTCCACTTAGCTAAGCTATTGAATAGTTTTATCACACGTAATTTGGGGCTGTAAACAATCTGCATTGCATATAAATCATGAGGTATTGCTACTTGTGATAGGTGTGGGGATTCCCCCTGAATAGGACGGGTGATGTAGTATAGTAGCAGATAATATTTCCCACAGTTAAGAACCAAGGTTTATCGAACCAGTAGGAGACGCCACACAAACAAGATAAGTGGTACCTGCACACATACAAAGCAAATTCTTGCACCCAATGAAGGCAAGAGGGTTGCCAATCCCCTTGCATTCGCCAATTGCAAGGATTAAATCTGATAGTGGTCGATAGATAAAATAAAAAGGAAAATAAAAATAAATAAATTGCAGCAAGTATTTGTTTAGGGTTTTAGTAAATGTAAAGTGAATGGACCGGGGGGCGTAGGTTCACTAGAGGTATCTCTCTCATGAGCATAGTACTGTGGGTAGACAAATTACTATTGGCCAATTGATTGAAAATCGCATAGTTATGATGTTTCTTCATGGCATGATTAATATATAGGCATTATGTCCGAGACAAGTAGACTGAAAATATATCTGCATGCATCTTAAGGTATTAAGTTCATAACAAACAACAAACATAGTAATGCTTGGAGCATGATGACATAATGTAGAAAAATCAATCAAATAATATGTTCGAGCCCCATCGGTTTACCCTTATTAGCAACAATACAAATACGTGCGTTGAAACTCCTCCTGCCATAGAGTAAAAACATCGCAAGATTGAACATACTACCAAGCACCTCTCCCACTGAAGATAAATCAATCTAATTGGCCAAAATAGATAGATAGATCAAAGAGAAATACAAGGATATAAAGTCACACGTATATAAATCTCAGAAAAGACTCAAATACATCTAACGAATAATCTGGTCATAAACCCATAATTCATTGGACCCAACAAACACACTGCGAGAATTAAACCGAATAGATCTCCGAGAGATCATTGCATTGAAGATCAAACACAGAGAGAGAGAGAGGAGGGAGAGAGGGAGGGAGAGAGAGATTGCCATCTAGCTACTACTATGGACCCGTAGGTCCTATGGGAACTACTCACACATCATGATGGAGGCAGCAAGGTTGATGAAGATTGCCTCCCCGACGGTTCCCCCCAACGGAGTACCGGAAAAGGCCTCCAGATGGGATCGCACAAGATCAGAGGCTTGCGGTAACAATAAAATTGTTTTGGGTCTCTCCAAAGGGGTTTATGGATTTTAGGGAATTTATAGCACTGGAATCAGGTCAAACAGAGGCATGTGGGACCCATAAGCTTAGGTGCCCCAGGGTCACGCCCCTTGAGCTTGTGGCCCACCAGAAGGTCTTTTGGCCTTTCCCCCAAGCTTCTAGGATCTCTTCTGGTCCAAAAAAATCACCGTAAAGTTTCATCATGTTTGGACTTCATTTGGTATGGTTTTTCTGCAAAACAAAGAAATAAGCTAAAACCAAGAATTGGCAGTGGGCACTAAGTTAATAGGTTAGTCCACAAAAATATTATAAAATGACATATAAATCATACTAGGTTGATAATATAATAATATGAAACAATCAAAATTATAGATACATTGGATACGTATCAGCATCTCCAAGCTTAATTCCTACTCCTCCTCGAAATGATAGAAATATAATTTTTGATGTGAAATGCTACCTAACATGTCCTAATCATGTATTTCATTTTGGCATGAATGTTGGGAAGCGATGAGTTAATAGATATCAAAATGATAATATGCCAGAATGCTAGAAAATAATCATCACCCTTCAAAATAAAGAGTACTGAAGAACGTTATTCCTACTCATTTAATCATGTAAGCATGGCATATCTCGATCCTCCTAGCATAAAGTATAAATTATGAACCCCCCAGTGCCAAACCAAGCAATTGTATCATATTTTTCTCACTTCAGCCTTTTCAACTCCACTCAATACATGAGAATGATCCGTAGACTTAGTACTTTGGATAGCAAAGAGAATGATGGTAGGGCTTTATAAGGGAAGACAAAAAGTGAGAAAGTTTCGCAGCAACTCTTGGCAATTGGGAGGCCTTACAATCGATATCAATGCGAGGAGTAGGGATTGCCATGCAATGGAAGCACTAGAGCTATAAGCGTATGAAATCTTGCTATATGAAACAAAGTGGGTGTGCATCCAAATTTCTTGCTCATGAAGACCTAGAGCATTTGAGGAAGCTTGTCATCAGAATTTGCAAGCCAGTGTAAAACTTCCCACTAGTATATGAAAGTGACAAATTATGGAGACTCTGTATATGCAGAACATGGTGCTACTCTGAAGAACAAGTGTGGTAAAGGATAGTAACATTGCACCTTCTCTTTTTTTCTTTTTTTCTCTAATTTTTTTAGAACAATATTGTCGGATGTGGGGTTCCGGCAAAACCCTTAAGGTTCGAACTCTGGGGTGCACGCGAAGTCTTTCCCTCCTACCGATCCACGCCCTAGCTCACTAAGATCTCGCGGACGAACTCGACGAACTCGCAACACAGAAAGACACGAGATTTATACTGGTTCGGGCCACCGTTGTGGTGTAATACCCTACTCCAGTGTGGTGGTGGTGGATTGCCTCTTGGGCTGATGATGAACAGTACAAGGGGAAGAACAGCCTCCTCAGGTTGAGGTGTTCTTGTGGCTAAGGTAGGCTCTCGATCAAATCAGATCAAGCTGAGTTCCCTCTACTGTGGTGGCTAGCTCTACTTATATAGGCCCTGGTCCTCTCCCCAAATATTGAGCGGGAAGGGAGCCAACAACGGCGGGCAAATTTGAAGGGGGACAGCTAGTACAAGCTATCCTGACAAAAGTGGTCTTCGCCTACGAAAGGCTCTGGTGGTGACGCCGTCTTGGGCTCCAAGATGACCTCCGTCCTGCCGTCCTTCTGGTCTTGGCCTCGTTGCACCGATATGGCAACCTTTGCCTGATGCCTCGGTACTCCTCGCCTGTGCTCACCTCCTTAGCACCAAAGAGGAAACAAGGACACTGCGCGCGCTGGAGCCCGCCTGGCGCCCGCTGGCGCCCGCCTGGCGCCCGCCTGGTGCCTATCGTCATGGCTCATGTCATGAGAGCCTCGTGAGGTTTACCTCGCCTTGATATCTCCGCTCATCGTGAGCCTGCCTGGCTAGGCCACTCCTGAGGAGGTCTTGCGTCGTCCGCCTCGCGAGGATAGGCCCCTCGCGAGGGTCTTGGGTGCCTTGTTGATGAAGATGGGCCGTACGGCCCACTGACTTAGCCACGCCGTGGGCCGCATGCAGGCAAATCTGGGGACCCCCGTTCCCAGAACGCTGATAGTAGCCCCCGGGCCCAAGGTGCGCTCGGGCTTGGCTTCGCGGCGAAGCCAAGGGTCAAGTACAGAGTGCTGCGGGCCCCAAAAGCCTGCAGCCTCAGTTGACGTGTGGCGGTTGATTGGACGTGGACGTCTCCGCTTCCCCACGCCGCCTCGGCAACTGCTCGACTTGACAAGTCCCTGGTGCGTTCGGGGCGCCCTCCTCCTTGCGGGGCGTTTATTTCCTCATGTCCATCTTGACCTGTTTTCTCAGGAACTGCGAAAATTCGTTAGGAGGTGCACTAAGAGATTCGCCGCTCACCCGAGCCTTGACCTGGCGCTTTGCATCGCGGTACCCGGGGGGCACGGACTAGGAGGGATGCGCCATTTTTTGGGTTCGCACGAGGGTGGCTCGCGAGGAGGCAGAGAGGAGAGAAATGCTCGCGAGGGCACCTGCCTAGCCCCCTCGCAAGGTATGCGAGAGAAAGAACACGAGCGAATTAGAGCCGGAAAATGCAGTAAGAGGCGAGGGAACCAAATTAGCAAGGAACACCAAAGGCGAACTTCGATTAAGAAAAAACGAGCCAACTGCGGAAAGCAAATGAAAAGCCGCGTCCGGCACCTAGTCTAGTCTTCAAGTCTTCTCACCAGCGCGGAGCTAAGTGCTGCCACTAGGCGTGGGGGGGGGAGCCCCAGGGCCTGAGGCCGGCACCCCTGAGACTCCAGGGCGTGTACAGCCCCAACTCATTATTACGTGAGAGAGTCACGGGCGGCGATTCTTCACAGGCACCGGGCCTTCTTTACAGGCTCTGGGCCTTTGTTCACAGGCTCTGGACCTTGCTTTACAGGCTCTGGGCCTTTCTTCACAGGCTTTGGGCCTTGCTTCATGGGTAGAACTTCCGGAGGTGCTGGATGTTCCAGGCGTTCTGGATGAGCATCCCGTCCCGCGTCTCCAGGCACGCTGCACCAGGCCTGGAGACATAGACGACCCTGAACGGGCCCTCCCACATGGGCGAAAGCTTGTGCAGCCCTTCCCTGGAGAGGACCCGCCTCAGGACAAGGTCGCCCACCTCGAGCATCTTGGAACGGACGTTGCGGCAGTGGTATCGCCGCAGCGCTTGCTGGTACTTTGCCGCCCTCAATGCAGCTTCGCGACGGCGTTCCTCCCCCAGCACGAGATCCATCCCCCGCGTGGCGTCCTGCTGCGTTTCGTCGAACGCCAGGACCCGTGCGGAGCGATGCTTGACCTCGTGAGGAAGGACTGCTTCAGCTCCGTAGACGAGGAAGAATGGAGTCTCGCCCGTTGGTTTGGTGGCGGTGGTGCGGATGGACCACAGTACGGACTGGAGCTCGTCGTGCCAGCCCTTGCCGTAGGCCTCCAGCTTCTTCTTGAAGGTCCTGGTCTTGAGGCCCTCAGGACCTCCGCGTTGGCGCATTCGGCCTGACCATTGCTCCTGGGGTGCGCTACCGAAGCGTAGCAGATCTGCGTTCCAAGGTTAGCACAGTAGGTTTTGAAGAGGTTACTAGTAAATTGCGATCCATTATCTGTGATGATGCGGTTGGGGACCCCGAAGCGGCTCACGAGGCCCTTGATGAACCTGACAGCAGAGCCGGACGGGATGGTATGGACGGCTTCCACTTCCGCCCACTTGGTGAACTTGTCGAAGGTGACTTAGAGATAGCGGTAGCCCCCTGGGGCCCGAGGGAACGGGCCTAAGATGTCCAGCCCCCAGACCGCGAACGGCCACGTGAGCGGGATAGTGTGGAGGCCCTGAGCTGGCTGGTGAATTTGCTTGGCGTTGAATTGGCAAGCCTTGCTGGACTTCACCAGCTCGGCTGGGTCGTTGAGTGCCGTAGGCCAGTAGAATCCACTGCGGAACACCTTGCCGACGAGGGTCCGTGACGACGAATGGTGCCCACAGTCCCCACCGTGTATGTCAACCAGCAACTCCCTTCCTTAATCACTGGAGATGCAGTGCAGCGTGACATCATTCGGTCGTTTCCTGTACAACTCGCCATCTTGGATACAGTATGCCGTGGCCTGCCGGGCCACGCGCTCCGCGTCCTCTCCCTTCTCCGGCGGCGTTCCCTGCATCAGGTACTCCTTGAATTCCTTGATCCAGCATTCCTCCTGGGGCTCGAGCGCCAAGAGCAGCCGAGCTCCTGAGGTTGGGCCACAGGCTGGGGCTCCCGTGGCTGGAGGCTGTGGGAGCTCCTCCCGAGGCTGAGTCGTGCTTGAAAGTGGTGGTGTAGCTGATGGCTTGAAGAGTCGCTCCTCAAAGACACCGGGCTCTTGCAGCTGCCGCTTGGATGCTCTCCTGGCGATGTCGTCGGCTTCCTTGTTGGTACCTCGGGGCACGTGCTGCAGCTCCAGGCCTGAGAACTGTTTTTCCATCTTGCGCACCTCCGCGAGGTATGCCTCCATATGCTCGTCCTTTGGCTCGTATACCTTGTTGAAGAAGTTGACGAGGAGTTGCGAGTCGCCTCTGGCGGTAAGGCGCTTCACCCCTAGAGCTGCCGCAGCCTTCAGGCCAGCTATGAGACCTTCGTATTTTGCGATATTGTTGGAGACCTTCTCGCCGTGCTGAAAGCAGAGTTGCACGGCATAGTAGAGCTTGTCCTGAGTGGGCGAGATGAGCACTGCTCCAGCCCCCGCGCCCTGGTGCGCAAAGGCGCCATTGAAATACATGACCCAGCTGTCTGGAGCCTCGCTCCCTGGTGAGGTGGACCGGTCTTCGCCTTCCTCAAGTGTCGGCGCATCCGTCCATTCTGCCACAAAATTAGTGAGCGCGGCCCCCTTGATGACCCTGGTAGTGCTGAACTCCAACTGGAATGCTTGCAGCTCGATGTTCCACTCAGCGACCCTTTCAACTGAGTTGGGGCTCCTAAGCACCCTCTCCAATGGGTAGGCTGAGACGACCTTGATGGGGTGGCCCTGGAAGTAGTGTCGCAGCTTGCGTGAGGCCACCAAGAGTGCGAGCAGGAGTTTCTGAGGCATGGGGTAGCGTGCCCTCACGTCCCGCAGCACGGTGCTGACGAAGTACACCGGGTGTTCGACGAGGGCTGGCACACTATCGACGCCTGGGTCCTGCGGAGATTGGGCCATCTCCTGAGGTGGAGGGGTTCCTGAGACCTAACTGTCTTCAGGAGTTTCTGCGATGTTGTCCTGCCGAGCTTGGTCTTCTGTCGTTGATGCCCTTACTGTGCCTTCCTAACCCTGCACCACTTCAGCTCTGGCTTGGTGCAGCGCGTCCTTGGCTTGGCGCTCCTCCCGAACCGCCACCAGCGCCGCGCTGGCGGAGTACGGGGTGGCGGCAAGGTAGAGTACTAGGGGCTCGAGAGCCGTGGCGCCACCATCACCGGAGGGCTAGTAAGGTATTTCTTGAGGTCTTGGAAGGCTTGGTCGGCCTCCGGGGTCCACTCGAACGGGCCCTTCTTCTTCATGAGCTTGAAGAAGGGTAAGGCGCGCTCTCCCAGCTTGGAGATGAAACGCCCCAATGCGGTCACCCGTCCTTCTAGCTTCTGCATCTCTTTGAGGGTCTGTGGTGGGCTCATGTCCTCGATGGCCTTGATCTTCTTCGGGTTCGCCTCGATCCCTCTGTGGGATACGAGGAATCCCAGCAGCTTGCCGGAGGGGACGCCGAACACGCACTTCTCCGGGTTAAGCCTCAAGTTCACTTGTCGCAGGCTCTCAAAGGTCTCCTCCAAGTCTTGAATCAATGTCCTCGCCTCGCGAGACTTTACCACTATGTCATTGATGTAGGCCTCTGTGTTTCTCCCGAGCTGCCGCCCCAGGGCGATGTGCATCAGCCGCTGAAAAGTCGCGCCCGCGTTGCGCAGCCCGAAGGGCATGCAGGTGTAGCAGTAGACCCCACATGGTGTCAGGAAGACTGTCTTCTCCACATCTTCCACCGCCATCTTGATCTGATGATACCCTGAGAACGCATCCAGGAAGCACAGCAGGTCGCACTCGGTGGTGGAGTCGACGATCTGGTCGATGCGCGGGAGCGGGAACGGATCTTGGGGGCAGGCTTTATTAAGGTTGGTGAAGTCGACGCACATCCGTTCCTTCCCGCCTTTCTTTGGCACTACGACGGCCCAGCCACTCGGGATACCGAACTTCGCGAATGGCACCCGGTGCCTCCAGCTTGCGGGTCTCCTGGACAATGAAGGCCTGCTTCTCAGTGGACTGCCGTCTCGCTCGCTGCTTCACGGGGCGTATGTTGGGGCATACCCTTAGATGATGCTGAATCACCTCCCTCGGGACCCCTACCAGCTGGTTGGGCTTCCACACGAATATCTCCTTGTTTGCGCGCAAGAACCTCACCAAGGCCTCCTCTTGACTCGGGTCAAGGCCGGCGCCTATGGTAAAAGTGGCTTCCGAAGACCCGTCCTCGTTGACCGGCACCTGCTTGGTTTCCGCCTTGTCTTGGGTGAACAGCTACTTCTTCTTGGTAGGCACGGTCTCCTTGGCCTCGGGGGTACCGGCGCCGGCGGGCCGTGCTGCCGCCGCGGTCTTGAAGGCAAGCCTGAGTGCCGTCACGGCCTCCTTAGTGTCCCCCTTGATGGTGAGGACACCGTTGCTCCCAGGCATGTTCATGAGGTTGTAGGCCGGGTGAGTCGCCGCCATGAACTGAGCGAGAGCTGGGTACCCGAGGATGGCGTTGTACGGGAGGCCGATGCGGGCGATGTCGAAGTCCACCAGCTCAGTGTGGTAGTTGTCGCGTGTACCGAAGGTGACGGGGAGGCAGATCTGCCCCAGAGAGTGGGCAGCTCCACCACCAACTGCTGAGAAGGGCTTGCTGAAGCTGAGCCGCTCGAGCGACACCTGAAGAAGGCTGAAGGCTTCTACGAAGAACAAGTTGAGGCCGGCATCGCCGTCAATGAGGGTCTTGGTAACGGCCACGTTGCAGATGGTGGGCGTGCAGAGCATTGGGAGCATGCCTGAGCCGGCCGTGGAGTCGGGGTGGTCTTCTAAGTCGAAAGTGAGGTTGGTCTCCGGCGCATCCCAACCCGGCGGAGCCCCCGGGCGCTTGGAGGTGGCCCCAATCTGACGGAGGAATGGTTTGACGTGGCGATCTGAAGGTGATGCTTGAGAGCCGCCCAGCAGGGCCGCGACTGTGTGGTGCACCGGCACCGCATAGCATGCAGCGAAGAGGTCGCGGAGCTCCCCCCAGGACGCCACCGTGGATCCAGGGAGGTTGAGCAGCCAGGCGCGTGGCTCGCCGGCGAGGGCGATGGGGAACCAGTTGGCCACGATCTTGTCATCGCCTCCGGCCTCGAGGACAACCTCCTCGTACGCCAGCAGGAACGGCGACGGGTCTGCCGCGCCGTCGTAGCGCGGCGGCATCTCTGGCTTGAACTTGGTTGGCCACCGCACCCGCCGCAGGGCGGGGGCCAGGGCTCGGTACCCAGATGCCCCGCTGTCGATGCCGGTCGCAGAGGTGGATGGCGAGGCATCTGCCATGGGGGTGAAGTGCGGCGGCACGGGGCGCAGGCTGGTGGAGAGGAGCTACGGTGCACCCCTACCTGGCACGCCAAATGTCGGATGTGGGGTTCCAGCAAAACCCTTAAGGTTCGAACTCTGGGGTGCGCGCGCAGTCTTTCCCTCCTACCGATCCACGCCCTAGCTCACTAAGATCTCGTGGACGAACTCGCAACACAGAAAGACACGAGATTTATACTGGTTTGGGCCACCGTTGTGGTGTAATACCCTACTCCAGTGTGGTGGTGGTGGATTGCCTCTTGGGCTGATGATGAACAATACAAGGGGAAGAACAGCCTCCTCAGGTTGAGGTGTTCTTGTGGCTAAGGTAGGCTCTCGATCAGATCAGATCAAGCTGAGTTCCCTCTACTGTGGTGGCTAGCTCTACTTATATAGGCCCTAGTCCTCTCCCCAAATATTGAGCGGGAAGGGAGCCAACAACGGCGGGCAAATTTGAAGGGGGGCAGCTAGTACAAGCTATCCTGACAAAAGTGGTCTTTGCCTGCGAAAGGCTCTGGTGGTGACGCCGTCTTGGGCTCCACGATGACTTCCGTCCTGCCGTCCTTCTGGTCTTGGCCTCGTTGCACCGATATGGCAACCTTTGCCTGATGCCTCGGTACTCGTCGCCTGTGCTCGCCTCCTTAGCACCAAAGAGGAAACAAGGACGCTGCGCGCGCTGGTGCCCGCCTGGCACCCGCCTGGTGCCGATCGTCATGGCTCACGTCACGAGAGCCTCGTGAGGTTTACCTCGCCTTGATATCTTTGCTCCTCGTGAGCCTGCCTGGCTAGGCCACTCCTGAGGAGGTCTTGCGTCTTCCGCCTCGCGAGGCTTGGCCCCTCGCGAGGGTCTTGGGTGCCTTGTTGATGAAGATGGGCCGTATGGCCCGCTGACTTAGCCACGCCGTGGGCCGCAGGCAGGCAAGTCTGGGGACCCCCGTTCCCAGAACACTGACAAATATCATGAACCTCGCCCCCGCTTTTTTGAGGACTCATCAGTCTACATCATTACTTTTCTCACTGGGACAATGCTACCTAGCAGTGTACCAGGATGTGCAATGATCCAGTGTAACATGTATAGCAATCATGAACGGTGGCTTTGCAACAAATGTCATGTTAGCGCTATATGATCGTGCAAAGCAAAATGACAATGAACACAAGTCATTTGAATAGTAATGGTGGGAGTTGCATGGTAATATATATCAGAATGGCTATGGAAATGCCATAATAGGTAGGTATACTGGTTGTTTTGAGGAAGGATATAACAAGGCTTATGTGTGATATAGTGTACTATTTCAAGGGATTTGGATGCACCGGCGAAGTTTGCACCAAGTTTGAAGGTGAGAACGGACAATGCACGGTACCGAAGAGGCTAGCAAATTATGGAAAGGTGGAAGTGCTTATAGTCCAGAACTCACAATAGTCATAAAGAACTCAAATACTTATTGTCTAATTTTATTACCCCTTGAAGCAAAGTAATTCTCGCATTCCCCAAGGAGCAGGTTGGTAGGATATCAATTAGGAATAAATTATGCTCCAACTTCCTCGCTATGCCATGACTGACACTTTAATGAGGTAGAAATCACAAACCTTAACACTGATATTTGTACTAACCAATGCTTATAAAATAGTAAAGCTTCATATTATAACCTTATTATCGTTGATCATACGCATCATATTCAGTGATCTACATGAAAGTTTTTATTATAGCGCTCTTGTATACCTACCATTTTGGACTAAACATATAACTCATGCAAATTACCACTACCTATTCAACTCTCAAAAATATATAAGTGAAGCATGAGAGTGAAAATGATTTCTATAAGTATTGTCGTGCTCTAAAGATATAAGTGAAGCACATGAGCAATTGCCTCAACCCAAAAGATATAAGTGAAGTTAAATGATCATTCTATAAATTGGGATGAATGTGTGTATCTCATAATTGGTGTGGTCAAGAAACAATGATTGTGAAAAAAGTCAAACAAAATAAAATATAATACACATTGCTCCGAGAAAAACACATATCATGTGATGAATAAAAATATAGCTCCGAGTGATATTACCGATAGAGTGGAGACGAAAAAGGGGATGCCTTCCGCGACATCCGAAGTATAGATGCTTGGATCTTCCTTTAATAATACCCTGGGGTGCCTTGGGCATCCCCAATCTTAGGGCCTTTCTGCTCCCTATTTTTTCGTCCATCATCATCTCACTCAAAACTTGAAAATTTCAATCACACAAAACTCAACAAAACCTCATGAGATCCATCAGTATAATAGATAAATCATTAACTTAGGTACTATCATAAATAGATTCATAATTGTTGTTGCATAATATCTACTATATTCTATCATCTTGATACGTCTCCAATGTATCTATAATTTTTGATTGTTCCATGCTATTAAAGTATCATTCTTGGATGTTTTAAATTCATTTACTAGCAACTTTATATCATTTTTTGGGACTAACCTATTGACACAGTGCCCAATGCCAGCTGTTGTTTTTTGCTTGTTGTTTACTTCGCAGAATATCCAAATCAAACGAAGTCCAAACGCAGCGAAACCTTTTTGAGATTTTTTCTGCCCAGAAGACACCCAGGAGGCCCAAGATGTGCACCAAAGGGGACCTGTGGGGCCCACTAGGCACCAGGGCGCGCCCTGGTGGGTAGTGGGTCCCACAGGCACCCCCTCCACTACCTCTCAGCTCTATAAATACTCTAATATTCTAGAAACCCTAGGGGAGTCGTCGAAACACAATTCCAGCCGTCGCAAGTTCCAGAACCACGAGATCCAATCTAGAGGCCTTCTCCGGCACTCTGCCGGAAGGGTGAACGATCACGGAGGGGTTCTTCATCATCACCCTTGCCCCTCCGATGATGAGTGAGTAGTTCACCACAGACCTACAGGTCCGTAGGCAGTAGCTAGATGGCTTCTTCTCTCTTTTTGATCTTCAATACAATGTTCTCCTCGATATTCTTGGAGATCTATTTGATGTAATGACTGTTTGCGGTGTGTTTGTTGGGATCCGATGAATTGTGATTTTATGATCAGTTCTATCCATGAATATTATTTGAGTCTTTGTTGAACTCTCTTATGCATGATTGTTATAGCCTCGTATTTCTTCTCCGAAACTTTGGTTGGGTTCGGCCAACTAGATTGATTTTTCTTGCAATGGAAGAGGTGCGTTGTGATGGTTTCGATCTTGCGGTGGTCAATTTCAGTGACAGAAGGAGACATGACACGCATGTATCATTGCCATTAAGGATAAAAATATGGGGTCTATTCCTACATTAATAGATCTTGTCTACATCATGTTATCGTTCTTATTGCATTACTCTGTTTTTCCATGAACTTAATACACTAGATGCATGCTGGATAGCGGTGGTGTAATAGTAGTGGATGTAGGCATGAGTCAGTCTACTAATCTTGGATGTGATGCCTATATACATGATCATTGCCTTGGATGTCGT
The DNA here is from genome assembly GCF_018294505.1 of Triticum aestivum. NCBI lineage: Eukaryota > Viridiplantae > Streptophyta > Magnoliopsida > Poales > Poaceae > Triticum > Triticum aestivum. The sequence continues at coordinate 405,395,529 of NC_057802.1, read as the reverse complement.
CATGATTATTCGCTTTTCTATCAATTGCCCAACAGTAATTTGTTTACCCACTGTATGCTATTTTCTTGAGAGAAGCCTCTAGTGAAATCTACGGCCCCCTGGTCTATTTCTTATCATATTATTTTCAGATTTATTAATCCAAAATACCTTGCTGCACTTTTTATTTATTTATTTTATTTTGTGTTTTTGCTAGATCTATTTTCTCAATCTCATACAATTTAATCTATCTCAACGTCGAGGAGGGATTGACAACCCCTCTTACGCGTTGGGTTGCAAGTTTTTGTGGTTTGTGCGCAGGTGATGTTTACATAGTGTTGCTTGGTTCTCCTACTGGATTGATAGCCTTGGTTTCATAACTGAGGGAAATACTTACCATTGTTGTGATGCATCATCCTCTCCTCTTCGGGGAATTACCAACGCAAATACAAGAAATCACATCTCCTTGGCATATACCCCCGATACAATCCATAGATACTTCAAAATAAGCACACTATGCAATAGAATCTGAATCTGTCTAAAACGGAACAATACGTAGTGATGTGCACTAAAACCATACTTCTGTAACACTACAAATTCTATGAAATTAGGAAAATGTAGGAATTTTTTATCTAAATATTGTGTAAAACTTTCATACCATTATGAAGCTCCAGTAAAAAATGATAATTCAAATACTAGACGATTTTTTTTCTTTTTTGCATAGAATCAATTCAACAATCATCCTAATGGATTTACTTGTCAAAAACATAAAAGAAAAGATACAAACATGATCATTACGGTAGCAAATATCATGTTGACACACTAAAATAAAAAAGGAATAATAAAGATAACAATTGGGTTGCCTCCCAACAAGCACTATTGTTTAATGCCCCTAGCTAGGCATAATGCATAGTTTCAAGTATCAACATCTTTGTCCAATTCCTTAATTGTGCAACGTGATTTCCTGGGAGGTTTAGCAAGCATATTTTTTAATCATGACACTCCTAGCCACAAAATCAAAGAATTAGTATCTAATATAGGTTCCTTTGTTATTATGAAATTAGGGTGAACACTAATCATTTTTAGATCTCCTTACTAGAGGAAGCACTCTTATTTTTAGGAACATACATAAATTTGGGATTCTTATTTTAGGAAGCCCCTCACTAGTTTTAATGGAAGTAAAAGCTGAATCCAAAGTATTAATGAACTCTTCCAATTTATCAATTCTAGCGAGACTTTGTTCTACTCTATCGGTGATTGGTTCTCTGTCCTTTAGCAATTTTAATGTGGTTCCCACTGAAGTGCCAAATTTAGTTACTTGGTTATGCACCTTTTAATCCAAATTTTCAGTGTGTTCAATAGTCGACATTTTGTTTTCAATAATTTCTAACCTTCGCATAACATGTTCCAAAGTTAATGTTGTTTCATTGATAGTAGTAGGTGGTAATCCCATTAGATCCCCCACAGCATGAAAAGCATTCAAAGGGTGACTACTCAAGAAATTTCCTCCCATAATAGTATCAAGCAAATCTATACCAAGTAGTAACACCCACATAATTTTTTTGGAGAAGAACAATGGTGGATTGCTTAAGAGTAGATCTATTTTTAGCATCACAAATCCTATACCAAACATCTTTTGAACTTTCTCCACCCTGTTGTTTAAAATTAAGTACTTCATTTTCAGGAGTGGAAGCAACGAGCAAAGAACTAGCCATAGTGTCAAGCAAAGATAGCACACAAGGTATTTTTGGTATTTTTAGAGAAGTAGGGGAACATGAAAAAGAGAAGGAAAATAAAAAGGAAAATGGAAAATAAAGTAAAACAAGCAAATGATAAATGTGAGCGAAAGAACTTGTATTTGTTTAGTGAAGCCTCCTCGACGGCGACACCAGAAATTCTTCTTCTACTTGTGATAGGCGTTGGGATTTCTAAGAGGAAGAGCGATGTAGTATAGTAGCAAATAGTATTTCCCTTAGTTAAGAATCAAGGTTTATCAAACCAGTAGGAGACGCCACACAAACAAGATAAGCGATACCTGCACACACACACACAAAGCAAATTCTTGCACCCAACGAAGCCAAGAGGGTTGTCCATCCCCTAGTACTCGCCAATTGCAAGGATTAAATTTGATGGTGGTGGATAGATAAAATAAAAAGGAAAATAAAAGTAAATAAATTGAGCAAGTATTTTTTTAGGGTTTTACTAATATAAAGCAAATGGACCCAGGGGCCATAGGTTCACTAGAGGCATCTCTCTCATGAGCATAGTATGGTGGGTAGACAAATTACTGTTGGGCAATTGATAGAAAAGCGCATAGTTATGATGATTCTTCATGGCATGTTTAATATATAGGCATTACGTCGGAGACAAGTAGACCGAAAATCCATCTGCATCTACTACTATTATTTCACCCGTCGACCGCTATCCAACATGCATTTTATGGTACTAAGTTCAAAACAAACAGAGTAATGCTTGGAGCATGATGACATAATGTGAACAAAGCAAGATCAAATAATATGTTTAAGCCCCATCATTTTACCCATAGTAGCAACAATACAAATATGTGCCTTACAACTCCTCTTGTCATAGAGTAAGGACATCGCAAGACTGAACCTACTACCAAGGACCTCTCCCACTGAAGATAAATAAATCTAATTGGCCAAAAGAGATAGATAGATCAGAGAGAAATACAAGGCTATAAAATCATACATATATAAATCTCAAAAAATACTCAAATACTTCCAATAAATAATCTGATCATAAATCCATAATTCATCGGATCCCAACAAACACAGCGCGATAATTACATCGAATAGATCTTCGAAGAGATCGTTGTATTGAAGATCAGAGAGAGAGAGAGAGAGAGAGAGATCTAGCTAATGTTATGGACCTGTAGGTCATGTGGGAAGTACTCACATATCATCATGGAGGTAGCAAGGTTCATGAAGATTGCCTCCCCAATGGTTTCATCCTCCGGCAGAGTACCGGAAAAGTTCTCCAGATGGGATTGCGGAAGTATAGAGGTTTGCGTCGATGATAACCCACAAGTATAGGGGATCAATTGTAGCCTCTTTCGATAAGTAAGAGTGTTGAACCCAATGAGGAGCTAAAGGTAGGACATATATTCCCGCAAGTTCTATTGACCATCGATACAACTCTACGCACGCTTGACGTTCGCTTTACCTAGAGCAAGTATGAAACTAGAAGTACTTGTAGGTGTGATAGGAGAGGTTTGCAAGATAATAAAGAGCATGTAAATAAAGTCTAGGGGCTGTTTAGATAAAAACACAACTAAGTTAGTTTTAGTAGAGAGTAATTGTCAGCAAGAAAGTTATTTGTCCCTAGGCAATCGATAACAAGTACCGGTAATCATTCTTGTAATTTTATATGAGGGAGAGGCATGAGCTAACATACTTTCTCTACTTGGATCATATGCACTTATGATTGGAACTCTAGCAAGCATCCGCAACTACTAAAGATCATTAAGGTCGTGAAACCCAACCATAGCATTAAGTATCAAGTCCTCTTTACTGCCATACGGCATAACCCACCTATCCGCGTTTGCGCTGCTGTCATCCCCCGCAACACTGACAATAAGTAAACCATGAACATATTGCAACACCCTATAGCGGGCCCCCTCACATTTGCGCGAGACGGAGGGCACCATAGGATAGCACCATAAATAAAATATACAATCATACAACCAAGAGCACGATTAACCCATAGGACAAAACGGATCTACTTGAACATCATAGGATAACCATAAATCATTGGGAAATAATATATGGAGTTGAGCACCATGTTTAATTAGAGATTACGGCGGGGAGAAGAGGTGTTACACCGCTGCATAGAGGGGGAGAAAGTTGGTGTTGACGGTAGCAAGATTGTGGGTGTAGATCGCCATCATGATCCTAGCCACCGGCGGCACTCCGGCGCCACCGGGAGAGAGGGGGGGAGAGCCCCCCTCCTTCTTCTTCTTCCTTGGCCTCCCCCTTAGATGGGAGGAGGGTTCTCTCTCTGGTCCATGGTCCCCATGGCAGCGGAGGGGTGGGAGCCCCTCTGACATTGGATCTCCCTCTCCGTTCTCTTCTGTTTCGCGCTCCCCAGGTCTGGTCGAAAACCGTTTCTTATATTCCCAGAGATTCGTAACTCCGATTGCGCTTAGATTTTAACATGATTTTTTTCCGGATATAAGCTTCCTTGCGCCCAAAGTACATCTCCAACCGACGTACAAGGTGGGCACAACCCACCACAGCACGCTGATGACCCACATGTATAGGGGATCCATCGTAGTCCTTTCGATAAGTAAGAGTGTCGAACCCAACGAGGAGCAGAAGGAAATGATAAGCGGTTTTCAGCAAGGTATTCTCTGCAAGTACTGAAATTATAGGTAACAGATAGTTTTCTGATAGGATAATTTGTAACGAGCAACAAGTAACAAAAGTAGATAAAGTGCAGCAAGGTGGCCCAATCCTTTTTGTAGCAAAGGACAAGCCTGGACAAACTCTTATACAGAGAAAAGCGCTCCCGAGGACACATGGGAATTATCGTCAAGCTAGTTTTCATCACGTTCGTATGATTTACGTTCGGTACTTTGATAATTTGATATGTGGGTGGACCGGTGCTCTGGTGCTGTCCTTACTTGGACAAGCATCCCACTTATGATTAACCTCTATTGCAAGCATCCGCAACTACAACAAAAGTATTAAGGTAAACCTAACCATAGCATGAAACATATGGATCCAAATCAGCCCCTTACGAAGCAACGCATAAACTAGGGTTTAAGCTTCTATCACTCTAGCAACCCATCATCTACTTATTACTTCCCAATGCCTTCCTCTAGGCCCAAATAATGGTGAAGTGTCATGTAGTCGACGTTCACATAACACCACTAGAGGATAGACAACATACATCTCATCAAAATATCGAACGAATACCAAATTCGCATGACTACTAGTAGCAAGACTTCTGCCATGTCCTCAGGAACAAACGTAACTACTCACAAAGCATATTCATGTTCATAATCAGAGGGGTATTAATATGCATATAGGATCTGAACATATGATCTTCCACCAAATAAACCAACTAGCATCAACTACAAGGAGTAATCAACACTACTAGCAACCTACTGGTACCAATCCCAGACTTGGAGACAAGAATTGGATACAAGAGATGAACTAGGGTTTGAGAGGAGATGGTGCTGGTGAAGATGTTGATGGATATTTCCCTCTCCCGATGAGAGGAGCGTTGGTGATGACGATGGCGATGATTTCCCCCTCCCGGAGGGAAGTGTCCCCGGCAGAACAGCTCTGTCGGAGCCCTAGATTGGTTCCGCCAAGGTTCCGCCTCGTGGTGGCGGAGTCTCATCCCGAAAGCTTGCTTATGATTTTTCTTCATATAGCAGAAGATGGGCACCGGAGGGCCAACAGGGGGCCCATGAGGCAGGGGGCGCGCCCCCACCCTCGTGGACAGGTGGAGGCCCCCCTGACGTATTTCTTCCCCTCAGTATTTTTTATTATTTCAAAAAATAACTTTCGTGGAGTTTCAAGACTTTTGGAGTTGTGCAAAATAGGTCTCTAATATTTGCTCCTTTTCCAGCCCAGAATCCAGCTGCCGGCATTCTCCCTCCTTATGTAAACCTTGTAAAATAAGAGAGAATAGGCATAAGTATTGTGATATAACGTGTAATAACAGCCCATAATGCAATAAATATCAATATAAAAGCATGATGCAAAATGGACGTATCACACGCTTGGCTCCTCTGGCGCGCCCTGGTGGGTTGTGCCCACCACGGGCCGCCGTTTGCGGTGATTCCAACTCCCAACAATCACATATATTCCAAAATAATTCTCTGTGGAACTTTAGTGCATTTGGACTTCGTTTGATATGGATACTCTGCGATACAAAAAAACATGCAGAAAACAGGAACTAGCACTTGGCACTGGATCAATAGGTTAGTCCAATAAATCATATAAAAAGTTGCCAAAAGTATGTAAAACTTGTATAATATTGGCATGAAACAATCAAAAATTATAGATACGACAGAGACGTATCAGTCAGCGATAAAATTTTATCTGGTCTCGCTCTGGGGGTTTCTGGATTTTTTGGGAATTTATTGCGATGGAATTAGGTCAAACAGAGGCTTGTAGGACCCCATAAGCTTATGTGCCCCAAGGGCGCGACCCTTGAGCTTATGGCCCATCAACATGTCTCCTGGCCTTCCCCCGAAACTTCTAGGGTCTTTTCTGATCCAAAAAAACTCAAAGTAAAGTTTCATCGTGTTTGAACTTTATTTGGTATGGTTTTCTACGAAACAAAGAAAGCAGCAAAAAACAAGAAGTGGCACTGGGCACTAAGTTAATAGGTTATTCCATAAAAATAATATAAAATGATATATAAAGCATAAAGATAATAAAAAATTATAGATACCTTGGAGACGTATCAGGTACCACGATGCTTAGTTTCCATTTTGTTCATGGTGCAAGCTTAACTTTTTCTGTTACTTTTTTAGGGTAGTTTCATTCATCTAATCTATATCACTTCCAGGTTTTTTGAATTACATGATGCATGCATTTCATAAAGTCACTGTAAAAAAATTCATGAATGTATAAAAAATTATTTCTGGGAACATAGTTCTAATTAAGGATCAATTTGTTTTGTTTGCCCAAAGACTTTTTCTCGACTTGTCGAACAGTTTTTCACAAAACAAGAACAAATTTCTAATTGAAGAACAATTCATTCTGGAAATATTCTTATTTAATTAAAGAACATTGTTTCGGAATTTTTTTCAAGAACTTTATTTTTAGTTTATCAAATATTTTATTTGCAAGAGCTTTATTTTCAGCGTTTTACAAGAATTTATTTCCAGCTTATCGAATAATAAGAATAATTTTTGATTAAGGAATGATTTTTTCAATTGTTAAAACTTCCGACAACATTTATTTGAATTTTGAAGAATATTTTATTGAATTTACAAGAATTTTATTTGAGTTTAGGTACAATTTTAAGTATCAAGAATAGTATTTTCAACCAAACAATTCTTTTTGTAATTCCAAGAACATTATTTTGAATTAAGGAACAATTTTTTGAACTGTAACAACACTTTTTGAATTGAGGAACAATTTTTTACTTTCGGGATCATTATCTAAATTAAATAATAAATTTTGTAATTGGAAGAACAATAAGGATTTTTTTAATGCTAAGAACTTTATCTGAGTTGACACACATTTTTACAATATCAATAAAATTATTTCAATCAAAGAATTTTTTTTGTAATTCGAAGAACTTTATTCGTATTTGAGGAACATTACTTTTTTAATACTACGAACTTTGTTGTATCGAGGAACACTTTTTTACTTCCGGGAACATGTTTTTATTCAAAGAATTTTTTTAAGAACTTTACTTTGAGTTGACGAACCGTTTTTCAAATGCTAATAATATTTTTCAGTTGAGGAACAATTTTAGACTTCTGATAACTGTACATTCAAATATTTAGAATATTTATCCAAAATATAAAAAACAATTTCGAAGAACATTTTTTGAAATCTAAGAACAACTTTTGGATTTCAAAGAACATCACCACTTCAAAGATCATTTTTTTTGAATGGTAAGAACAAACAGTTTGAATCGAGTAACATTATCTAAAGAACTTTTTTTTTATTTTGAAGAACGCAAGTACTATTCGTAAACATTTTTTTAATATCTATAACATTATTTTTAAATATCTAGAATATTTTTAAAATATTAAGATCATGAAACAAGAACATTTTTTGGAATTGAGGGGCCCAAGTACCAGCCCGCCGTCAAGGCACGGGAAGCAAGGGAACAGGTCCGAGCTCTATCTCCGTTTGAGGAGCCTCCCTATGCTCCACGTAAATAGGGAGCCTACCTACGTGCCGCATCAGCACAACTTTCCACTCAAAATACCATGGGCACCTGCGGGGCCTAAACTATACTACACGCCAGGTGTTCGGCTTGACCGAACTATGGTCACACATGTCTTTAGACGCCAAGGGTTACCATCTATGACCTATCCGGTATTAATCTAGAACATCACGGCGACCTCCCAAGGCTCCTTGTCAAGGGCCCGTTGGCCGATTATCACCCCCTCCATGGAGTTCTTCTTCCCAACAGAGGTAAAGGCGCAGACGTGCAGCAGGGCACAGTAGGGACATCAAACCGCGCATCAAGGCCCTATGTAAACCTTTCATCTGTAACACTTTTGCTTCTTCTTATAAAGTGCATGTAATAGAAACTTTGGCATTTCGAAATGTATGGATAGACGTCATGAGCTCATGGGAAATAAAGACCACCTTCTACGGTCCTCTTGTAGTTATTTATATTGCACCTTTTTCCGCTCTTCGACTAGTTCGGCGCACTTTTTTTCTAAGATGCAATAGGCTAATAGACCGGGGGCTCGTCCATAATACTCGCCCTATGCATCCAAGTCTGGCACTGTCTTTTTTCTACGTGTTCGGTGCCTCGGATATTGCCTTATATGAATCGACTCTGAATTATGTCTTGGGTCAATAGTTGGGTTGCCCGGCTCCTGTGCTTACCCTCTTATGTTCCGCGCGTTCGGCTAAGAAGGTAAAGGGATAACTGCGATTGTACTTCCGTCTAGCCTGGCTAAGTGCCTCAGTGGATAAAGCCGAAAACTGATTATCATAATAAGCGAGAACCGGTCGGTGATCCGATGACAAGTGTCAAACTCAAAATCGATAGCGATTACGCAGTGTTATACAAAGGGCTTGTATTTGCACAAAACCACATGATAAAGGTATATACCTCGGCTCTCCCAAACAACACAAAACACTGGGGGCTAGTCACTAGCCCCCGCAGTCAAGCTCCTATGGCTATGTGAAAGTAATAAAACCACATAGTCCGATTGCCTTGTTTTCCTCACACACTACCGCCTTCGAGCACCGAGACATCAGCTAAGGGTCATAGTGCGGAGGACGAAACACCCCTCGTAGTATCTACATGGGTGCTGAAGCCGACGACTGGTAACTTTCAGGTTTAAAACGGCCGCACAGGAGTCAAAACTAAATCAAAAATATATATATTATACAAGTATGATAAACCATACAAAATAGCTGCATTATAAAGCAAAAGGCACAATTGTCATTTAACACATGATAAATCATTCATTCAAGGATTAGATCTTTGGGACACTGGTCCTGTATCGCCCGAGGACCATCCATCACGATCGGTAAATACTGCTCGGGATGTTGATGCTCCTTTCCAGCAGGCGGGGGATCGGTGGCCATCACAACACGCTTGATCTTGGGCCAGTGCACCATGGTCTTCACAAAGGCCATCTGAGCCCCCTCAATACAGACAGAGCACTTAACAACGTCGACCCGGGAGGCCGCGTCACGTAGTTTATGCACCAGGCCGAACTAACTTCTCGGTATGGCTCTACTGGCCACAGCCGGACACAAGGTCCTTCATGGCAGGTTCCGCCATCCGATGCAACCCATCAGTTGCTTCATCTGGTTGCTCAGGAGGGGAGGGTGTTTGGGTGCTTGGAACTGTGCCCAGAACAGCTTGTGTTTGGTATCACCCTCTCAAGCCTAATAATACCTTGTCGCGTCCGCCGCACTCCTCAGGAGCTCTGCAAATGCGCCCGAGGAACGCAGTTTATGCACCAGGCCGAACTAACTGCTCGGTATTGGCTCTGCTGGCCACAGCCAGACATAGAGGTCCACCATGGCAGGTTCCGCCATCCGATGCAGCTCCATCAGTTGCTTTATCTGGTTGCTCAGGAGGGGAGGGTGTTCGGGTGCTTGGAACTGTGCCCAGAACAGCTTGTGTTCGGTATCACCCTCTTGAGCCGCATAATACCTTGTCGTGTCCGCCACACTCCTCGGGAGCTCCGCAAATGCGCCCGAGGAACGCCAAACTCGTGTGAGCAACGCGAACCTGTGGCCGCCAAAGACACTCTATAGTAAGTATGGCTTACCATCAGCAATTTGCTTCACTTGACGAAGCTCCTCTCGAGCACCTCGTGTCTCAGTCCTGGCCTCCTGGATCTCCCGCTTTACCTTGGACAGCTCGGTGGCTTGACCATTATTCTTCTGCACAAGGTCCTCACATTTAGTGATGGCATCCTTGAACTCCTGCTGCACTTTGTCCACTCGGGCCTCATGCTTCTCGCTGACGGTCTTCACCGTCTTGAGTTCGGCGGCCGCTCGCTCGGCCGCCTCTTCCTTGGCCTTCTTCAATTCGACCTTGAGGCCCTCGACCTCTGCGGCAAAAGCTGCAATCATAATTAAGCACCTCTTGCTCAAGGATAATCCCGAATACTTACCCGGCAAGGCAATCGTAAAATTGCTAAGTCTCGACCGGACTAACCTTGCGCTTTGTCAAACCGCTTGTTGACGAGGTCGAGCTCCTCATCGGAGCTCTTGAGCTTTTGATTCATCTTGTCCAGCGCCACGGCATTCGCAGGCACCGCTAAAGACAGAGCCTACAAAAATAAAAAGAACACATTGTTTAACACTCCCGATTCCATGATTTTTGATCCTCTGCCAGGTTTTTCAAACCTGACAGAGTCTCGGGGGCTGCTATATACAAGGATTGTACACCTTTGTTAAAAAAACCCGCTTTATGGAAAGATTATTACATGGCTTACCTCGAAGCCCGTCAGCAGGCCACCGAAGGCTTCCTTTAGTCCACTGTTAACAGACCGAATACTTTGCAACACCACACCCATTAGGGCGCGGTGTTCCACAACGACAGAGGAGCTGTTCAAAGCCTCCTCCATCACATCCGGCCACCCAGCCGTAACCCAGTCTCCGGTGTTCGACACTGGTGGCGGGGTCCCGCCTCCCCCCTCGGGAGAGGGCGGAATTGACGCCTCCAGGGGTCTTGGGGGCTCTGGAGTTGCCTTACGGGAGGGCTCGGATTGACCGAGCTCCCCCTCGTTGTTTCCCAGGAGGGATCCCCCTTCCTGGTCTTTGGTGACCGCGGTGTTGACCTCGGCCATGATCTCGTCACCTCCACCCCCACCCCCCCGTGTCTGGAACGGGAGGTGTCCTCCGGGAGAACATCTCCCTGGTCTCCCTAGTAACTGGAGCAGGCGTAGAGCACGACACGGTCCCGCTCTCCACCAGTTCGGCTGGCGGAGAATTCCCCTCCGAAACTTGATCGGTGGGGAGGTCGTGCGGTGGGTTGTGACATGAAATGCACGCATACTATCAGTAATAGACTAATGAAACAAGTACCCACGAATCTCCCGATCCGTACCTCTCGTCGGGGGGCTTGGCCCTAGTGTTCCTCTTCAGAACCTCTCCAGATGTTGCAGACTCCTTGTCGGAATCCGAGCTATCATCAAGAAGGACCAACTTGGGCCTGCGCTATTTCTTTGGGGCACGAGGAGGTTGCTCCTCCTCTGTGTCTTCTGACGCCTCCCTCTTCCTTGCATGGGAAGAGTCGCTCTCCTCCTCGTCCTCCTCCTGCTCCCCCTCGGGGGCGGATGGAGCTTGGGTTTCCCCGGACTTGGAGTCCAGGTGTGCTCGTGAGCGGAGGCCTTCTCTGGTCTCCCTCACCTTGCTCTTCTTCCTCTTCTCCTTCCTTTCTGGCACCTTGTATGGCACCATGGTTAGCATCTCCTCCAACAAGGCCAGCCTGGGGTCTTCGGGCTACGAGGACCGGGCTGTTCATCTGCGCGGCTTTGTCGAGCCATCCCTGCGAGGAAGGTGAAGAAAGAGTCAGATCCCTCATTGAAAAAAACGAATACCCAAACACAAGATGATAAAAGCTTTATTACCTTCTTAGGGGGTGCTCGGCTTCAAGGCCGATATCATCTTCTTCGGCCAGCCAATCCTTCTGAGGTTTGAATAGCACCCTTCACAGCTTGTCATGGGTGGAGCCATGGAAGTGGTGCATGGTGACGCGGCCTTCAGACTTATAGGCCGACATTGGGGCATCCCGTCGCTAGCAAGGGAGGAGGCGGCGGCGGAGCATCACTTGAATCACATTGGTCAGCTTGGCGCCCGCATTCTTCATGCTGACGATGCGCTTCTGCAGCAATTCCACCTCTGCGGGCGACTCCCAGTTAGGGCTCTTCCTGGTCCACGAGGTTAGCCTCGTGGGTGCTCCGGATCTGAATTCGGGAGCTGCTGCCCAGGCTTCATTGTGTGGTTCTATGATATAGAACCACTCCTTCTGCCAAACCTTGACAGTATCTATGAATGCGCCCTCCGGCCACTCAACCCGGGCAAGCTTCCTGATCATCGCCCCCCACAGCCCGCTTGCTGGCCGTCGACGATCTGTGGCTTGACATTGAAGACTTTCAGCCACAAGCCGAAGTGCGGCTGGACCCAAAGAAAGGCCTGGCAAAAGATGATGAAGTTCGAGACGTGAAGGATCGAGTTCGGGGCTAGATCGTGAAAATCTAGCCCATAGAAGAACATCAGCCCTCGGATGAAGGGATGGAGCGAGAAGCCCAATCCCTGGATAAAGTGGGGGACGAACACCACCCTCTCGCCTGGCTGTGGTGTGGGGATGACCTGGCCCTCCTCCGGAGCGCGGTGAACCACGTTGGTCAGGATGTAGCCGGCGCGTTTTAGGTCTTCGATGTCCTTGTTGGTGACGACGGAGGCCTCCCACTTGCCTCCCGCGCCAGATCCGGCCATGACCGAATTAAGGGAATGGTCGGGAGGGGTTCTTGAGACTGAATGGCAAAGGGTGCTGGAGCTCCATAGATGGGGAAAGCGATGGCTAGAGGAAGGAGAAGGCGGGCACAGACGAGGATGGTTGTTTTCCTTTTATAGGTGGTCGTAATGCCAAAGGTCCTTTTACTGCACCGTAGACCTCGCCACTTCCTGATATAATCATGGTGTTATGTGCGAGTGGGATAACCCAAAATCATTGATCGTATCCCTTAAAGGGCGGGCACGATCTCCACCTTGATGGGACATGCCAAAGGAGGCGCTGCCTCGAACCATGAATCAAGCTTTCACAACAGTTTGATGTTTTTGACCAGGTGTGACCCTTCGCCGAAAGTTGTCAGGCAGAGGCACTATTCACACCTAGGCGGTTCGTGAGGGATTCCTGGACTAAGTGGTCCTCGGGCGTCCGGCCTGTTATCCATGGGCCAAACTGGTGGGCTGTGAAGACATGAAGGCCGAAGACTCTACCCATGTCCGGATTGGATTCTCTTTAGCGTGGAAGGCAAGCTTGGCGACCAACTATGAATATTCCTTCTTATGTAATCGACTCTATGTAACCCTAGATCCCTCCGGTGCCTACATAAACCGGAGGGCGTAGTCCGGATAGCATACATTCATTACCATAGTCATACATGCTAGACTCCTAGGGTTTAGCCATTACGATCTCGTGGTAGATCAACTCTTGTAACACTCATATTCATCAAGATCAATCAAGCAGGAAGTAGGGTATTACCTCCATAGAGAGGGCCCGAACCTGGGTAAACATCGTGTCCCCCATCTCCTGTTACCATCGATCCTAGACGCACAGTTCGGGACCCCCTACCCGAGATCCGCCGGTTTTTACACCGACATTGGTGCTTTCATTGAGAGTTCCACTGTGATGTCGACGAAAGGTTCGATGGCTTGCCTTATCCTTAAAGACAGCATCACCTCCGGAGGAGTCTTGGCCCCAGGCCAAACCCTCCGGCTGGGCAGCTTTACTATGATCGCCCGTTCGGCCGTTGAGCCGACGATGACCTCTCGGGCCATCGAAAACCCCCTTCGCATAAACTCCGAACACTCCAAGAAGATGGATCCGGCAGAGTTTTCGTCTTTGAACGAACTCCTAGATCGCATCAGCGCTCTGGGAATCGCCACAGATTACGATCGGATCGGGCTTAAAACCGATCAAGGAGAAATCAAAACTCCACCGGTCACCCACCAGATAGCGATAGTCGAGGAGCAGGACGACGAGTCTTCTTCTATATCGAAGACTGACTATGTCCGGATCACCGATCAAGAAGAGCTGGATACCTACCAGCGAAAGGATGCGACCGGCTCTCCGAACATAGAATTGGATGGCAGTCCTAAGCAGTCAGAAGATATTCCGAAGCCCGTACTATTGAGTCTGGAAGGCCTTCAGACTCCGGAAAATCGGTCTGGTCAGCATGCGGATTTAATTCCACCCACCCACCCGGACATAGACGCCCTCATGAGCTTAAAACAGCAGTCTCAGGAAACGGTTCACCACTTTTGGGCCAGATTCCTCCTTGTCAAAAACAAGATAAAAGATTGTCACGACGAGGACGCGATATCAGCATTCCGCAACAATTGCACGGACGAAGGAATCATCAACGCCATCAATCATTGCCGCATACTGAAGTTCGCTGACTTAGCAACTATCGTACAGAAGTACACCGCGATGGAAAATGCCTGGAAAACTCAGGCAGCTTGCTGGGAACCGTCGGTCCCAACTCGACTCCTCCTACAGGCGAAGAGGGCGCACCCCCGCGGCACGCCCAGTCCAACAGTCAAGAAACATAAACCCATTATGCGGCACGGCACCGTTCTGGAGGGATGGCTCGATGGCCCATGCAAAATACACACGACGCCAGATACCGTGGCAACCCACAACCTTAGAGCTTGTTGGATACTCCGGCAGGTAGCCAGGAGCGGCGAGGACATCCTCATCAAGGACGCCCTAGAACAGCACCCTCCAGAAAATGTCGAAACAAGAGTATTGACGGTCTTCGAGACATTCGCCTCAAACAACAAGCACAAAAGAGCACTTCGTGACCTCGCTGAAGTCTGCCAAATCGCTGCAATAAACCCTTGGAACAACACGACTATAACATTCAATGCCGGCGACGAACTGAGAAACAAGACAGTCCGTGTGCCAGCCGCATTAGTCCTCAGTCCCATCGTGGACGGATTTCGACTTACTAAGGTCCTCATGGACGGCGGCAGCAGACTAAACCTCATTTATGAGGACACACTCCACAAAATGGAAATAGACAGGAGCCGCATCAAGCAAAGTAGCACAACCTTCCGAGGAATCATTCCCAGTCGGGAGGCGCGGTGCGCGGGCAAAATCACACTCGACGTGGTATTCGACACGCCGGAGAACTATTGGTCCGAAGAAATCACTTTCCAGGTGGCCCCTTTCAGGAGCGGATACCACGCCCTGTTGGGACGGGATGCCTTTACACGCTTCCAAGCTATACCTCATTACGGGTATATGAAGCTCAAAATGCCCAGACCAAACGGTATAATCACTCTCGTCAGTGATCCGGACATAGCACTCCGCGCTGAAAACAAAACTGCATCCCTGGCCCTTGAGGCGCTATCCGAAGCCCTTGCGGCCGAAGAACTAACCGCACTACGCTCCACGGTGGACAGGGACGATGTGATCCTCGACAAACGCCCCAAATCCACCTCCTTCAAACCAGCAGAAGAAATAGTCAAATTCCAGGTCCACCCAACGGACCCCAAGAAGAGAGCATCTATCGAAGCACAACTGAACCCAACAGTTGATGCCGCACTACGAGAATTCCTGCGTGAAAACTAGGACATATTTTCCTGGCACCCTTCAGATATGCCAGGGATCCCATGCAAGCTGGCCGAACATAGTCTCAATATACTAAAGGGATTCAAACCGGTCAAGCAAACACTGCGGCGCTTTTCCAAACCCAAGCGACAAGCCATGGGGGAGGAGCTGGCCAAGCTTATCGAGGCTGGATTCATTAGACAAATCAAACATCCGGACTGGCTGGCAAACCTAGTGATGGTACCAAAGAAGGACAAATCCTGGCGCCTATGTGTCGATTTCAAAGACCTCGACAAGGATTGCCCTAAGGATCCCTTCCCCTCCCCCGCATTGATCAAATCATTGACGCCACCGCAGGACACGACTCACTGTGTTTCCTCGATGCATATTCCGGATACCATCAAATCAAAATGAAGGAGTCCGATCAGGCTGCAACAACATTTATCACCCCATATGGGCCATTCTGCTTCAACACCATGCCCTTCGGGCTCAAGAACGCCGGCGCCACATACCAACGCATGATTCAAACATGCCTGGAGAAGCAGATCGGCAAGGCGGTAGAAGGTAACATCGATGACGTCGTCATCAAAACTAGGCACGTCGAAACACTAATAAACAACTTACGTCTTACATTCGACAATCTCTGTGCTTATGACATTAAGCTCAACCCAGAAAAATGTGTCTTCGGCGTCCCAGCCAGAAAATTGCTGGGCTTCATCGTTTCCAATAGAGGAAAAGAAGCAAACCCAGCTAAAATCCGAGCTCTGTCATAGTTGGCCACGCCAACAGACCTCAAACAAGTTCAAAAACTAGCTGGTTGCGTGACAGCATTAAGTTGCTTTATCTCCAGATTGGGAGAAAAGGCACTGCCACTCTATCGCCTCTTACGGCGGACCGATAACTTTGAATGGACAGACGCGGTGACTGCCGGACTGGAGGAAATAAAGGCCCTCCTAGCAAGCAACCCAATCCTGGCCGCACCAAAAGCTGGTGAACCAATGTTGCTATACATATCGGCAACACATCAGGTGGTGAGCGCCGTGCTCGGCGTCGAACGAGAACAGGACTGACACAAATTCCCACTTCAAAAACCAGTATACTATGTATCTACTGTCCTCACACCATGCAAATCCCGGTACCCCTTACCAAAAGATAGCATACACGGTCTTCATCGCATTCCGAAAGCTACGACACGACCTCCAGGAGTGTTCAATCACGGCGGCTTCCGAAGTCCCACTCAATGACATAATAAACAACCGCGATGCCACGGGACGGATCGCCAAATGGGCCATAGAGCTACTCCCATTTGACATAACATACAAGCCACATCGAGCCATCAAATCCCAAGTGTTGGCTGACTTCATCACCGAATGGACAGAGGCCGAACTCCCCAAAGAGTACGGTGCATATTCCAATTGGGTTATGTATTTTGACGGCTCCAAAATGTTGGCGGGGCTGGGAGCGGGCGTCGTGTTAACGTCCCCCACTGGAGATGTTGTCCAGTATGTGCTCCGAATATTATACACAGACTCCAACAACGCAGCCGAATACGAGGCCTTATTGCATGGTCTTCGGATGGTCGTATCCATGGGCATACAACGCCTGGAGGTGCGCGGGGACTCAAACCTCGCAATATCTCAAATAAACGGAGACTTCGATGCCAAAGATCCAAAGATGGCAGCTTACCGTAATGCCGTCCTAAAAATGTCGGCTCGGTTCGAGGGGCTTGAATTTCATCACGTCGCCCGAGAAAGTAACCAGGTGGCAGACATCCTTGCTCGCATTGGCGCTAAGCGCGCCCCCGTCCCACCTAACATCTTCCTGGAAAGGCTTTTCAAGCCATCCGTGGTGTGGCAAGGGGAGGGCGGCAACAACAGTCCAGATCCAAACACAACCCCAGACTCTGAACACAACGATATCATCGGGGGCTCAGCCATCGAAATTACACCGTCGGCCCATCTCGTTATGGCAGTCATTGCCCCATGGACTGAACCCTTCTTGGCCTACATTAATAGGAAGGAGCTGTCCGAAGACCAGAATGAGGCCCGCCGCATTGTCCGGCGCTCGAAGGCCTACAAGGTTCACAATGGAGATCTCTACAAGAAAAGTACGACCGGGGTACTTCAAAGATGTATCCCCGAGGAGGAGGGGCGGCAACTTTTGGCAGAAATTCATGCTGGACTTGGCGGCCACCACGCCGCAGCCCGGGCCCTTGTTAGCAAGGCCTTCCGTACAGGGTTTTATTGGCCGACGGCCCGAGCAGATGCGCAGGACCTTGTCAAACGCTGCGTCAGGTGCCAACTCTTCGCCAATCAAAGCCACATGCCCCCAACTGCCTTACAGACCATCCCCATCACTTGGCCTTTCGCGGTCTGGGGACTAGATATGGTTGGACCCCTTAAAGGGGGAAGCCATAAGAAAAAATTGCTGCTGGTTATGGTGGACAAATTCACTAAGTGGATAGAGGCTAAACCGGTTAAAAACGGCTGAGTCCGGCCCGGTGATAGACTTCATCTCCGGTGTTGTGCACCGTTATGGTGTCCACACAACATCATCACCGACAACGGCTCTAACTTCACAGCCGACGAGGTAAAAACCTGGTGCACTAATCTGGGCATTAAACTCGATTACGCCTCCGTCTACCACCCACAAACCAACGGTCAAGTCGAACGAGCCAATGGTCTTATTATGAGCGGCATCAATCCCAGACTAGTGCTCGACTCCGTACTCTAGGGGCTGCGGACCACGCCCAACCGTACTAACGGATAGACACCTTTCTTCATGGTGTATGGCGCAGAGGCCGTGTTGCCTTGCGATATTATTCACGACTCACGTCGAGTGCGTATGTACGAAGAGAGAGAAGCCGAGCTTGATCGGAGGACAGCCTAGATGCCCTGGAGGAGGAGCGCGATGTCGCAAAAGCCTGTTCAGCATTTTACCAACAGCAGGCTCGAAGATATCAAAGCAGAGAAGTACGGGCCAAGACTTACCATGTTGGCGAACTTGTTCTACGCCTGCCAGAGAAGAAAAAGGACAAACTCAAGCCCAAATGGGAGGGTCCCTTCATAATTGACGAAGTTCTCACCGGTGGAGCGTACCGTCTTCGTGATGCATCAGACAATCGCCTCGAGCCGAACCCCTGGAACGTGGCCAGACTCCGAAGATTCTATGCTTAGCGCCGAACTCCTTGTTCGTATCCTTCTCCCCTGTAGCTTCCATTATTTTTTTCTATTTTCCGATTACCCTTTTCTTTCTCGCTTTAAAGCTTTGGTACGGCTAGACCGCACACCCCTGACACATACATCTTTAAAATATGTATGTCCATTATACCTGGGGGGCTTCTTGGACAGAAGCTTTTCATTATTATTCCTCGAGGATCAAGCTCTTCACATATGAGTTTTTCCATATGTACCTTTTCTTCGCCATTATATGCATCGATATGACTTAAGTTTTGGCCAAGCTGGGTTGCCTGGCTCCTGTGCTTATGCCCTACGTTCCCGTTAGTTCGGCTAGGGCATAAAGGGAGCACCTCTACGATTGTTACTGCCGGGTCATCCGGATGTGTACCTTAGACTGGGTGAAGCCGAAAGCTAGCGTTCTTAAGGGAATATTCGGTCGGTGAATTAAAGACGTTTTTTGCATTTACTCCATTACGAACCCCCAGAAGTTACATACACTGTGATTTTTCCATCACAATTCGGACATGTACATTAATACATGCACACCCAGGGAAAGGAACCCTTAACGGAACTATTCTCTCTGGAAGATGTTTCTTACGATCTCAATGTAATATAACATAACTAGCAGGATACAACTTGTCTGTTCAAGCAACTATGACCCCTACGCCTAGTTTTCCAGGCATACCCCGGTCTATTCGGCCGCGAGGGTATTCGGAAACACTCCGCACCCTCGGGTCCGGAGGTTGAAGCAAAAAGGTCTGCCACGACAAATGCTATACAATTCAGCTAGAATTACACATGGTAAGGAAAGTACATAGTCACTTGGACTCAAACACTTCCTCCTCGATACCGTCCAACAAGCAGTCTAACTTACAATCCTGTTGGGAATATTTGGCGGCCACCTCTACTTGGTCATATACTAAACTAACGGGAATTTCTTGCCCATCCTACCCTAGCGGTCCGACCCGGGCCATGTGATTAGGATCCAGCTTGGTATACCGCGTTTTCACCATGGCCCAGGCCTCTCGCGCACCTTCTCGGCAGGCCGATATCTTCCATAGCCGGATACGCCGCCGTGCTCCCTTGAACAGCTCTACAAGCTCCTCCATACATCCTCGAGGGGAGGCGGATGGCCATAGGGCCTTGGCAACACTCCGCATCGCCAGCCGAGCCTGCTCGCGCACTTGTGACAGCCTTTGCAGCAGATCACTTGATGATTAGGACACCTCCTCGTCGGGGCGGCCCATCAATATACCTGCAATCACAATTATATCAGTTCTATTTATCTCCGAACTACTTTCCAAATAGTTTAGACACATACTGAATATACCGCCCCGCAACATCCTGTTCTCCTTCACGGAGTCGGCTAGCTGGGCCCGCACATCTTTCAATTCTTCGTCCAATGCGGTGTTGGAATCCTGTAGCTTGTTTTTCTCGTCCCTGACTCAGGTCAACACACGCTCGCCTGTGGCATGTAGCCTTTTTGCCTCTTTTTCCCCTTCTTGGGCGATCTTCAACTTCTCTTCAAGTTGATCGGGCGATCCTATAATGCAATCAGCAACAATATTAGTACAGTTGGTATACAATTATCATTCCTCGATGGAGGGGAATGCTACTAGAAGACGCCTTCTTGAAGTTTTCCAGTTTGGTGGTAGCAACATTCAGCTGTGCCCGACACTATTCCAGCTCTTGGGCTAGCAGAGCATTCTTCTCGGTAAGGACCTGGTTATACAACGATCCTTAAATCAGTTGTACCAACTGCTTTTAGTCTCGGGGGCTACGGGCATATGGTTATCCTTTTCGGACGAAGAAAAAACTTACCTGCACATCTGTCGAATGTTGCTTTGTGGCTTTTCTAAGCCCATCTCGAGCAGCTCGGATGTACGCGTCAGCCGAGCTAAAGGCATTGAACGCCTCTTCCGAGAACTTGGGGTCTCGTAGGACAGGCCTGAAGCACCGATGATTCATGGCGCTCTCTACTTCCGAGTTGGTAACGGACATGTTTTCCGAACCCTCGGCCAAAGGAGAGTCCGGCGTTGCCCTCATAGCGGCCCCCACCTCTCCGGTTGGATCTAAATCCCGGTTGTTGGGAGTGCGACCGGCTGAATCCCCGGACATAGTCCGGCGAACCTTTTTCCTGATACAGGACCAACATAACAATCACGGCTAGGTACGACTGCCAAAGCATACCTTTAAATCCATACCTCTTTGATGAAGGGCCGGCCGGGTCTCCGCCAACCTTCCTTTTCGAGGCCTTGCTCGGCGCGGGAGCTGCCCTTCTTGGAGTCAACCCCGGTGTGGCATGGCGCACCGAACGCCTCCCCTTTGAAGCATGAAATAGTGTGGTGGGTGAGGCAGCGCGAGGAAACTCTTTCAAGGAGGGTTTCTCCCGATTACTTACGTGGGAAGCTGGAAGAAGACCGGGATAATCGGCGATGATGGCCACTTCCGTGCCGTCATAGCTCGCCTGGTAAAACACCCCTTCCGCGAGTACCACGAATATGTCCGGGTCCTCTTCGAACCTAGGATCAAGCTCCCGGTTGTGGCTCTCCGGCTGTGGGGCAGGGCTATTAAGCCCCTCAGTTACCTTCCGCCAGTGCTGTTTCAAGATAAGACGGATTGGGAATTCGTTAAAAAATGGCCATGAGAACAGAATGAATAAACGCAAAGGGGTTGGGACTTACCCAGCTGGGAGGGTTCACTACAAAAAAAGACACATCCGTGACATTTTGGGCCGAACGAAAATCTTTTCTGTCATACTTATGACACTTCTATGATGATAATTGTGACAATACCCGGTATCATCATAGATGTGGTGGGGTCCTACTTCTATGACAAAAAATCATGACAGAAAATGGGCTTTTCGTCCTGGGCGGGCCGGAGACTCAGATGCATGACATTCCTTGGGCCATCCATGATGGACAAAACCGTGCTAGAAGCGAGGGCGAGGAAAATATCGGGGTGTTCCCGGTTACGGTGGGTGGTCGGGGCCGAGCGATGCGCATTTCTCTCGTACACGCACGCGCGTGGGTGCGAGGCGTTGGGCTCTAACTGAACCCGAGCGAGGCGTTGGGCTCTAACTGAACCCGAGCGATTGCACTGCAGGCTACGCGTTACTAAACCCGAGCGATCGATCGATGGCTGTTAACTGAACCCAATCGAGCGATTCCTTCGCTACTGCTGCTAACTGAAGCCGATCGATGCTGCCTCTGGATGAACAGTGAGCTTTGCTGGGGGGTTTGGATGAACAGTTCCTGGTGGGGGTGGATGAACAGGACCCCATGGTGTTGCCTCTGGATGAACAGGACCCCGATCAATCGAGCCGGTTGGGGCTGGATGAACAGGACCCCGTGGAGGGCAGGATGAACAGGACCACCCCGTGGAGGGCAGGATGAACAGTAGATGGTGGTGGGCTGGATGAACAGTAGCCTGTGGAGGGGTGGTTGAACAGGAGGCCGTGGAGAGGGCTGTTTGAACAGTAGCCGGTGGAGTAGCGCGCGGTGGAGGATGGATGAATAGGAGCCCGTGGATGAACGGTCGCAGGTGGAGGCTGGAGGAGGTCGACGGTGGATGAATAGTAGCCCGTGAAGGCTGGAGGGGGTCGACGGTGGAGATGAACAGTACCCCGTGGAGTCCCGTTTTGCGGTACGCCACACCCCTCCCAATGAACAGGACCCCCGTTTCGACCGTAGGCTCAAACACAAGTCCGTTTCCTCCGTTTTGCGGTACGCCACACCCCTCCCGATCAACAGGACCCCCGTTTCGACCGTAGGAGGTCCGTTTCCTCCGTTTTGCGGTACGCCAGACCCCTCCCGATGAACAGGATCCCGTTTCGAACATGGCCGGTCGAACACTAGGCCGTTTCCTCCGTTCTGTGGTACGCCAGGCCTAGTTTCCATCGGCTGTTCCGTCCAAGCCCTCGCGATGAACACGACGACGCATTCCGTTCCGACCCAGCCGGTTGGCTCCCCATGAACACAACGACGACGTTGTTTCTCCATTCCGACCCAGCCATGTACACGAGCCCTGGCCGTACGTACGCGCGAGTAGGCGTTTGAGACCCCGCCCGTATGTACGTACGTGGCCGTATTTACTTTCATGCACCCTGGCCGTTGTACGTACGTGTACGTGCTACGTGCGCGCCTCTACTACGACACGTGCGCGCCTCTACATCGACCAGTATGTACGTACACGTTCGCGACCAGAATGACAACACTACATATGCTTTGACCAGGTGGGTCCCGACTGTCAGGCACTTCCTTCGTGCGAAGATGTAGCTGGTGGGTCCCAGCAGTCATGGGGGCGAATCATTTTTTTTTGTTTTTGCCCGGACACACTTCCTTGCGTGCGAAGATGTAGCTGGTGGGTCCTAGCAGTCAGGGGAAACTTTTTTTTGCGAAATACGAAGGCTCGTCCGGTGGGTCCCTACTGTCAGGTGGAGGAATAATTATTTTGTGCATAATAAGGAGGCACTTCCTTGCTGCGGCCGTGGACCCAGCTATCAGCCTCTCCACGTACAGTCCACGTCCGATGGAAGCCGTTCCTTAACCATGTTGACCACGCCGCGCCGAGAGCACCAGGGAGGTGGATGACGACGAGGTCTAGGAAGGGGACGACGCGGAGCCAGGGAAGATGCGGCAGTGGAAGCCTGTGCGGGGAGGAGTACGAGGGTTCACTGGTTCGGCTGCGGTGTGAGGCTGCCGTCGCCGTGGGGCCTGGCCAACGGTGGGAATAGTAGGGGGCGGTGAGGCCTCCGCGGCAGCACAGCCGGCCACGGGAGGCAGGAGCATGCGGCACGACCGGCGCTGCTTTGGGCGGCTGGAGCAACAAGACCAGAGGTTGAAGAAGCACTACGGCCGTTGGATGGACATCGTATGGTCACTGGAGCTAGAATCTTTCATATTGACTAAGTTGACAAAGCACTCCGTCCGCGTCAACTTAGTAGGCCCACAAGTCAGCCTCCCACCAAGGTGGGTCCCAACCAGCAGGGGGAGTATTCATTTTTTTTGTGCGTAATAAGGAGGCACTTCTGGTGGGTTCGAGCTGATAGCGAGGGGAACGTTTTTTTGCGCAATACGGTGGCCCGTCCGGTGGGTCCCATCAGTCAGGGGGCAAACATTTTTTCGCGAAATACAGTGGCCCGTCCGGTGGGTCCCTGCTGTCAGGTGGAGGAATCATTATTTTCCGCGTAGTAAGGAGGCACTTCATTGCTGCCGTCGTGGACCCAGCTGTCAGCCTCTCCACGTACAGTCCACGTCCGATGGAAGCCGTTCCTTGACCACGTTGACCACGCCGCGTCGAGAGCACCAGGGCGGTGGACGACGGCGAGGCCTAGGAAGGGGTCGACGCGGAGCCGGGGAAGACGCGGCAGTGGAAGCCCGCGCGAAAAGGAGTACGAGGGTTCACTGGTTCGGTTGCGGTGTGAGGCTGTCGTCGCTGCAGAATAACAGGGGGTGTGGGTGAGTAGAGGGATGGCCTGGCCAGCGGTGGGAGTAGTAGGGGGCGGTGAGGCCTCCGCGGCATCACAGCCGGCCACGGGAGGCAGGAGCACGCGGCACGACCGGCGCTGCTTTGGGCGGCTGGAGCAAGAAGACCAGAGGTTGAAGAAGCACTACGGCCGTTGGATGGACATACGGTCACTGCAGCTAGAATCGTTCATATTGACTAAGTTGACAAAGCCCTTGGTACGCGTCAACTTAGTAGGCCCACGGGTCAGCTTCCGAAATGTTGCGCCCCAGATGTCAGGGGAAGGAATCATTTTTTGGGCGGGTGAAGCTAGAATATCCGAGATTGTAGAAGAAGCACGGCATCCGTTGGATGGACATCCAACGGCCACTGCTGCTAGAACCATGTGTTGACTATAATAAGTTGACAAAGCCTTGCATACGCGTCACCTTCTTTTTTTCTAGGGGACGCGTCAACTTAGTAGGCCCACAAGTGTGTGGGAGAGAACTTATAGCCCATTTGCGATTTGTAAGAATGTACAGCCCATTATTGAATTCTAATGGAATTTACTACAGCCCATTTACAGTTTGTTAAAAGTACAACCCATTTTCTAGCTAGGACAACGATTAATAATTTCAACCAACCGTTCAAGACAGAATTCAATAAAATTTCCCACATTTTGATGGGATTCGAAATATTTTTATCCCGAAATTTCTAGTCAGATTAAATATAATTTTGTATTACGTAAAAATCTAACGAAACTTTGCACGCGCAACAATTAAAAATTAAGATTTTCAAAATCCGTAAATAATATTTTATAAACTAATTCTGTGCTTGGTGCATTTTTTTATAGTTACTGCCCAGTTTTTATAATTACATCCCATTTATTATTTTTTAAAGCCCATATTCCTGTTAAGCCTAATGCATCCCTCCTAGGAAAGATTTGCAGCCCAGCGGGGCGGAGAATAACAAGTTGACCTTGCCTGGGTATTCCTCAAAAAAACGTACAGCTGGGCTAGCCATTTTCATCTTGAAAAAAATTATTATCTGGGCTGGATATCTGTCCTGGGCTAGACGGGCCACAACCCGCCCAGTTAATACCCTACTCTCCTCTGAACAATAACGAAAACATCGCCAATAAAAACTCTACAGTGCTCACGCCTCAAAAACACAAATACTGCTCGAGCTGCTTAGTCCCAGCTGTCGGCCGCACCTTGTGAAATTCTCTCGTTTATTGACTACATAGGTTGACAATGGTGTGGGACCGTGATGTCAGGAAACCAGGAGGAAGCAAAAAAATATAGTTGTACATAATAAGGAGGCACTTGCGTACGTACGGCTATGGCCCTAGTGGGACCCTACTGTCAACCAGTCAAAATAAAGTCATCTCCTGAATCCTCATGTTCATTGACCATGTTAACAATGCTCGGCGCCACGGCGAGCGCAACAACTCGAAGGACGACGGAGAGGGCCTCGCGGGCCCTACGGATGGTCTGATACAGCACCCGCTGCTCATTCAGGAAGCCAGGATCATCGGACACCTATGAGCACCTTCGAGAGACTGAGACGGCATGAAACGGTAAGGCCGCGCTTGGGAGCTCTGGTTTATTTCACAACTGTATTAAGATACAAGTGTAATTTACTCATCATCAGAAACAACACGTAAAATACAGGCGTAATGAAACCGAGGGCCCGAGGTTTGTAAGTAAAACCGGCAGGTTACGCGTGTAATTTGAGAGACCGGTGTATATTTTACTAGTCGAAATCGACCAACCAAGCGCTTCGCCCGAGACCATCTGCTTTTATTTACAAGCGTCAGTTTTACAAGCGGTTTTGGGTATAAAATGACGATCCAATCACGGCCTAAGATGATGAGTTGGTCGGAAGATCATATGGTTGCACGTCTAACCTACCCGACTTGTCGTATAGGCTATGAATGAAACATAAGACGATGAACTTCTTAAGCACGGAAACAACAGAAGAGGAAGATCTTCCTAACAAGCAAATCACTGGCATTAGATCGACATGCAAAACAATACGAAGCATTATTCTCAGTAGGCACGGTGAACAGCTCGTGATGTCGCATGCCACAACATTCCAAGCTCAACTTTGCAATCAAACACAAGGCCTGGCATTACATAGACAATATTCAGAACAAACTCTTAAAATATCTTACATAAGTAAACATTCATGTGACTATGCATCTCAGCAGAGTAAATATTTACTTCAGAACTGAAGACAGGTATAGGAAGAAACGATCGACGTTGCTCACAGCAAAGGGCGTCCCACTCAAAAATATCAAATGCATGTCTTCTGGCTAACATCAATCAGCAAAAATTGACAAGGTTTTCCAATTCCAGTATATTAAACTAATGTCAACTTTGACAAGCTTTTCCCATTCAAAATATGTAATGCCTATGATTGTGGAACGGGCAGGGTTTGTCATCAGTTTGTCATCTGATAGTCCAGTGGCTCAAGGTGACGACGAATGATTAGAGAACCATTCGATGTATTGTGCATGATGAAGTATTATTATGGAGGACACGAACCATCTGAACATTTTGTGCAGTTCCACTAAAATCAAGCTGAGCATCCCTATGGATTTCGTATTTATATGCTGCTAGAAAACAAAGACACATCAGCACACACATGAATATTGGCCCCAGTGTCAACCCACCAATCGGTAGACTAACAAACTGAAAGTACGGTAAGCATATTACCATACCCAGATGCCCCATCATTGTTGCTTAGAGTGACATTGACAGACTTGGAGTCCTGTCCTGGCTTCTTGGTACTTGTTTGGGCACTTGTTTGCCCAGTGTTCCTCCGAACCACAAGTAAAGCAGCCATCTCTGCAGACTAGTCATGTCACCAGCGTCTACTAATACTATGTAAAGCCTCTCGATCATTCCTTGTGTAATGTAGCGCAAACAGTGACTGCTTCTTTCTGCAAAGTGGTAAGACCAACTGGACCCACTAATGCAACAGTTTGCCTTAGACACATTGGCTCCTTTTGTGTAGTTCAACTAAAATCAAAGTCGGAATAAAACCGAGCTTTAATTTTGATATCCATGTAAGCAACAAAAGGTATAAGGGAAACAATTACTGAGAAATAACGGTTGATGACTTGTACTCCCAGAAGAAAAACATCTACTGATCTACCTTATCTTAATGGGAAACAAAGCAGGAGAGTAGCAATTCTCAATCAGTGTGATTCATTCATATTAACTGAGACATTATCTTAACAATGCCTTGTTTCAACATGTATAAAGAACGACAAAGCAGAAAAGTATCATTCCTAAAACAATGCGACTGATTCATTTTAACACAGACATTATCTTAACAATACCTTGGTTAAACATGTAGAAAGAACTACAAAGTAGGATAGTACCATTTGTAAAACACTGTAACTGATATATAATAATAGAGACATTATCTGAACAATACATTTCTTAAACATGTACACCGGCCGATCCCTAACAGAAATGGTACTCCCACCGATCCCTAACAAGTGTTGCAGTTTTGAACCAAGATTCAGTAGTTAATTCTGAGGAAAGTAGGTACTGACCTTTCAAGACCAAGATTTGAAACAACGCCTGAGGTGGATCTAAAAGAGATCTCAACACATATATGGAAATCTGGTCTCATTTTGTGCAGTTCCACCAAAATTAAGCGAAGCAAAATATCGCAATAGCAACAAGTTTAATAGATATCCCTGTTTTAACAGAGGCAAAAAAGGAATCAATTACTGGCCAATAAAGGAGGATGAAACATGCAGCCACAAAAATGGTAATCCCGCCAATCCCTAACAAGTGTTGCAATTTTGTAATAAGATTCAGTAGTTAATTCTGAGAGTGGCATTTCTTAATTTTTACCAGTGGCATTAGATTAATAAAAAGCATAAACAGTTCCAGGGGAGAGTGGGCGCAACAACAACATGTGCTTCCATCTACTTATAAAGGGGGTGATGCAGAGTTTGTTGTAACAAAGCAACAAGCATAATGTCTGGGTTGGTCCCATTTTTGTTCACTACTTAATGGGAAAAGACAGCAATACAATAGCTTCTATTCACATTTACTTAAAACAGTACCAATACAAGTAGCACAGCATCTCAAAACACACTGCACGATCATGTGGATGAAGGCAAGTACCAACCTGTCATGACACACACAAGATCACGTACGAATCTGCCAACATGAATAGGAAATCCAATCTCGTTTTGTGCAGTTACTCCGAAATCAAGTAAAGTCGTCGGTGAGACATTTAAGTTTGCTATAGCAACAAGTTGAATAGATACCCCTGATTTAACAGAGGCAAAAAAGGAAACAATTACTGCCAATAAAGGAGGATGAAACATGCGGCCACAAAAAGAAGCATCTACCTTATCTTGATGGAAAACAAAGTATAGGACAGTAGCATTTCTAAAACGGTTGCATTGATTCATATTACAGAGAAATTCTCTTAAAATAGTTCAGTAGTTAATTCTGAGAGTGGCATTGCTTAAAATACAATAGCTTCAATTCAACATTTATTTAAAACAGTACCAATACAAGTAGCACAACATCTCAAAACACACTCCACGATCATGTGGATTGGACATGGGACATGCCAGCACCATGTGTGTCCACATGTATAAATGGGTGATGCAGAGTATGTAGCCAAGCAGCATATCTGCGTTGGTCCCATATTTGTTCTCTCTGAAACTTTTTCCGATGTGAGGGCAGCAAATCTAGTCCTGCACAAACTACCCGACCGCCCAGTTTCTTTCCCTTTTCAACAAAGAGTTGGGTTCCTTACAGATGTGTGTACTGGGTTACCCCCTTTTTCCCTTTTCGACCAACAAAGCGGCTGGATAGCTAGTCTATACTACTTTCCCTCCCTCCTTTCCTCATTGAACCACGTCCTAGATTCATGCTCCACCCCACCGCACCCTTCTTTCCTCTTTGAACCAAGACCTAGATTCGACTACAGAATGGAAAAAGATCAGCATGCAGCTAGACCAATGACGGTTTCAAAGAAACTTATACCTTAGGGTCGTCGGGATGTGGCAAGGCGTGCGGCGGGAGGTCGGATCTGCCCACACTACGTACGGCAGCGAGGAAGAAGGGGTCGGTGGCCCTCCCGCACATGCGCTGGGTGAAAGAGAAAACACAGCTGGCAGTGGATTGCCTCCCTCGCCGAAGGCGATTGAGTGTACGCTGCACCTCCTCCCCTTCCCGGTGCGACCGGATCCGGACGCCTCCTTCACCAGTTGTCTGTGAGGGGGGTGAGAGAGACAGAGGCCACAACGCAGTCTTGTTTAGATCTGGTGAAGAGGGTGAGAGACAGTGAATATAGCAAACCCTAGCAAAGGAACGCAGAGCCTCCAGTGTGTATATATATATGTAGTGCGGCGAGAGTGTGGAGAGTGCAAACCCTAGTGAACAAGCGCTGAGGCTCCAGCTTATATATATACTGTAGTACGGGCTGAGCTCCGATGCCTTAACTGCACCTGCTTTTGGCTGTATGACAGGTGGGCCAGCCACATTTTGGGCCAACCTGTCATAAACCCAAAGGCAGGTGCACTAAAGTCAATGAAGCTACGTCCATATAGTACTCGTGTATACGACTAATATATAGTGGAGTGGTTTTCTTATTCTCTCCATAACAATTGTTTTAAATTGTGTAAGTACGAAGCGAAACTCTTTATTTAACGTACCAGTGAAGAAAACTACTACTCCCTCTGTTCCTAAATATTTGTCTTTCTAGAGATTTCAACAAATGACTACATACGGAGCAAATGAGTGAATCTACACTATAAAAAATGTCTATATACATCCATATGTGGTAGTCCATTGCAAACCACTTGAAAGACAAATATTTAGGAACGGAGGGAGTACTTCCGATGAACTAACGATCCATGCATCCTGGTCGCACTTCCTGTCCTTCACGTGCGGTACACTACCCTCCCTTAAGTGAACAACCACACATGCACCAAATTATCAGAAACGTGTGTGAGTGTGTAGAAATAAAGAATTTTAATTTCAATTATCGGAAAGGTTTGAGAGTATGTACAGTTTGCCCTCTCTAATAATTATGGTTTGTTGTGTTCGGCCTAAACATGGTCAAACTTTACAAAGTTTGACTTCAGTCAAATCTAATATGCGGAGTAAATAAAAATGGAGGGCTACTACGTCCATCCGGGTTTTTAGTCCACACCATTTTTTAATCAAAGTTAATAGCTGGACAAATAAAATTACAGGGGAGCTGGAGACAAAGTTGTGAGAAGGCTTAGAAATCAATACAAAACTTATGCTCTTAGTACCAACGTCGATCCTTCTTCAAGGAAACATTTGGTTCATAGCCAATTGTGTGATAAAAAGGCACCAACGTGAAAGACGATTGCGTCTCCAACGCAACCAAGGTGAACTGATGAAGGATATAACCTTTGTGGGTAACAAGCAAAGAGCACTGATGGAAGACAACTTGTTTTTCATTGAAAATCGATCAGCTTCACCAGCCGACGCAACCATGAGGCGCAACCATGAGCATCGATAGGTCATCGTGGTGATGCATCATCCATTTGGCATCAAGTTTGGGCGAGGCACCTATGAAGTTCGACAAATCCTCACTGTGGTCTGTTTCTTCTCAGTAGTCAAGCTCGAGGAAGGAAGAACCACGTGGCAGAGGACAGTGAGGCAGAACAACAATGGCCATCCAATTTTGTGCGGTTCCACTAAAATTGAGGAAGACATGCCCGGGTATGGAGATACGCATCGTTGTTTCCAAAAAGATAAAAAAGGGATATAGTGTTGTTACTTTGTTTTACAAGATTAACAACAACATCTCAATTGTCAATAAGAATTATGAAAAGTACACCAACAAACAGAAGCATCATGATTATCTTGATGGGAACTAAACCAGGATACCCAAGAAAAAAAAAGCATTTCTTCATTTAACCGGTGATAGTATTAGATTAGCAGCAGCAATAGGAGCATATGGACAATGACCGCACAACCACCATGTACTTTTGGTCGAAACAAAATGTATACCTCCACCGAGGCATAAATTAGGACAACTTTTCGAGTGGCATTTCCTCTACAATAGTAGGTGATGTTGGACCAGCCGACGAACCCTAGCTACTATACATGGGGAGCTGGGGAGTAGTCGCATAGAAGAAAACCCGCATGCAGCGACCTGGGGAGCTGGACCAGTACAAGAAGTTATACCTCAGGTGGGCGAGATGTCGCTTAGGCGGGCGGGCAGGATCTGCCCACACGACGGCAACGAACAAGGGCGCGGAGGACCTTCGTCCGCGCCAGCGCCGGCTCCGAGAGGACGGTGCGCATCGGCTTCCTCCATCGCCACGCTGCACCTCCTCACCTCCCGCAGCGGACGGGATTCGGTCGGATCTGTGACCACCGGTGAGGAGAGAGATAGTGTGGACACTGTCATCTTGTTTTGATATGGAGAGGGTGAGAGAGCGAGACGCGAGAAACTCTATCAAACAAGAGGCTATAATGGAGTAAAACAATCTCTCCATAGCAGTGGTTTTAAATAGAATACGCGCATTCCCGGAAAAAAGAAATGAAAACTAGCGAACAATTTTTTAACGTACCAAGAAAGAAAACTCGATGAAACACACGCCCCCGCTTCCATGTCACGAGAGTCGTCGCGCACACACACATAGACATAGACATGCATATCCGTGTTTACGTAAAATTCCATTTCCATCTCCATCTCCAATCATATTTGTCCAACTGGGACATTATTTACGTTGTTAATTATATATGCGGCAATATTAACATACAACATCTCTTGTTTGCGGGCGTCCGGACCGCTGCCACGGCCGCTCCTGACCAACCCGAACCCTCTTCATCACCCGCGCGTGCTTCCCGCCCAAAACGGTCAGTGCCGCATTCATGCCCGGCCAGAGCGGCCGCGACCTCTCACTGGCGCCGGCCGAGAGAGCGTCGCCCGCGCCGCTTCCTTGTGCACGCGACTGCTTCGCGTTCAAAGGTCGCAATAGCCGGGCACAACATGCATGTAAAAAGTTCTTGGGAGTCCGTGCTATAGCTAGCTGTCCTCCCGAACTCGTCAATCTCTTCCAGTAGTACTAGTACTCCATGGCGCGATCCATCAACAAGCAGGCGGGAAAGTTATCGTATACTCGGTTTGCGGTGAGTGGCATGCCGAGCGACTGTGTGGGGTCGAGCCATGGAGGAGGGTGAGACACGAACGCGACAGACGTGATTTAAATGTTGGTTTTGCTCGATGGCGCGATCCAACGAAATGAAACATTGGTTTCTCTCCGTTTCCATTTTTTCTCCGGAAAAACGGAAACTTTCCACTCCATTTTCATTCCTACTCCAAGGTTGCCCCGTTACAACATTCCATCAAATACAAAGGAAAACTAACACGCATGCTGATGCATCTCAATGATTCACAGATCATAGCCAATATTTACTTCACAACTAAAGACAAAAGTTGTGAGAGCGTGTACAAAAGAAAAACTACTAATGGGGTCACTGTGAATTAAACCCTAAACCCTAAACAGGATTTAATATCCTGGCCAGGTAGAACCTGTCGAAGGAAAGACTGCTGGCACCCTCGGATCATACGATGCTTTTGTGCAGTTTCACTAAAATCGAGCTGAGCATCCCTGATGGCAAAGATATTGAAGAAGTGTGATTAGAATAATAGTACTGGCACTACTTCATGAGACATAAACTCATCACAAGTAGAAGCCGGTAGAAGTAGAGAAAGATCGACATGGAGATGGATCTACGTGGGGAGCTGCGGCAGTGGATCAAGCCGGCCCCAAAAGGAAGATGGACTACCTGGGACGTCGGGCTGTAGCTAGAAGGGCGGTTGGGATGCGGCATCGGCCCATACCGCGGTGACCCCCGATTGGAACGCACTGACTGTGGATTTTCTCCCTCGCTGATGTCGACCGCGTCTACATAGAACATTGTTCCCTTCCCCCAGCTGCGGGATCAGGCCGGATATGTGACCAGCGGTGTGGCCACCATCCTTCTATGCTTGTGAAGAGAGCAACCCAAGCAAGTAGGCTTGTAGCTTAGGCTCCTGCTAGTGTATATATAGTGGTTTTCTTTTTCTCTCCATATCAACCATTTTATATTGCGTACGTGTCATTGAAGAGTGAAATGATGGTTGCTTCTTTCGACTAACTTAATGTGTGATTTGACTGCTCCTTTAGTGGCCCCTACACGTACTCCCCCTACGTGTATGCAACAGTCACACGTACACATGGACGCAAAAACGCGCGCGACGCCCTAATGCATGCATGTCCGAGCACACGACGGAACACACACGGTCACGCTCAAGAGCTCAACCTACACGTGCATGCACACACATACTCAGCCAGGGTGAGCTAGTGGCCGTATAAACACCGGAAAATGTATATATTGAGCGCAATGAGCGTATTATGAAGTCCACTGACCATATTTTTACAAATATACAGTGACAGACAGTGTATTTATCTCGTTTGAAATTAAGCCATATTAACCGGAGAGGAGGCAGTATGGACTAGCATTACTTTGTTGTGTCCCGTCAACTTGCCGAACGAGGAGAAGCTTGCAGGACGGGAGAAGCTTGCGCGCGGTGGCTCGCAGGACAAGGAGAAACTTTCGACTAATGCAAGCTGTCCTTCGCTCAGGCGGTGGACGTGCAACAGTTAATTCGGTGTCAGATTGCCAGAAGCATACACTATACTAGTACTATTATTGTTGCACTTCCCGAAGAGGCGAACAGCCAAGTGCAAAGTTTACTAGTACTACTACTATAGTCTATAGAGGTACTATACTAGTACTAACAGGATGGAGGAGCGTCTGCACTCTTATTATATTTTTAAAATGTGATAAAGCAATCTTCAACACATTTGGTTCTCTTCGAGGGTTCTCGCATGTGATAATGGAAGTTGATTGCATGGAACACTCGCCACAATTCTCGCTTAATTCTGGCTCATATCCTATTACAAATAGGAGCGCTCGGTAATATTTCCTTTTTTTGTTATTCAGCATGTAAACAGGTCAGCAAACCTTGCGGCGCATCTTTGTGCGAACCGTGCTTGCTGCACTTTGAATGTGGCCGAGAGCTGGCTTCATGAAACACCTCGCTTCCTACTTCTTTTTTGCGGGGTACCTCGCTTCCTAGTGACCAGTGTCTTGGCTGATCGTCCTAAGAATGCTTATATATGAAGAAAGCTCTCTTATTTACCCGCAAAAAAGATTAAGCCATATTAACCGGAAAGGAGGGAGTATGGACTAGCACTACTTGTTGGTGTGTCCCGTCAACTCGCAGAACGAGGAGAAGCTTGCAGGACAAGGTGAAGCGCACTTACGCCTTTTGACTAATGCAACGTACCCTCGCCCATGCGGTGGACATGCATCAGTTCATTCGGTGTCAGATTGCCAGAGGCATACACTGTAGTACCGAACATGCGGAGTACCATCATTGTTCGACTTCACGAAGAGGCGAAGAGCCAAGCGCAAGGTTTAGTAGTACGAGTAGTGATACTAATAGAACCGCATGGTGGATCCTCTATACTCTTATTTTTATTGATCTTTGATAAAGTACACATTTATTCTGGAGAAGGGCGAAAAACTGCAGCCCAACATGTAATGATGATATCGATCAACCATGCTCGAATATATCTTGGCCTCCGTGCGAGCCCGTCTGTGTGTTCTCGCCCCTCGTCTCTCTCAAGGAACGACGGGTTGGCCATTTTGCCGTCAATTGAGATCGGTTTGCTCACACTCCGGTCCCACATGTCAGTGATATGCCAAGAGGAGGTGCGTTGACCGACTGGCCATACGCGTACTTGGTTTTGCCCTTCATACTACTACTCCCTCCGTCACAGTTTACAGGGCGCGCTTCATTATGATGCATTTCTCTCAATGCATTTCCACCACCAGAGAGACTTTAGACGTTTGGTTTAATGCTCAATTAATTAGGGCGTGGTAACCGCAATTTTCTCTCGATGTAGTACTACGGAGTGGAGTAAGTGCATGCATGTGTCTACCC
Organism: Triticum aestivum; assembly: GCF_018294505.1. Classification (NCBI taxonomy): domain Eukaryota; kingdom Viridiplantae; phylum Streptophyta; class Magnoliopsida; order Poales; family Poaceae; genus Triticum; species Triticum aestivum. The sequence goes on along the minus strand of NC_057802.1, from coordinate 405,360,421 downwards.
GGGGTGGAAGCACTGCATGCATGTGTGTACGCATTATTTCCTCTAGTAATAGACACCGTGCTATAACTACCAATGCTATTTTTCAGGCCGATCGCTAGTCGCCTTGGTCCCAGAGATTTTCTCTTTTTCTGAAGCGCGCTCTATAAACAGTGACGGATGGAGTAGTATGAGCGGATTCAAAGAAGAGCGTATTGATGGTTGCTTCTTCCGAGCAACTTACAGTGGGAAAGGTGGGGCTTTCACTGCTCATTACTCACTATTAATGCGACGCAACGACCGGTCTGAGTCTCCCATGCGGCTGTGCACTACCCCCTCGGTTTTTAAATATACTCCGGAGTATTTGTCTTTCTAGAGATTTCAATGAGTGACTACTCAAATATTTGTCTTTTTAGAGATTCAAATGGACTACAACATACAGATGTATATAGACATATTTTAGAGTGTAGATTCACTCTTTTTGCTCCGTATGTAGTCACTTGTTGAAATCTCTAGAAAGACAAATATTTAGGAACGGAGGGAGTACACATTCGAAGCAAAATGAGTGAATCTGCACTCTAAAATATGCACATTTGAAATTTGTAAATAGACAAATATTTAGGAACGAAGGAGTATAATTTTGTGCATGGCACATGGACCCGGATGCCGAAGAGGCTTCTGGCAATGCTATCAAGCTTCCAGCATTTGTTTACATAATTAACGTACTATACAAATAATTTTCCAGCGACATGAAATTGTACAATGGTGTGAGCTTTCAGCTTTTGTTTCGTGTGTCTTGCCATCGATGCTCTTTCGGAAACAATAAAAAACTAACTTCCTTGCTAATCAGAGCTAATATTTACATCACAACTGAAGAGAAAGTTGTGAGAAGGTGTTAAATTAAAATTGATCCATGCTTTCATTGGCAGCAACGTCCCCCCAGCTCTGTCTAAATCAACAAGGCATGTTGGGGGAAAAGTAGCTGTCTGGAGCATGCAACATTCCGATCATTTTGTGCAGTTCCACTAAAATAGAGCTGAGCGTCCCTGTTCCAAAGATATTAAGTGTGATTACGATAATAGAGGACTGCTGATGAAACAATAAACACACAAATAGAAGCCGGTCACCTTTGCAGTCTCTCTTAAGACTAACTAGTTGGAGAAGATTAGGCTCGGAGTTGGATGAGGAGGATAGAGCAAAACCAATCTCCCTTTGTGCGGTCGCAATGAAATGTAGAGACGTTGCCCATGTGACATTTTTTGGCAGAACTGCACAAAACACTCTTAAGAAAAAGTGATTTGTGCAGTTCACCAAAAGGTCGCAATAGCAACGAGGTGAAATGGATAGCCCTGTTTGCAAAAAAGAGGTAGAAAGGAAACAATTACTGGCCAATAACAGTTGATGACACATGCGACGACAAAAAAGAAGCATATTCCTTGTCCTAAGGGAAGATAACAACACGGTTGTGTTTGTCTAATACGGTGTGAGGACGAGATTGCAATATGGAAAGTACGCTGGACGAGCTACGTTTTGGGCAAAGAACTATGGAAGATCCACATGCAGCGACGTGGGAAGACGGGCAATGGAGCAAGGCCGGAGGGGATACCTGGAGGTCGTCGGGATGTAACTAGGTGAGTGGTGGCGGGCGGAATCTGCCCATACTACGGCAGCGAGCAGGTGGCATAGGCCCTACCACGCCGGAGCTTGGTCAGAGAGAACGGCGTGTACCGCAGATCGGAACGTGCTGCCTCGACGCCGTCGAACGGAGAAACGATGCACGTCCTCCCTTTTCGCCGGCGGATGGGATGCGGCCGGATCAGTGACCAACGATGAGAGGGAGAGAGGCCACCGCAACCTTGTGTGAGATACTCTGAAGAGAGACAAACCAGGCAGGCAGGCTCCATTGTATATAGTGGAGCAGACTACCTTTTTCTCCATAAAAATCATTTTATATTCTATGTACGTGCCATTGAGCGATATAACTTTATTTAAAAATAACGCACCAACGCATCAAGTCGAACTTTGTTTCGTGCACGCGTGGTACACGACCTCCGTAGGTAAACAACCGCTACACGCGTTCAAATTAGCACGTGGGCTGCCATTTCGTACAGAAATGAGCTCCACCGTGTACCCACGCGGGTGTGGCTGGGCACGAAGCGTGAGTACATGCACGGTGCACCTATTCTCTTCTTGTATACGTACACCACCTACGTGGGGTTGTGTGAGAGAGATACAAATGTAGAGAGATATAGTGTGTGGGTTCGTGAGAGTTTTTTCTTGGGGGGTGGGGTCAATCAAAAAATGTAACATATGCAATGTGTGTGAAATGGAGTCCTGGATATATCATATATATAGAGGGGGCGATCCACGAGAAGAGAGTGGAGGTAGCATCGGCTTGAGGTGTCCATAGAATTGAAGAGAGGGATGATGTGTGTGTGCGCGCACGCGCGGTCGATAAAGAGTGCCATCAAATTTGTGTGTGCCCACGTCAAAGATATAGAGTGGCTGGCCTACTGGAACGTGAGAGGGGACAGGTGCAGTTTGTCTCTATGGCATGGATACCTACCTACAGCGCTCGACTTTCGGTGTGTGGTGGGGGGGGAGGGAGGCCTAATTAACTATAGAGGTATAATGGCTGGTATATGTGGGGAGGAGGAGAGAGGCCTACCTCATGTATTAAGGGAGATCGATCTACCTCATGTATTAAGGGAGATCGACCGGCATCCATGCATATGTGTAGGAGAGGAATAAGGTTGGGAGAGAGACAGAGCTAGAGTGTTGGAGGGGGTGGTAGTGGAGTTGCTTCTAACAAATGGTGGGATAGGCTTGCTAGACAACCGGAGGGCACGAATGATGAGGGGGGCGATATGGATGTGGTAAGCAGACATAACTACATAGGAAGATCAATCGTCCTTTGTCAAAGAAAGGAGAGACATAACTTGTGAGGTACGTCGATCGATGGGGGGGAATAGTTAAAGTCGACCCAGGTATATGTTGGGAGATCGATCGGTATACATGCATGTGTGTGTTAGAAGCAAATGAGGCACGGGGAGAAGGATAGAGAGAGAGGGATGCATCTAGGAGGTGGTGCGAGAGTCATACTATATCGAGGGGGAGAAGTGTGTGAGTACGAGATTGATGAAAAGAGTGGTGGGAGTGAGGCATGGACGATGATAAGAGAAGAGGGGAAGCTTGTGTTTTGTGCTAGGCACACCTGGCTAGAGAGGCATATCGATCGATGTGTGCCGTAAAGAAGGAGCTGGGGGGCCTACACACACCGTGGGTGAACGACCTAAAGTGAAAAGACGAATTTGCACGATGGAGCTAGAGAATGCTGAGGGAGGGTTAGAGGGATGCGGGCGTCTACATGCATGAGAGAAAGTTAGCACTAGCTAGCTACAAAGATAAGAGGATTGTGTGGGTATAAAAGACGGACATAGATCATACTTCATTATAAAAAGCGAATTCGGATATTTGAAGAATTTATCATAGTGTTTTAAACCGACGCATGTGTGAATATATATAACGGTGATACACATGGTGTGGCTATGAACATGTTATACTACATATAATATATTTTATCTCTACTCTTATAAAAAATGGAGTTGTTGATGATGGTGCCATCCTGCAATATAGGCCGTCCGATTTATATCTGACGGATAGGAAGGAAACTATGACAATTTTGAAAAAAGATACCCACACCCCTCTCCATATTTGCAAATTATGCCTCCCCTTGATCATGTTGATGTTCTGTGGAACGCATGGGCATCTTGCTAGTACTACGTATAACATATAGAACATTGATCATAATTTGGGCTAATGTGTGGCTTTTGCAGCTCAGGTCTAAATACTTGTCATAATGTAGAGGCGGGGCACTATACTATGTGTGATAAACACGGTGTACATGTATGGAACATGGTTTAGATTATGAATATATAGTTAGTACATCAAATGTACTATTATTTGGAATCGACATCAAGTGTATTCAAAAAATAGTATTCGAGTTCATGTAGTACACATAGTTCATATCTATCTCTATAGTAATCATGTGGTGTTTTATTAAGGTAATACACGAATGATGGTTGAAGTTGGCAACAATCATGATTGTAGATTTGTTAATGAAATAGAGAAACGAATTCAAATTCAGTTCGAATTGCAGCGGTAGTATAGACATTTGGAATGCACTAAAATGTTGGTATGAGTAGGTTACATGCATTACACAGCAAGCGAAAAAATTTAATTGGACATAACATGGATTCATACTACCGAATAGCATTTAATTGCACTAAATTGTTGGTATGAGTAGCTTTAAATAGCATTTTTATAGTAAAACGGGGCAAGACTCTCTCTTTGTGTGGTGTGAATAGTTTTATTTTTTGTTTTCTTTTTGGTTGAGAGAAGTGCGAATTGATTTGTACGTACAAGTACAACATTACACATTAGGCTTGTCCCTAAAATTCAACCCGCGCCTTGTTATGTCCCGAAAATTCAGATATCGTGCTCCCAAAACTGGCGCATTCACAACCTGCGCCTTGCTATCCCGAAATTACAACACGCGCGAAAACTCCCTCCAGCTGCCAAATCCTGACACGCTAAATACCCCTTCTAACCCTGAGCCGAAAGGGCCGCTAGTTAAAATCGGTGCGGGGTACTTTTGTAACACACCCTACATTTTGGACAAGCGCGTCCCTAAGTCATGGTTCCCCCCCTCCCATCGCCTCATTTTTGCCATTCGAAATCCCAGGCCGCCATAACCTCTCCACTCCAGCCGCGAAATCCCAGCCTCCTCCGTCCGCCACCTCACCGCTGCCCAGCCGGAGCCTCTTCCCCAACGACGTCGTCCACCGCAACAGCTCGACGTCCCACGTCCACCTCCCCGGATGAGGATCCGTCGTCCATCTCGTCGTCCCGCCGGTTCAGCCGCCCCGTCCTCCACCTCCAAGGAGCTGCTCCGACGATCGCCTCGTCTATCGCGGCTGCTCCATCCCCACAGCGCCGCCTTAACCTGCTCCACCGGAACCGCAGCATCCTCACCGACTCCTCGGACGAAGCCGAGGCCTACTCGGCGCCACCAAAGTGGTTGTACACTCATCGCATCGCACCTTCTCCTTAGCTCGACCTCCGGGTGCCAACGGTGCTCCATCCCGCACCCCCATGGAGCGGCTACCTTGAAGCCAGCGCCGCGGGCGACATCTCCATGGCGGCTCTTCCCCAGTGCAAGGCCCCTTCGGCGGTGGTGTCCATACCAACCAGATCTGCTGCTGCTGCTCCGGCTCTCGCTCGCTCGCTCGCGTTGCTGCTGCCGCTCCGGCTCTCGCTCGATCGCTCGCTCGCGTTGCTGCTGCTCTCCCCCTCGCTCGTGCTGCTGCTCTGCTCCGATTTAGCTACACTTCAGTCAACTGAATCGACTTTTGGGTCAGTCGATTTTCAGGGGGTGGGGGGCTCGCTGGAGTTAAGGAAGAACCACCCGCAGTGGGGACGGGGGCTCGCCGGAGAGGTACCCCACTATCTATCTTAGGGTTCAGGGTGGGGGCGGGGGCCTATAGGGCTGGCCTGGGCGGCGGACCGGCGGTGGGGAGTTGTTTCAGGGCGGCGAGGCGGCGCTGGGGCCGGCGGTTCGGCCGGTGGTGGCTGGCGGCTCAGGGGGTGTAGGTTGAAGATGAACTACAGGCCCTCCCTAAACTACATGTCAAGTGCCTCTATGCTACCATTGCGTTCAGTTTCGACAGTAACATTCAGATTCCACAGTAAATTTCAGTTTCGACAGTTAAGTTCAGAGTCAACAGTTTTTACCTCATCTGTTGTAGTCAGGTGGTTTTTGGTGATGTAAATTTTACATCTATTTTACATCATCTATTGGAGATGCTATTAGAATCCCACTTGAGATTGACGATGTCTGTCTTGTGCTGCTTCAGCCTTGACGTCTTACGGCTCACCGGGGCTGCTTTAGCCTTGAAGTCTTACGGCACATATCGATGAAGCAATGAATAGTATCTTTGTCTAATATCTGGTTCACCTAGGGTATGCCTATGTTGTTCATCTTGGGTGGGAAACAAATAGTAAAGCAATCATCATCTGTCTTTTTATTAAATTAAAGCAATCTTCAGCCTGCTATCATTATTTTTGGATCCATCCACTGGTTGTTACCATCACTCTAAATTTCTGCATGCTCTCCTTACATAATCTCACCATATTTTTTTCGTATGCATGTCAGATATTGTACAAAGTCATGCTGAACATGTAGAGAAAAAGAGAAGAGTTTTGCGCGGCAATACAATGTCATGCAGACATCGCTCCATGGTGGGTTCAATGGCAAACCCTCCCCACCCCTCTCCAGATTGTAATCCAGAGGAAGATATCTGTTCTGAGGCGGATTCAGACGCTGCTGACCACTCCTATTTACCCCCCAAGGTGTTTGCTCTACCTTGGCATGACGATGTTAGTCATATCATGCATATGTTGCCTTGCAGTGCCTACTTTTGACATCATATATGTCATCTGCTTAGTTTTGACATGTTCTGTAATGCCACCTGTTTAGTTTCTATATCATATATTGGAATTGTACAGTCTCATGTCTTTTAGCCAGCCATAATATACGTGAAATGTGCCATGCCATCCTGTTTAACCAGGCATCATATATTTGAATGATATCTTGCCCGTCCTTTTCTTCATTACATTTCCATTTGTCGACAATGTTTGTACATTAAACTACTCTTCCTGTGAATCAGCCATTTGGGTGGGAGATTGAAAAATCTGGAGTGAAAACAAGGCCTTCAGCGCAGACAGTGCTACCTGTCGAAGCAGATCTCTTGTTGGGTCCCGATAGCTCCTCAGAGATGGATTCAGAGACAGATGACCAGTCCTATTCCCCCACCGAGGTGTATGCTCTAACTTGGCACGGTTATACTGCTCATATCATGCATATGGTGTCTTGCATTGCATAGATTAGACATCATATACACAATATTCAACACCATGTTCTTAGTTCAGACATCATATCTAATGCCCTCTGTTTAGCATATAAATCACATATGTGAATTAAATGATGCGATCCTGATTACTTAGATAACATGTAGGTGAATTATGTCATGCGGTCCTGTTTAGTTATTCATCATATCTTTGAATTATGTTATGCTATGCTATCCAGTTTAGATAGACATCATATATGTGAAATTATGTCATGCTATCCGTTTTAGTTAAACAATATACATGTCAACTATATCATGCCCTCTTTTTTCCACACTATCTATTGCATCTGTCTCTCATACAATGTATCTGCATTCAACTATGTTTCCTATTTATCATCCATTTGAATTGGAGCGGGTGATGCCAGCATCTAGCGGACTAAAAACGCGGTCTTCAAATAAAATAGTGCTACCTCTTGGTGGAGATAGCACCCCGGTTGCACATGCACGAGAACCAGCCCTACCACACATAACCCAAACTCTCGCAGATTGTACCCCTACTGCGGTGGACAGAGAACCAGCTTGACCCAATCTAACCACAACCCCAGCAGATAGTAACCCAGTTCCTGTTGACACAGCACCATCTCCACCATAGAGCTCCCAAATAAGAGCAGTTAGTAAGGCAGCTCCAGTGCCCAAAGGGCCAGTACTACCACGGCGAACCCCAACTCCACCAGTTAGTACGCCTATTCCTGTGGAGGAAGCACAACCAGCTAGTCGTAGTTTAGCATCTATCGCATTTGATGTTGTTAAATCGTATGTGCGTATCTTCCCATCTTGGAAATATTATACTGAAGATGAAGGAAAATGCCAGTTGCAGGTGTTTGTCCAGGAGTTATGTGTAAGTAATGTTATTCATGGCAATTACTTTGCTTTGTCCCATACATCCTACCTCCATGATGGTTATAATACAGCAAATTTTCCCATTTTTCTCTATAGAGAAGGACCGATTTGGAAACTCAGGATGAGGTAACCTATGCTAATACCTCTGCTATCTTCAAGAATGCTTGGTGGCAGCATCGGAATTACCTAAAGAAAATGTACTTCACCGGCAAAGAAACTCATCAAATTCCCTTATGTTCTCCTGAGACACATTTACTAGACGATGACTGGGAACGCCTTGTTCTGTACTGCTCCCGAACCAAGAATGTGGTAAGGTCTATGAGCTCATTTTCTATTTTTAAGTACTATATTCTTGCGTCTTACTGTACTCTGTTCATGTAGAACAAGTGCCTAAACCTGAAGAACAACTGTTCTAATTTAAGATTCCATTGCTATCATAGTTCAAAAAAGTGCTAGGCATTAGCGTTTTGCCACCGCCTTGCGCTTTACTGACCAAACTGCATGCTTATGCGCAGTTATGCACAGATTAAGCGTAGTTATGCACAATGCGTTTCGCCAACACCTAGAGCCTAGGCGCGCTTAAGCGCTCGCTTAGGCGCGCCTTTTTTAACTATGATTGCTATCGTGCATATTGCTTTGCTCTTGTATCACTGTATTTACTCATACAAACTTATTTTTAAATTGAAGGATCCAGTCGAAACTTCAATGGCACAGCAGGTATGTTCACGCATGTTTCTTTAACAGGCTTGCTCTTATCAATAGCTCTATTGATTTCAATTTCAATTGTGTATACAGTTGACTTCTCATATCATGCACATTACTAGCATCACAACAGAGCCAATAGTGTTGTTGTACATGTAGACCCGTGGTACCCATTTGAAATTTTGTTGTGCCGTGTAGTTTCCCACGCTTTGTATTCTTTCACTGCTGCTCTGTCTTGAACTGATATGATTTGAACCATGTCTCTATTTTGATTTGGCAAGACAATGCATTGATCATAGGACATAGATATATGTTTGTTTGATGCTTTTATTATGTACTAGTACTTGGCAATAGAAGACTTGGTAGTTTAATCATGTCCACCTTACTAATGAACTGGTTCACCGAAATGAGTTTCATATTCTACTACATGCTAAACCGTTATGTGTCTGCTTGTTTCTTGTTTTAGAATGCTGACAGAATATTGGGGAAGAGTGCCTTATTAAGCAATGGTAAAGGAAGTAATGCAGATAAGGTTCAGGATAGTGACACATCCTTGTTGGTCTCCAACAAAGCTGATAAAAAAGCTAAGGAAGACTATCTCGAAGATAGTGAGACAACCCCAAAGTCCTGTCTTGGTTTAGTGTTGGAGTTACTGGCCACTACCGCTTGCACAAGCTATTCAAACTCACTGGCTGAATCAGTTTGGTTTCTTGAGTCTCAACTACAAGCTGAAAGACATCGATCAGCTGTGCCGCGACAAGAAGCGAAAGGACTGCGGAAGTCCCTGGAGCATTCAGATGCATACTTTCTGGTGCAACAACAAGCGTTGGAGGATTTTAGCGCCAAATAGGACAAAGCTAATAAGCTTGCTAAGCTTATTGCCAGCATGGTGGATACCACGTTTCTTGAGCTCTTATGAAGTTGTTTCAGTTATGGTCTTGTTTTGCAGCCGCGTTTATTTGCACTGGTGGCCAATTTTGACGGCCAATGTATGTAATATGCTGCTTTGTTCCCTATATTTGCACTGGTGGTGAACTTTGATGCCCAGTGGATGTAATATGTGTAATAGCGCTAATAGGCTAGCGTTAATTGCTTGCTTATTTATTTCCTTATTGTCTTGTTTAGTTGTTTGCTTGTAGTCACTTCAGTTCTTTTTCTGTGTTTTTCTAGTGGCCACAATAACCTATTTTTGGAAACTAGGCCAAAATAATCATAGCAACACACGGACTGTTGTAACCATGGGCCTCCTGTGGGCCGTATGATCCATGGGCCTTCTACGGGCCGTAGGATCCATTGGCCTTCTATACGGGCCGTAGGATCCATGTGCCTTCTACGGGCCGTACGATCCTGGGCCTTTTACGGGCCGTAGGATCCATGGGCCTTCTATGGGGCGTATCATCATTTAGCCAATCATGGGCCGTACTATTTGTGGACAATAACGGGCCGTTTATTGGCCGTATTTGATAACTCTATGAAAACAGCCCAACGGGTTTTTTTCGACATGAAAACGGCCCAATGTATTAACAGGCCACAAACGGGCCGACTGTAACCACGGGCTGAATTTGGCCCACAAGCAGAAAATGACAGTAACGGGCCATAAGTAACCGAATGCTGGAAATGAGCCCAAGAATAAATGGGCCCTAAGAAGGCCGAAAGATATCATGGGCTGGAAACGGCCCAATGGAATAATGGGCCGTTAAAGGGTATAAAGTGATACAGTGTTCATTACGGGCCAGTTTTACCATAGGCCGTTAAGGGGCCGAGGGTTACTAAGGGCCTCATATGGGCCGAAGGACGTCATGGGCCATACATGGGCCGGAAGTTAAAACGGGCTGGAATTATATTGGACGGCCCAGATGACGCTACTGAGCCTAATTCGGATAGGCCGTAAACGGGCCCTGGGATAGCGGGTTGTAAATGGGCTATATGCGAACAGGCCGTTAACAGGCTTGCCGTGGGCCGGCCCGCCACCTTTTGACCAAGTCAAACGGGCCGGCCTTTTCACAGGAATGGGCCTCTGTTGGGGCGTGCCATGTGTCGGCGTATCATAGGCGCTTTGGGTCCAATGAGTGGACAACATCTGTCCCAACGGTGAGCCGACACGTGTTTCCTCCAGCCAATGATGATTTCACACGTGGAAAATCCCCATTGGTCGGGGTTGTTAACGGGTTATCGGATCCAAAACCGGACCCGATAGCTTAACGGCGTTCCGTTACGGTGGATGCCACGTGTCGGTCACCCTTGACGAAAGCACTTCTGTGACGCGCGATTTATCGTCATGGAAGTGGACACTTCCGTGATGATAATTTTGGTAATGTCATGGAACACTTCTACGACAGCACAGGTATGACTATCTTGATTCTGTCATAAATTTGTCATGGATGTACATGCATGACAGAAAACGTGACCTACTGTGACAAACACGTTTCATCACGAAAGTGTATTTTTTTGTAGTGGTTGTACATGGAGTACCCCTCTCTGCGATTGATGCGGAGAAAATCTTCTTCCTCCCCTTTAAACAGCTCGGCCAGTATCTTGGCTAGAGTGGAAGGAGAGTCCGGACCTTTCCGACCATAACGGGAGGCGTCGTCCTCCCCGTTGTAGTGCCACATTGGGAGCCCTCTGTATTGAAGTGGCTGAACCCCTCGCACTATGGAGGTCGCCATTACCTCTACTATTGTAAAGCCGGACTGGGCAGGCATCTTTATCTTGCCCAGGAGCTGACGAACCTCCGCACTATCCTCTTCTTCCAGGCTTTGGGGGCGCCAGCTGTGGCGTTTCCTCAACGGAACACTTGCAAATTCTGGGAGACCCTATCGAACTAGGTCGGGAAGCGCAACGTCCTCAATATAGAACCATTCGGAAGGCCATTCTTCATATGCCTTCCTTGGTGTGCCGGACAGATATCCGGTATTGGCGATGCGCCATACTTCAGCTCCACCTACTTCCAATATTGACCCCTCATGGTTGCACGGGACAAGACATAACAACTTCCTCCACAGCTCAAAATGGGCCTCAATGCCCAGGAATAATTCGCATAAAGCGACATAACCCGCAATGTGCAGAATGGAGGTGGGGGTGAAGTTGTGCAGCTGGAGGCCATAGTATTCCAGCAACGCTCGGAGGAACGGGTGGATTGGAAATCCGACACCTCTTAGCAGATAAGGGACGAAACACACTCGCTCCCCCCGGATGGATTGGGGAAGTTCTCTGCTTGAGTCTCACCATTAAAGGAGGTCAGCCCCGCTCAGACAGGGACCAGATCTGCAGGGAGAAGAAATCCCTGCGTTTGCAGCTTCGCTAATTGACTGTGGGACACAGAAAACCTCTCCCACTCGCCTTTCTCTTGGCCGGAACGGGAGGAGGAGCTGGGAACGCTAACCATGTTGGAATGGTTTCTCCTAGCTGTCTCCGGGGATCTTTCTTTGCGTGGTGCCGAATGGGTCTAAGATCCAATCTCTTTAAATAGGCACTCTTCCTTGCATGGATGGGGTGCTATTTGCAAAAATACCCTGACCTTTCACATTCGATCGACACGTGGAAGATGAAGTTATTTAACGCGCAGAAGCCGAGGGGAGCGACATTGATCAACGGCCAAATACATCACTTGGAGGTTGTCGGAGGAGGAACCCGCCTGGCAATGCCGAAGACAATTTGTGTGCTGAGCATTTCGTTATTGAAGACTGGTTCGGGGGCTACTGAGGGAGTCCTGGACTAAGGGGTCCTCGGGCGTGCGGCCTGTTATCCATGGGCTGGACTGGTGGGTTGTGAAGACATGAAGGCCTAAGACTCTACCTGTGTCCGGATTGGATTCTCTTTAGCGTGGAAGGCAAGCTTGGCGACCAACTATGAAGATTCCTTCTTATGTAAACGACTCTATGTAACCCTAGATCCCTCCGGTGCCTATATAAACCGGAGGGCGTAGTCCGGATAGCATAGATTCATTACCATAGTCATACAGGCTAGACTTCTAGGGTTTAGCCATTACGATCTCATGGTAGATCAACTCTTGTAACACTCATATTCATCAAGATCAATCAAGCAGGAAGTAGGGTATTACCACCATAGAGAGGGCCCGAACCTGGGTAAACATCGTGTCCCCCGTCTCTTGTTACCATCGATCCTAGACGCACAGTTCAGGACCCCCTAGCCAAGATCCGCCGGTTTTGACACCGACAGTTGGCCTTCAAGGCTAAGCAACATCTGCAGTTCGGATTCCGAACATTACCCGGTTAACACATGGCCGAACTCAAGCTTAGCAGCTCTTGGAACCTGATTAAAGGAGATTATGCCGAACAGGAAGAAGGAGATGAACTCACCCCGCAAGCAGGAGACATCGGGTACATCAAGATCTCAAGACGCGATGAAGCACCGGCATTGGAGGCTAGTTCGGGGGCTACTAAGGGAGTCTTGGATTAGGGGGTCCTCGGCCTACCGACCTATCCCTCATGGGCCAGACAGTTGGGCCGCGTTTTCGATACTAGTAGGCCGAACTATGAGGAGACTAAGTATCCGGACAGGAGGCCTTTGGTGCCTTGGTGTGTCCTCCCAAGTCAAGATAAGAAGAATCGGCATGTTTATCCCTTCCTTGTAACCGACCATGTGTAACCCTAGTTCCCCTAGTGTCTATATAAACCGGAGGGTTTAGTCCATGGAGGCTAGAACAACAACCATCATCCTACCAGCCTAGGTTTTAGTTCATTTGATCTCGTGGTAGATCAACTCTGTGATCATCCTATACACTTCAATATAATCGAGCAGGACGTAGGGTTTTACCTCTTAGAGAGGGCCCAAACCTGGGTAAACATTGTGTCCTTCGTCCCTTGTTCCCCATTGATCCAAGATCCACAGTTCGGAACCCCCTACCCGAGATCCGCCGGTTTTGACAAAGACAATGGCCTACGCCTCCGAGATGTGAGCGGACTGTGAGCCGACTGGACCATCTCGGCACAGATTGACGCGTTATGGCTGCGATCCCGAGACTGCGACACAGCCGCATTCTGAGACATGGTCGTCTTCGGATATGGTGAATCCCTTCTCCAGCCGCAGTGGTAGAGGGCCAGATGGAATCAGTGATTCTGTTCGCCGCCACCATGTTCTGTAGTGGTGTGTTGAGTACTTGGCAACTCCGTGACTGATCACTCGGGAACAACCGCTGCCACTTTTGACCGGAGCTCAGCTGCTGACGGGCATGGTCGTCTAATTCTTTCTGGAGCCACTCGAGGTGGTCACGCTCGGCCAGAATGGCCAAACGCGCTGACTCCATAGCCATGCCCTCATGAGTCATCCCTGTGATGGGGGTGCACAGATCCTACTCGTTCCTCTGCCAAACCTCCCTATGCTCCCGAGTGAGAGCCTGGGAATGTACGGCTCGTGGCCAGCGGAGTGGTCGTCTCCTTGGTCGTCGTTGGCGCGCCCATGTGGCCATCGCGGGCACCTGTGTACTCGGGGGGGCATGTTGTTCCCGTGCCATCCATAAGGACTTCGGCCATGGACTCGATACTCTCGCACTCGGACCCATCTGCGGAGTCCTCGTGGAGACATGCGAAAAGTTCGAGGGCGGACTCATTTGCTCGAGTGCCGCCACCTGCCATGCCGATGTCGCTTGAAACTGCGTCGGTATTTCCCCAAAGAAGAAGGGATGATGCAGTACAGCTATGGTAGGTATTTCCCTCAGTTGTGAAACCAAGGTATCAATCCAGTTGGAGAACCAAGCAACACTATGTAAACGGTACCTACACACAAAGAACAAATACTTGCAACCCGACGTTGTCGGATTCGGGGTTCAGTAGACCCTTGAGAGGTTTGAACTCTGGGGTGCGCACGAAGGACTCTTTCTCCCCAGCCTGCCTACCCAACGATCCCACGGCCTAGCTCGATGAACCCAAAGAACACGAGACACAGAGGTTTATACTAGTTCGGGCCACCGTTGTGGTGTAATACCCTACTCCAGTGTGGTGGTGGTGGATTGCCTCGAGGGCTGAGTATGAACTAGTACAGTGGATGAACAGCCTCAGGAGGTGAGGTGTTCTTGAGCTCGATGAGCTGGTGTGTGTGAGGGTGGTCCGAATGATCCTCCCCTTCCTATGGTGGTGGCTAGTCCTATTTATAGAGGCCCTGGTCCTCTTCCCAAATGTAGGCGGGAAGAGATCCCACAGCGGCCAATTTTAAAGGGGGGCAACTAGTACAAGCAATCCTGACAAAAGTGGTCTTCACCTGCCAAAGGCTCTGGTGGTGCCACTGCTGTGGGCTTTGCGATGACCTCCGTCCTGCCGTTCTGCTGGTCTTGGTCTCGTTGCACCAATATGGAAACCTTTGTCTGACGCCTCGGGACTCCTCGCCTGCCCTTGCCTCTTTAGCACCAAAGAGGAAACTGGTACACTGCGCCTGCTGGTGCCAGCCTAGCCTTGGTCGTCATGGCTCACGTCACATGAACCTTGCGAGGTGCCCCCTGCATAGATATGTCTGCTCCTCGGGAGCCGGCCTAGCGAGGCAGCCCCCATGGAGGTCTTGGTGTCGTCCGCCTCATGAGGCTTGGCCCCTCGCGAGGGTCTTGAGTTGTTGCTGCCAAAGCTGGGCCGTACCGGGCCGTTGGTTGAGCCATGCTCGCGGGTCGCAGGTAGGCAAGTCTGGGCACCCCCATTCCCAGGACGCCGACAGTAGCCCCCGGGCCCGAGGCGCGCTCGAACTTGGCTTCGAGGCGAAGCCAAAGGGCAAGTGCGGAGCGCCGCGGGCCCCAACCGCATGCGGCCTTGGTCGACGCGTGGCGATTGACGGGACATGGGCGCCTCCGCTTCCCCATGCTTCCTCCACAACCGTTCGACTTGACAAGACCCTGCTGCATGCAGAGGAAAAGCATCATTGCGTGCGATCGTGGAGGTCGACGGTTGGCCTCCTTCTGGCTATAAATGCGGAGAGGGGCGGAGCCCCCATTGCTCCCTGCTGCAGTCCCATGGCGCCCACGAAGAGGTTATCAGTAGTGGAGAAGGGGAAGGCTCGCCAAGAGGGGCCCGTCTCGCCACCGCCCAAGAGGGGGCGAGGCCGCCCCCGCAAGCACGCTGCAACCCCCGCTGCTGCCCTGTCGGTGTCAAAACCGGCGGATCTTGGGTAGGGGGTCCCGAACTATGCATCTAAGGTCGATGGTAACAGGAGACGAGGGACACGATGTTTACCCAGGTTCGGGCCCTCTCTATGGAGGTAATACCCTACTTCCTGCTTGATTGATCTTGATAAATATGAGTATTACAAGAGTAGATCTACCACGAGATCGTAATGGCTAAAACCCTAAAATTCTAGCATGTATGACTATGATTATTCTTCTGCCCTCTACGGACTAATCCCTCTAGTTTATATAGACACTGGAGGGGACTAGGGTTATACAAAGTCGGTTATAAAGGAATCTTCATATCAGGACGCCAAGCTTGCCTTCCACGCCAAGGAGAGTCCTATCCGGACATGGGACAGAGTCTTCGGTCTTGTATCTTCATAGCCCATCAGTCCGACCCACGTACTATAGTCCAGACGCCCGAGGACCCCTTAATCCAGGACTCCCTCAGTAGCCCCTGAACCAGGCTTCAATGACGACGTGTCTGGCGTGCAGATTATCTTTGGCATCGCGAGGCGGGTTCCTTCTCTGAATGATCCAACACAGTCTTCGGACACAATGACCGTGTCCGGCTCTGCAAAACGAGCACCACGCATTACCGCAGAGAGTATAATATTTCACGAGTCCAATCCGCTGACAACTTTTTGTAACGTGATACCACGTCATCACCCAGTTATTATTTCGAACCGTTTTTCGGCCTGCCGTTTTGAGAGGCGGTCTCACTGGCACGTCTTGTCAAAGCAGAGATCATGTCCCCTTATTGTGGGATTCTCATCAATACGGGCGTGGGTAATCCAACCGTGCCGTTTGCACGACCCTTGGGAACAGGCGAGTTTTAAGGCGAGTGGGGAGACGCTTGATATTCATTGCCTTTATAAGGAGATAAGTGATTCCTCTCTTTCACCCACGCCTTCTCTCTCTTTCTGCCTTCCCATTCTTGAGCTCCAGCGCCCAAGTTCTCATCTTTTCCGCCTCAAGAAAGCACTCGACCATGTCCGGATCTAGAGCGCAAGGCAAGTGGATGGCCTCCTCCGTCAAGGAGAAGGACATCACCAAGCTTCGGGAGTCCGGGTATCTGGCGAAAGAAATCGCCCACCGGCTTCCGGCCAAGGGGCGGATCATCCCCACCCCGAAGCCCAATGAGAGGGTGGCGTTCATCCCCCACTTCGTCCGCGGGTTAGGGTTTCCTCTCCACCCTTTCATCCATGGACTTATGTTCTATTACGGGCTAGATTTCCACGATCTGGCCCCAAACTCTTTCCTCAACATCTCGGCATTCATTGTCGTGTGCGAGGCCTTCCTCCGCATTCCACCCCACTTTGAACTGTGGCTCAAGATCTTCAACGTGAAGCCGAAGGTGGTGGATGGCCAGCACGCAGGGTGCGGAGGCTCCATGGTGAGCAAGATGCCCAATGTCACATGGCCCAAAGGTACCGTTGTGGAGACTGTCAAAGAGTGGCAGAAACTGTGGTTCTATATCACAGAGCCCCGCGACGCTACCTGGGCCGCGGCTCCCGAATTCAAGTCTAGAGCCCCAATGCGGCTCACCCCCTCGCTGGAGAAAGGCCTGAATTAGTCTTCGTCAGACGAGCTAACGGCTCTGCAAACACGCATCCAGAGCATGGTGGACAAGAACATCAAGCTCGTCAACGTGATCCAGGTGATGCTAGTTCGCCGGATCCTTCCATGCCAGAGCCGGACTTGCCACTTGTGGGAGTTTAATCCGGCCGAGCACCAGACCTTGCAACAGTTCTTCGGAACTATGCATGAAGACATCTGGAAGGTGCTCTTTAAGGGCAATGAGACGCCACCGGAGACGACCGAGGACCGTGGGCATGCCTTGGCCCATCCCGCCAGAGCGGTAGGTTTTCCGCACTTCAACGTGTATCCTTTACCTGCTTTTTCAGGGAAGATGCCTGAACTTCACTATATATTTTTCCAGGGCTAGACAAAGAAGGCGGAGTGGATTCGGTGTCCGACTCCGCTGCCTGAAGAGCCAGCCATCCCGCTTCTGACTAAGATGCTAGTCCCGGCGCCCTACCAGGCGCCGGAGAAGAAGGCCAAGGGGGTCCGGAGTGGCCCCCGCCGCAAAGGAGCATCGGACATGACGTCCGAAGAGAACGAGACTCTCTCCTCTGCCTTCGAAGACGACAAGGAGGAGGAGGAGGAAAGCAGCTCTCCCCCTGAGGGGGAAGGAAGAAGAGGGCGGCCTCCACAAATCTGGAGGCGGAGGCGTCCAAGAGGGGGAAGAGCTCCCTCGCGGATAACTCCGCGTGGGACGTTGACAGCAGCCCAAAGCCGCGCCCCCGAAACAAGCCCCTGGCCGCATCGTGAGTACCGAGAAACCCTGATGCGTCCATATATCCGACCTCTCTACTTCTTAGTTTTAACATGTTGAATTATGCAATTGCAGTCCGGCCCACGACAGCTCCCTGCGGTCTTCGTCGGGGGATTCGCTGGATTCAAAGGCGATGGCCAGTGAGTCACCACTGACGGCTCACTCTCCCCAGGCCAAGGGCGACGCCGAGGTGCTGTCCCGAAGGACCTTCCCCAGCCAGGGAGAGATTCAGGAGGCCACCAGAGTGGCGCCGGAGGATGACTCCTCGGCCGCTGGACACATGGGGGAGAAAGCCCCCATGGAGACTGGCGATGGGGGCCATATCCAATTCGGCCCCCAGCCGGATACCATCCCGGAGACCTACACGGCTCCGGAGTTAAGCGAGTAGCCTCCTCCGAAGGGAGGAGATGTGCCTATACCGCCGGTGACCTCTGTCCATCCAGAGGCACCGGATAATCTGCTGGAAGCGCTACGAGGCGCTTCCATTATGGAGGAACACCGTATCCTTATGGGTACGGTGGTTGAGAGGGTTCAGCCCATCAAGAGCGGACTGACCGAAGCCTGCACCAGCCTGCTAACAGGCTTTGAGGTAAGCGACGCAAAAGAGAAAGCTATAGTATAGACAGTAGCCCCCGAGACACTGTTCGGTGTTCGGAAAGAAAAGCCAGATAGAGGATCAAGTAATTTTCGCAGGAAACTAACTAAATATGTCTTATGTGAATAAGCAGGCATCATTGTTGGCCGCAACCTCTCATGCTGCTGAGGTCTCCAGACTGAAGCAGAGTCTGGAGCGGGCCGAAGAAGAGCTCGGCCTTGTAAAAAGGCAGCTGGAGGACAAGCAAGGTATGTGGTGACTTGTTGTATATTCGGAAAGAATAAATGATGTGCGCTGACCATAATGCTATGATATTTGTAGGAGCGGCTACTGAGGTTGAAACCCTCAAGAAAGCGTTGGCCGAGGCCGAGGAGAGGGCGACGAAGGAACAAGCCGCCTGGAAAATGCATGAGGCCAGGGTTGGGGAGGTCCAGCAGGAGCTCCAGGACGCCTTGAAGAAATACGAGTCCTTGGAGTGCCAGCATGCGGACCAAGAGTCCGAACTCGCGAAGGCCTGCCAAAGCGCACAAGAGGCCCGGGCCGAAGCCCAAGGCGCCCTCCAGGAAATCCAGGAGGACAAGAAGATCGCGGCCGGTAAGGCTTTTATTATGCAAAGCAAGTATGTGAAGAAGAGGTATCTCTTACTGACCCGGATTTGGAGTTCTCCAGGGGCGTTTGCGGATCTGCCATGCAGCGTTTCTGATGCTGCTGAATTCTTTCTAGCCGAAGAGGGGAGCTCAACGGAGAAGCTGTTCTGGTCGCAATACCTTGCGCCAGAACATCCGATGCCCTTTTGCGATCAGCTAAAACAGCTGGTCGAGCTGCATAGGGTGGCCGAACTGGCCATGGACTTAACAATCCGGATGTGGCCTGCTGAAGCCATACCCAGTAGCTACTTTGGTCTTGTGAAGCGGCTAGTTGATGCCTGCCCTCGGCTTGACGCCATCAAGCGGTCGGTCTGCATTGAAGGTGCGCGGATGGCCTTCGCCCATGTCAAGATGCAGTGGGCGAAGATGAACGCCGTCACGGTCGCGACCGAGGGACCGCACGCTCGAGCGATATTTCAGCGATGTCCTGGAGGGATCCCCCCTTGTGGCGGAGCAATGTACAAAGGATGTAATCTTTGAATGAATACATTCATATTGTCTCGCCCTGTATTACGAAACAAGTTCGGCTATGTAATATAATGTTTGTTTAATATTTTACCTCCTGTGCGGCCGTGTTTATGAAATTTTGAGAGTTGGCCAGTCGTCGGCTTCAGCCCCCACGTAGGTAGTACGGGGGTGTTCGGGATGGAATCTAAACACTCTTGATCCAATTGTTTCGTCCTTGAAGGAGGTGTTTAGCGCAACGAACTAGGCAATCAGACTATGTGGCTTTATCACCCTCACTTGGCCATAGGAGTTTGACAATGAAAATTTAGGCGCAGCCCCTAGTATCTGAACTAGGGTACTGTAAACACCTGATCGGGTAAGAACCGATTCATCGCATAATGCAGAAAAAATCGCTAAAGATTTGAAACCTCCGAAGAGCTGACCGGCTCTCACCGCATCATGACAGTCAGTTTTGGCTTTCTCTACTAAGGTGCTCATCGGATAAACCAGGACACAATCGCAGTAGTTCTCCCTTTACTACCTTAGCCAATATAGCGGAACGTAAGGTTGTAAGCATAGGAGCCGGCAAACCCAACTATTGACCAAAGACATGATTCGGAGCCAATGCATATAATGCTAAATTCGGGGTGCCGAACTATATTGTAAAAAGTGTTCGGACTTTGTTGCCGTATTATGGGTCGCAGTGAAGCCCCTGGCAGATTAAAGCGTACCAAAGTGTACGGGTGCAACTTGAGAAGATTATCAAAAAGGGAAAAAGGAGGTAGTAAGCTAATGCCACAAAAGTTGGGCCGCTAACTGTGTCCATTATAGTTTGATTAATACGTCAAAGCGTATTTGTACAAGTGGTGCGATAAGCAACCGGGCTATTTAACATGCCACGACCAAGGGAGAGCTGCGTACGGGTCCGAAAACAGGTAGAGTGATCGTAAAAGAGACCACCTAGAAATTCCCTTGTACACCAGTGCTTCTTACCATCTTGGTGTATCCATCCTGTCGAGAGGAGCGATGATCAGGTCGTCGGAAGAAGCCTGCGGAAAAGAAACCTAAAAAGGATAAAAAAAGAAAAAAATGAAAGTATGTGTGTCCAGGGGTGGTCGAGCCGTATTATGGATCACAAGCTAGTTATGCCTCCATCTACGCCCATGGTATTTTGAGTGCGTAGTTATGTACGCGCGGTACAAATGCCGCCACTTGATCAGGACTGGGACGGAGGCCAAATTGCTAGTCAAGATCTTGACGAGCTGGGCTGTCGTGCGGCAGAGTAGTCCAGACTCGTTTGACGGTGTCCGAGAGCTCGGCCGACGAATTAAGGTTCTGCTTGAGAAGGCCGCTCTGTACTTCTACTGGTAACACAGCGGTGTGCTCCTCGGTACGGAGGGAGCATTCCATGTTTCCATTGACTGTTATGACGCCGCGTGGTCCGGGCATCTTGATCTTGAGATAAGCATAGTGTGGCACCGTTTTGAATCGAGCAAATGCGGTTCGTCCAAGTAGTGCGTGATAGCCACTGCGAAAGGGGACGATATCGAAGATCAACTCTTCGCTTCGGAAGTTGTCCGGGGATCCGAAGACAACCTCTAGTGTGATTGAGCCCGTGCAACGGGCCTCTACACCTAGTATGACTCCTTTAAAGGTAGTCTTGGTGGGCTTAATTCTTGAGGGATTAATGCCCATTTTGCACGTTGTATCCTGATAGAGCAAGTTCGGGCTGCTACCTCCGTCCATTAGGACCCGCGTGAGGTGGAATCCATCTATGATTGGATCGAGGACCAGTGCGGCTGAACCGCCGTGACGGATACTGGTCGGATGGTCCCTGCGATCGAAAGTGATCGGACAGGAAGACCAAGGGTTGAACTTTGGGGCGACTGGCTCCATCGCATAGACGTCCCTAAGTGCGCGCTTGCGCTCCCTCTTGGGGATGTGGGTGTGATACGTCTCTGTCGTATCTACTTTTCCAAACACTTTTGCCCTTGTTTTGGACTCTAACTTGCATGATTTGAATGGAACTAACCCGGATTGACGCTGTTTTCAGCAGACTTTCCATGGTGTTATTTATGTGCAGAAACAAAAGTTCTCGGAATGACCTGAAACTCCACGGAACATATTTTTGGAAAATATTAAAAATATTGGAAGAAGAATCCGCGTCAGGGGGGCCTCCACCTGTCCACGAGGGTGGGGGCGCGCCTGCCCCCCTGGGTGCGCCCCCCTGCCTCGTGGGCCCCCTGACGCTCCACGGACCTCAACTCCAACTCCATATATTCACTTTCGGGGAGAAAAATATCAGAGAGAAGGATTCATCGCGTTTTACGATACGGAGCCGCCGCCAAGCCCTAAAACCTCTCGGGAGGGCTGATCTGGAGTCCGTTCGGGGCTCCCGAGAGGGGAATCCGTCGCCGTCGTCATCATCAACCATCCTCCATCACCAATTTCATGATGCTCACCGCCATGCGTGAGTAATTCCATCGTAGGCTTGCTGGACGGTGATGGGTTGGATGAGATCTATCATGTAATCGAGTTAGTTTTGTTAGGGTTTGATCCCTAGTATCCACTATGTTCTGAGATTGATGTTGCTATGACTTTGCTATGCTTAATGCTTGTCACTAGGGCCCGAGTGCCATGATTTCAGATTTGGACCTATTATGTTTTCATGAATATATGTGAGTTCTTGATCCTATCTTGCAAGTCTATAGTCACCTACTATGTGTTATGATCCGGCAACCCCGAAGTGACAATAATCGGGACCACTCCCGGTGATGACCGTAGTTTGAGGAGTCCATGTATTCACTATGTGTTAATGCTTTGTTCCGGTACTCTATTAAAAGGAGACCTTAATATCCCTTAGTTTCCATTAGGACCCCGCTGCCACGGGAGGGTAGGACAAAAGATGTCATGCAAGTTCTTTTCCATAAGCACGTATGACTATATTCGGAATACATGCCTACATTACATTGATGAATTGGAGCTAGTTCTGTGTCACCCTATGTTATGATTGTTACATGATGAACTGCATCCGGCATAATTCTCCATCACCAATCCAATGCCTACGAGCTTTTCACATATTGTTCTTCGCTTATTTACTTTTCCGTTGCTACTGTTACAATTACTACAAAACCCAAAAATATTACTTTTGCTACCGTTACCGTTACTTCCATATTACTTTGCTACTAAATACTTTGCTGCAGATACTAAGTTATCCAGGTGTGGTTGAATTGACAACTCAGCTGCTAATACTTGAGAATATTCTTTGGCTCCCCTTTTGTTGAATCAATAAATTTGGTTGAATACTCTACCCTCAAAAACTATTGCGATCCCCTATACTTGTGGGTTATCAAGACTATTTTCTGGCGCCGTTGCCGGGGAGCATAGCTCTATTCTTTGAGTCACTTGGGATTTATATCTGCTGGTCACTATGAAGAACTTGAAAGACGCGAAGACAAAAATTTATCCCTCAACTACGAGGGAGGTAAGGAACTGACATCTAGCTCTGCACTTGATTCACCTTCTGTTTTGAGTAAGCTTGCGACACCTAAACCTGCTTCTGCTATTAATTCTGATATGTCGCATGTTATTGATGATGCCACTTCTGTTATGCATGATGCTTATGATGAAACTACTTCTATGCTTGATACTACTGTGCCACTTGGTGAATTTCTTGATGAACAACTTCCTAGGGCTAGAGAGAATGAAATTATTGAAACTGATAATATTGAAGATAGTGATGATGAAGACTCTCCCCCTAATAAATATGAATTGCCCTATTGTGCCTGAGGGTTATGTTCTGGATGAAGAATCTGCTAGAGCCATTCTTGCTTGCAATGATAGAAGTGATCTTAAGAAGTTATTAGCTAAATGGAAGCAGCGATCTCTTAATGCTAGAATGAAACCTGACCCTGCTTTTGCTACTTCACCTATTTGTGTTACTGATAAGGATTATGAATTCTCTGTCGATCCTGATATAATTATTTTGGTTCAATCTGATCCTTTTTATGGCTATGAATCTGAAACTGTTGTGGCACATCTTACTAAATTAAATGATATAGCCACCCTGTTCACTAATGATGAGAGAACCCGCTACCTTTATATCCTTAAAATATTTCTGTTCTCATTAAAGGGTGATGCTAAGATATGGTTTAATTCTCTTGATCCTGTTTGTATGCATAGTCCCCAGGATATGATTTATTACTTCTCTGCTAAATATTTCCCTGCTCATAAGAAACAAGCTGCTTTAAGGGATATATATAATTTTGTGAAAATTGAAGAAGAGAGTCTCCCACAAGCTTGGGGGAGGCTTCTCCAATTACTTAATGCTTTTCTTGATCATCCTATGAAGAAAAATGAAATACATGATATCTTTTATAATGGACTAACCGATGCTTCCAGAGATTACCTGGATAGTTGTGCTGGTTCTATTTTCAGGGAAAGAACACCGGATGAAGCTGAAATTTTATTGAATAATATGTTGACAAATGAAAATAATTGGACACTTCCTGAGCCAATTCCTGAGCCTACTCCGAAGAGGAGATGTATTCTATTTCTCAGTCCTGAAGATATGCAAGAGGCAAAGAAATCTATGAAAGAAAAAGGTATTAAAGCTGAAGATGTTAAGAATTTACCTCCTATTGAAGAAATACATGGTCTTAATTTACCGCCTGTTGAAGAAACATATGATCTTAATCCCTCACCTATTGAAGAAACACATGGTCTTGATAACCCGACACAGGTAGTAAAGGTAAATTCTCTCTATAGATTTGATGAAAGTGATATTCCTCACTATAAGTCTGCTAGACAATGCTTAGAAGAGTTTGATAATTTTATTGTCAAACAAGAAAACTTCAATGCTTATTTTGGTAGACAATTGAAATACAATTCTGATACGCTTGAATACTTGGGTGCTTATATGTCTAGAGTTAAAGGTGAACTTAAACTCATTAGTAAACATGCTTCTATGGTCACCACTCAAGTAGAACAAGTACTTAAAGCTCAAAATGATTTTCTCAATGAATTGAATAGTAAGAATAATGATTATGCTGTTAGAGTGGCTACTAGAACTGGTAAAATGACTCAGGAACATTTGTATCCTGAAGGCCACCCTAAGAGAATTGAGCAAGATTCTTAGAGAAATAGTATAGATGCACCTAGTCCTTCTAAAAAGAAGAAAAAGAAAAATGATAGGACTTTGCATGCTTCTAGTGAACCTGTTGCTGAAACACCTGAGAATCCAAATGATATTTCTATTTCTGATGCTGAAACACAATCTGGTGATGAACATGAATCTAGTGATAATATTAATGAAGATGTTCATGATGATGCTCAACCTAGTAATGATAATGATATAGAAATTGAACCTGCTATTGATCTTGATAACCCACAATCAAAGAATCAACGTTATGATAAGAGAGACTTTGTTGCTAGGAAACACGGTAAAGAAAGAGAACCATGGGTTCAGAAACCCATGCCTTTTCCTCCCAAACCATCCAAGAAAAAGGATGATGAGGATTTTGAGCGCTTTGCTGAAATGATTAGACCTATGTTTTTGTGTATGCGTTTGACTGATATGCTCAAAATGAATCCTTATGATAAGTATATGAAAGAAATTGTTACTAATAAAAGAAAGATACCGGAAGCTGAAATTTCCACCATGCTTGCTAATTATACTTTTGAGGGTGGAATACCTAAGAAACTAGGAGATCCAGGAGTACCAACTATACCATGCTCCATTAAAAGAAACTATGTTAAAACTGCTTTATGTGATCTTGGAGCCGGTGTTAGTGTTATGCCTCTCTCTTTATATCGTAGACTTGACTTGCATAAGTTGACACCTACTGAAATATCTTTGCAAATGGCTGATAAATCAACTGCTATACCTGTCAGTATTTGTGAGGATGTGCCTGTTGTGGTTGCAAACGTTACTATTTTAAAGGACTTTGTGATTCTTGATATTCCCGAGGACGATAGTATGTCTATTATTCTTGGAAGACCCTTTCTGAATACTGCAGGGGCTGTTAACAAAGGCAATGTCACTTTTCATGTTAATGGCAATGAGCATACGGTACACTTTCCGAGGAAACAACCCCAAGTCCACAGTATCAATTCTATTGGAAAAATTCCATCGATTATTTTTGGAGGTTTTGAATTTCCTCTTCCTACTGTTGAAAAGAAATATGATATTCTTATTATTGGGGATGTGCATATCCCCGTTGAGGTAACATAGTGTCATTCGAAATTTCTCCGGTTCCATGTTAGTCGGAATGAGTTTGTTAACAAGACTTGATCAACCTTGTTAGTGGATTCCTTTTGATGAGCATGAGATGGATGAAACTAGAAGGCACAACCTTCTGTACCCTCTCTTTACTTTCTGTTATTTAGTTGAAATAAAGTAAAAATAGTATTTTCCTATCTGTTTTCTGAATTATCCGTGCAATATAAAAATACCCCGAAAATAAAAGTTCTCCAAATGCCCTGAAAATGGAATATGATTTTTTCTGGAATATTTGAGAATATCTGGCATTGAGAACACAGCAGGGGGAGCAAGCACCTGGCCACGAGGGTCCAGGGCGCGCCCTCCTCCCTGGGCGCGCCCCCTACCTCGTGGGCCCACGGTGGCTCCCCTCCACTTATGCCAGCCATCACACACTTTTTCCTCCCAAAAAAATCACCATCCAGCTCAAGCACGAGTTCTAGCTCATTTTGCTGCGATTTTAGATCTCCTTGCTCAAAGCACCTCTCACAAAACTGCTTGGGGAGATTGTTCCTTGGTATGTGACTCCTCCATTGGTCCAATTAGTTTTTGTTCTAGTGCTTTATTCATTGCAAATTTGTGCTGCCTAGGTGACCATGTTCTTGAGCTTGCATGTCAAATTTATATGGTTCGAAGTAGTTCTAATGCTTGATATAGGCTCTAGGCACTTGTAGGAGTAGTTGCTATCAATTTTGTTGAGCTTGGTTCACTTTTATTTGAAGTTACTAAAAATTTCAGAATTTTTCAGAAAATAATGAAGAGATTTTTGAGGGGCTCATCGAGCCGAAGCTCGAAGGAAAAGCAAAGTGAAGAAGCACAGAGGCCCAAATATAATTTGCCTCGCACCGCAGAGGTCCAGCCGTGTGAATGGCCTTCCAATGATTTCTTGAGAGCAACCGGGATTTATGATGATTTCTATGAATTGGTTGAGAATGCAGGCCTCACCGACTTCCTCCGCGACCAACGCGAACAGTATCTCTTACTCACCAATACTTTTGTGAAAAACTTCTACTATTATCCTAAGGAATCACCTCCTTCAGTAGAGTTTCATTTATATGATGTGGTTAAGAAGATATCACTCGATGAATTTTGCAAGGTTTGCAAAATACCTTTTGAGGGTAGTTTAGATGAACCACACCGTAAAGATGTGGATGGGTTTATTGACACTATCACTGTAGGGGAAACTAGGAAGGTTTCCGATGCAAGAATCACTAGCATACATTTTCCTGTTTTACGCTACTTTGCCATATTTGCTAGTTGTTGCTTAATTGGTCGCGGAAACTGTGGAAACCTTAGTGTTCCTGATATTATTATTTTGTTCCATGGTTTATTCTGTGATAATACTGTTAGTATGGGCGGTATTGTTGCCAAACGGTTAAGTTTGAACCATACAAAGGGCCCCATCTTTGGAGGTATTTACGCTTCATGCCTTGCTGCACACTATAACATACCTATTAGGCACTATGAAAAAGAAGAAAATTTGCTGCCCACTGTTTATTTAGATTATAAGAGTATGGTAGCACATGACTTCATTGTTAAGAATAGGGAAGGGCGCTTAAATACAAATTGTTCTTTGATAAACATCACCCTGAGACTATTACCTTGCCTGCTCCTTCCTTGTTTGATTTATCTGCAGGTCCGTATCTTGTTCCACTGGCGGCCATTCACGCCTACCGGAACACTACATCAGCCACAGAGCCGGAGCCGGAACCACAAGTTGAACCTCCACGACAGTCTAACTACCAGTGGGATCCGGAGATGATTGCCAACCAGTGGCAATCAAAGTCTTCTTCATCTCAGTACGACCCCGACTACAACTATGGATATCCGCCAGGCCATCCGTGGCAATAAACTAACTTAGGCTAAAAGCCTAAGCTTGGGGGAGTACGTATTTCTCACCGACATTACATTCATGTTCACTCACTCATTGCTAGATGTCGGTGCTCATACTCTTTCATTGTAATATCCATGCTAGTTTATTTTCTTTTCTTGCTTTCTTCTTGTGTGTTTAATAAACCTTAAGAAAAACCAAAAAAATTAGTGTAGCTTTTAGTTAGTTTACTTTTCTTTCTGTAGTAGTAATAATTAAAAAGAAAACCCAAAAAGATTTCCCGTTCTTCTTTTGCTTGTTGGGAGCTTTCCCGTGTCAATAGTTTTTATTTCTTTTGTTTTCTTTGGGGGTCGATAGGAGAAGACCATAATTAAATTGTTGAAGTGGCTCTTATATGCATTATTGTTGATTTAACCAAGAGTCCATATTGCCTTGTCTTCTCCTGTTTATTGAATGCTCGCAGATTCCAACTTAGTCCAATGCACGTGCACTCATATTATTTTCATGTCGTGCAAGTGAAAGGCAATAATGACGATATATGATGGACTGACTGAAATGAGAGAAGCTGGTATGAACTCGACCTCTCTTATTTTTGTAAATATGATTAGTTCATCATTCCTGATTCAACCTATTATGAATAAACATGTTTGCAATGACAATTAGAGATTATAGTTGCTCGTGCCATGCTTGATTAGCTATGAGTTATAATGGTTTACCTTGCATGCCAACATGCTATTAAAATGGTTGTGATGTGGTATAGTGGTGTGGTATCCTCCTTTGAGTGATTTAAGTGACTCGACTTGGCACATGTTCACGCATGTAGTTGAAATAAATCAACATAGCCTTCACGATATTTATGTTCATGGTATATTATATCCTACTCATGCTTGCACTCAATGTTTATTAATTTTAATGCATGTTCATGACTTTTGTCGCTCTCTAGTTGGTCACTTCCCAGTCTTTTGCTAGCCTTCACTTGTACAAAGCGGGAATACTGCTTGTGCATCCAATCCCTTAAACCCCAAAGTTATTCCATATGAGTCCACTATACCTTCCTATATGCGGTATCTACCTGCCGTTCCAAGTAAATTTGTATGTGCCAAACTCTAAACCTTCAAATGAAATTCTGTTTTGTATGCTCGAATAGCTCATGTATCAACTAGGGCTGTCCATATCTTCCATGTTAGGCGGGTTATTCTCAAGAGGAGTGGACTCCGCTCCTCACTCACGAGAAAATGGCTGGTCACCGGGATGCCCGGTCCCATGCTTTATGCAAACTAAATCAAAATAATTGCAAACAAAACTCCCCCTGGGACTGTTGTTAGTTGGAGGCACTCGTTGTTTCGAGCAAGCCATGGATTGATGCTTGTGGTGGAGGGGGAGTATAAACTTTACCATTCTGTTTGGGAACCGCCTATAATGTGTGTAGCATGGAAGATATCGCTATCTCTTGGTTGTTATGTTGACAATGAAAGTATGCCGCTCAAAATATTATTTATCTCTATTTCAAAAACCGAGCTCTGGCACCTCTACAAATCCCCGCTTCCCTCTGCGAAGGGCCAATCTATTTACTTTCATGTTGAGTCATCACCCTTTTATTAAAAAGCACCAACTGGAGAGCACTGCTATCATTTAGATTCATTACTATTAATTTATATTGGGAATGACTATGACTGGATCTCTTTTACCATGAATTACAATGTCTAGTCAGTCCTTGATCTTTAAAGGTGCTCTGCATTTATGTTTTGCGGTCTCAGAAAGGGCTAGCGAGATACCATCTTGTTATATCATATCATGAATTGTTTTGAGAAAGTGTTGTCATCCGAGATTTATTATTATTGCTCGCTAGTTGATTATGCCATTGATATGAGTAAACATGAGACCTAAGAGTTATTGTGAATGTGGTTAGTCATAATATTTGCTGAAAACTTGAATGCTGGCTTTACATAATTACAACAACAAGAGCAAACAGAGTTTGTAAAAGTTTTTCTTTATCACTTTCAGTTTGTCAACTGAATTGCTTGAGGAGAAGCAAAGGTTTAAGCTTGGGGGAGTTGATATGCCTCCGTCGTATCTACTTTTCCAAACACTTTTGCCCTTGTTTTGGACTCTAACTTGCATGATTTGAATGGAACTAACCCAGACTGACGCTGTTTTCAGCAGACTTTCCATGGTGTTATTTATGTGCAGAAACAAAAGTTCTCGGAATGACCTGAAACTCCACGGAACATATTTTTGGAAAATATTAAAAATATTGGAAGAAGAATCCACGTCAGGGGGGCCTCCACCTGTCCACGAGGGTGGGGGGCGCGCCCCCCTGCCTCGTGGGCCCCCTGACGCTCCACCGACCTCAACTCCAACTCCATATATTCACTTTCGGGGAGAAAAAATCAGAGAGAATGATTCATTGCGTTTTACGATACGGAGCCGCCGCCAAGCCCTAAAACCTCTCGGGAGGGCTGATCTGGAGTCCGTTCGGGGCTCCGGAGAGGGGAATCCGTCGTCGTCGTCATCATCAACCATCCTCCATCACCAATTTCATGATGCTCACCGCCGTGCGTGAGTAATTCCATCGTAGGCTTGCTGGACGGTGATGGGTTGGATGAGATCTATCATGTAATCGAGTTAGTTTTGTTAGGGTTTGATCCCTAGTATCCACTATGTTCTGAGATTAATGTTGCTATGACTTTGCTATGCTTAATGCTTGTCACTAGGGCCCGAGTGCCATGATTTCAGATCTGAACCTATTATGTTTTCATGAATATATGTGAGTTCTTGATCCTATCTTGCAAGTCTATAGTCACCTACTATGTGTTATGATCCGGCAACCCCAAAGTGACAATAATCGGGACCACTCCCGGTGATGACCGTAGTTTGAGGAGTTCATGTATTCACTATCTGTTAATGCTTTGTTCCGGCACTCTAGTAAAAGGAGGCCTTAATATCCCTTAGTTTCCATTAGTACCCCGCTGCCACGGGAGGGTAGGACAAAAGATGTCATGCAAGTTCTTTTCCATAAGCACGTATGACTATATTCGGAATACATGGCTACATTACATTGATGAATTGGAGCTAGTTCTGTGTCACCCTATGTTATGATTGTTACATGATGAACCGCATCCGGCATAATTCTCCATCAGCGATCCAATGCCTACGAGCTTTTCACATATTGTTCTTCGCTTATTTACTTTTCCGTTGCTACTGTTACAATTACTACAAAACCCAAAAATATTACTTTTGCTACCGTTACCGTTACTTCCATATTACTTTGCTACTAAATACTTTGCTGCGGAAACTATGTTATCCAGGTGTGGTTGAATTGACAACTCAGCTGCTAATACTTGAGAATATTCTTTGGCTCCCCTTGTGTCGAATCAATAAATTTGGGTTGAATACTCTACCCTCGAAAACTGTTGCGATCCCCTATACTTGTGGGTTATCAGGGTGGCATATATCATGTTCACCGTTTTGACCTGAGGGGGAAACTTCTTCTGTCCCCCTGTGTTCGGTGGATGGGGATCCTCGTCATCGTCCTTGCTTTGCAATCCCTTCTTCTTGTTTTCGGCATTTAACTTGCCGGCTTGTTTAAAACCCAACAGTCTCTGTTGGAATGATTGGCTGGCTTGTCGGGGGTGCCGTGTATCTGGCATGGGCGATCGAGTATTCGGTCCAAACTGGATGAGCCCAAATTGTTCTTTTTGAACGGCTTTTTCCGCTGGCCGGATTTGGAGCCACTGAATCCGGTGTTGACCGCCGTGTCATCGGTATTATCACCGTTGTTTCGACGCTTGTGTCTGTTGCGTCGGGGCTTGCCATTGCTATTTCCGGTGTTCGCAGTGCCAGGTTCGCTTGCATTGTTATTGCTACGGGCTGGCCAACTATCTTCGCCCGCGCGAAAGCGGGTCATAAGTGTCGTAAGGGCTGCCATGGACTTCGGCTTTTCTTGGCCGAGGTGTTGGGTGAGCCATTCGTCTCGGATGCTGTGTTTAAAGGCCGCCAGGGCTTCGGCATCCGGACAGTCGACGATCTGGTTCTTTTTGGTTAAGAACCTGGTCCAGAGTTTCCTGGCCGACTCTCCGGGCTGCTGAATTATGTGACTTAAGTCATCGGCATCCGGAGGTCGAACATATGTACCTTGGAAGTTGTCAAGGAAGGCCTCTTCCAACTCCTCCCAGCTGCCGATGGAGTTTTCGGGCAGACTGTTCAACTAGTACCGGGCCGGTCCTTTGAGTTTTAGTGGGAGGTATTTGATGGCATGGAGATCATCGCCGTGGGCCACATGAATGTGAAGAAGAAAATCCCCGATCCATACCGCAGGGCCTGTTGTCCCATCGTATGATTCGATGTTTACGGGTTTGAACCCTTCTAGGAATTCGTGATCCATTACCTCGTCAGTGAAGCGAAGGGGGTGTGTGGCGCCTCTGTATCGGGCCACGTCGCGGCGTAGCACGAACGGAGTCCGTCTGCGGTTCTCGGCCCAGGCGTGAGTATGATTGTTGCGTCCGGCTAGATAGCCGTTGTCGCATGTCAGGGCGCGTCCCCGGGATCCATAGATCGATCTGTTCTGACCTGCTCTACTGTCCAAGCCCTGCCGCAGGTCATAGGTATGTCCCCGAGCTGTTTTATCTCTGCCTTTACGGTGAGGTGGGGCGGGCTAGTGTTCGGCTTGAGTTGTCGCTTTGTCCCGACCACGTGGTGGTCGGTCAGCCGCATTGCGTGATGATGGTACGGGCTCCAGCGCCTCATCATCGAACTGAGGTAGCAATTTAGCTTCGGGTAACTTTTGGCTGGGCGATTGAGGCCGTATTCCTCGGCTGCCAGGACATCAGTCCATATATCATTGAGCAGATCTTGATCAGCTTGAAGCTGCTGCTTCTTTTTCAGGCTCCTTGCAGTGGCTATTAGTCGGCGCTTAAAGTGCTCCTGCTCGAGAGGTTCCTCAGGCACGATAAAATCCTCATCGCCGAGGCTCACCTCCTCCTCGGAGAGCGGAAGATAATTACTGCCCTCCGATTCTTCATGTATGGCCTGTTCATTAGGGCTAACTTGCCCGTCTTCCCGTTCGTCCTATTCGTAAGTTGCCTCAACGGGGTCTTCAATGTCTTCAGCACCGTCCGGAGTGTTATCTTCTCTTATGCCGGTATCGTTGTCTTTTGCACGGCATGATTTAGAGCGGCGCCGCTGACGTCGGCGTTTTGGCTATATCTCGGGAGGTTTATCCTCGACTGGATCCTTCTTGTTGTCGCCATTGTTCTCTTTAGGTGTGTCCACCATGTATATGTCATACGAGGAAGTTGTCGTCCAACGTCCGGTAAACGGCGGGTTTTGGGCCTCCTCTTCTCCGGCATCGTCGTCCATACCGTTGATGTCTTCGAAGCCATAATCGAGCATGTCGGTTAAGTCCTCGACAGTGGCTATGAAGTGGGCGGTGGGTGGGAAACGAAATTCTCCGTCGTTAGCCTCTAGTTCAAACCGGATATAATTCGGCTGTGAGTCCCCCGCTAAGGAGAGTGTTTTTAATGAGTTTAGCACGTCGCCTAAAGGCGAGTGCCGGAAGATGTCCGCGGAGCTGAATTCAACGATTGACGCCTGATCAGGCTTGACGTGCGCAGACGCAAATGGTTCGGAACTTGTAGCCGGAAACAGGTCCGAGGTTCTGGTGACACAGATCCCACTCGAGGTAGGGTCTGTGTGTGGCTCCGACGCCGCTGAGTCTGCGGCTTCCGTGGCGGGGTTGAGCCTCCCGTCCTCGGATGGCGCAATCTGCTCTGGATCTAGGGCCAGAGCAGTTCCAGGTGCTATCTCCCGGGCGTGGTCCGATGACAGATTTAAGTCATGTTCATCGTGGTGACAGGGAGCGACTGCCATGGTATCAAATCCGTCGAAGATCAAGTCTCCGCGGATATCCGCGACGTAGTTCAAGCTTCCAAATCTGACCTGACGGCCAGGGGCATAGCTATCGATCTGCTCTAGATGGCCAAGCGAGTTGGCCCGAAGTGCGAAGCCGCCGAATATGAAGATCTGTCCGGGGAGGAAGGTTTCTCCCTAGACAGCATTGTTGTAGATGATTGACAGGGCCATTGAACCTCTTGACGACGACACATCGAAACTCTCTATGAAAGCACCAATGTCGGTGTCAAAACCGGCGGATCTCGGGTAGGGGGTCCCGAACTGTGCGTCTAAGGTCGATGGTAACAGGAGACGGGGGACACGATGTTTACCCAGGTTCGGGCCCTCTCTATGGAGGTAATACCCTACTTCCTGCTTGATTGATCTTGATGAATATGAGTATTATAAGAGTAGATCTACCACGAGATCGTAATGGCTAAAACCCTAAAAGTCTAGCCTGTATGACTATGATTATTCTTCTGCCCTCTACGGACTAAGCCCTCCGGTTTATATAGACACCGGAGGGGACTAGGGTTATACAAAGTCGGTTACAGAGAAAGGAATCTACATATCAGGATGCCAAGCTTGCCTTCCACGCCAAGGAGAGTCCTATCCGGACACGGGAGAGAGTCTTCGATCTTGTATCTTCACAGCCCATCAGTCCGGCCCACGTACTATAGTCCGGACGCCCGAGGACCCCTTAATCCAGGACTCCCTCACGCCCCTCGAGGGCGTGGTCGTATGATCTCTACTACACAACCTTCTTCTCGTAGATGTTGTGGGGCCTCCAAGTGCAGAGGTTTGTAGGACAATAGCAAATTTCCCTCAAGTGGATGACCTAAGGTTTATCAATCCGTGGGAGGCGTAGGATGAAGATGGTCTCTCTCAAACAACCCTGCAACCAAATAACAAAGAGTCTCTTATGTCCCCAACACACCCAATACAATGGTAAATTGTATAGGTGCACTAGTTCGGCGAAGAGATGGTGATACAAGTGCAATATGGATGGTAGATATAGGTTTTTGTAATCTAAAAATATAAAAACAGCAAGGTAACTAATGATAAAAGTGAGCACAAACAGTATTGCAATGCCTTGAAACAAGGCCTAGGGTTCATACTTTCACTAGTGCAAGTTCTCTCAACAATGATAGCATAATTAGATCATATAATAATCCCTCAACATGCAACAAAGAGTCACTCCAAAGCCAAATAGCGGAGAACAAATGAAGAGATTATTGTAGGGTACGAAACCACCTCAAAGTTATCCTTTCTGATCGATCTATTCAAAAGTCCGTAGTAAAATAACACGAAGCTATTCTTTTCGTTCGATCTATCATAGAGTTCGTACTAGAATAACACCTTAAGACACAAATCAACCAAAACCCTAATGTCACCTAGATACTCCAATGTCACCTCAAGTATCCATGGGTATGATTATACGATATGCATCACACAATCTTAGATTCATCTATTCAACCCGCAAGTTGATCACCAAAACATACATCAAGTAGATCACGTGAATATCCCATTGTCACCACCGATAAGCACATGCAAGACATACATCAAGTGTTCTCAAATCCTTAAAGACTCAATCCGATAAGATAACTTCAAAGGGAAAACTCAATCCATTACAAGAGAGTAGAGGGGGAGAAACATCATAAGATCCAACTATAATAGCAAAGCTCACGATACATCAAGATCGTACCACCTCAAGAACACGAGAGAGAGAGAGATCAAACACATAGCTACTGGTACATACCCTCAGCCCCGAGGGTGAACTACTCCCTCCTCGTCATGGAGAGCGCCGGGATGATGAAGATGGCCACCGGTGAGGGATTCCCCCTCCGGCAGGGTGCCGGAACAGGGTCTCGATTGGTTTTTGGTGGCTACAGAGGCTTGCGGCAGCGCAACTCCTGATATATTCTGTTCCTCGATGTTTCTAGGGTATATGGATATATATAGGCGAAAGAAGTCGGTCAGGGGAGCCACGAGGGGCCCATGAGGGGGGGCGCCCAGGGGGGTAGGGCGTGCCTCCCTGCCTCGTGGCTTCCTCGAAGCTTCCCTGACGTCTACTCCAATTCTCCTAGATTGCTTCCGTTCCAAAAATAACTCTCCCGAAGGTTTCATTCCGTTTGGACTCCGTTTGATATTCCTTTTCTTCGAAACACTGAAATAGGCAAGAAAACAACAATTTGGGCTGGGCCTCCGGTTAATAGGTTAGTCCCAAAAATAATATAAAAGTGTTTAGTAAAGCCCATAATCATCCAAAACATATAATATAATAGCATGAATACTTCATAAATTATAGATACGTTGGAGACGTATCATCATCCCCAAGCTTAATTCCTGCTCGTCCTCGAGTAGGTAAATGATAAAAGAAATAATTTATGAAGTGTGAATGCTAGCAGGTGCACAAGTTTAATCAATGATAATTTCAATCACCTTTTCTAGCATCATTATATGTCATAACAGTAGCTCATATCATAAAGCTTTTCATGATCAAGTAACAAGCTATTCACATGTTAAAGCATAGACCATAAACTTTCTTGAAAACTAACGAACCGTTCTCAGTCATCAAACAATCGCAATTCATCTTATTTTCAGGAAGGGTCTATGTAAGAGCTTTGATTTAGCAAATCCCATATACTCAACTATCATATAGTATTCCATGATTGCTACCACTCAAAGCATATTTTTAGAACAAATAGCATCCATCGAACACAGAGAAAGATAGGGGCTTAATGTTTTGCCTCCCTACTTATTTATCATATAGATAATTGTCAACAATAATAATTCATGATCAAATATATTTGAATGGCCATATATGCTTAGATCTTTCTCCACCACATGATGCTTGCCAACTAAAAAGTAGGTTGGAATGAGAAGGAATGCTACTGACTCTTGCATAAAAGTAAAAGATATGCCCTTCGCAGAGGGAAGAAGGGATTTGCAGAGGTGCCAGAGCTCGAAGCTAAAACAGAGATGAAAATAATTTTGAGAGGTATGCTTTCATTGTCAACATAACGACCAAGAGTTCCCAATATCTTCCATACTAGATACATTATAGGTGGTTCCCAAACAGAAAGGTAAATATTTTACTCCCCCTCCACCAACAAACACACTCCACGGCTTGTCCGAAACAATGGGTGTCGTCCAGCTTTCAACAATCCCGGGGGGGTTTGTTTAAATTATTTGTGATTTTGTTTTTGATCTTTTGATCATAGGACTGGGCATCCCAGTTACCAGCCATTTTCTCGTGAATGATGAGCGGAGTCCACTCATCGTGAGAATAACCCACCTATCATGGAAGATACTGACAGCCCCTAGTCGCTACATGAGCGATTCGGGCATACAAAACAGATTATTATTTGAAGGTTTAGAGTTTGGCACATGCAAATTTACTTCGAACGGCAGGTAAATACCGCATATAGGTAGATATGATGGACACTCATGGAAGAAACTTGGTTCAAGGAATTTGGATGCACAAGCAGTATTCCCGCTTAGTACAGATATTTTGGTTAGCAAAGGATTCTAAATAGCAAGCACCACATGTTAGAGGATCCGTAACAATATAACTTCTATACAAATATACCCAAGCATAACTCATTATGTTGTCTTCCTTGTCCAACTTAAACTAATTTGCTCAGGTTTGAAAATAATTAATGGGGATCACAATCATAGAAGATGTCCAAGATAGTATATTTATATGTGAAATCTCTCTTCCTTGAATATTCTTTCATGAATTGTTCAAGTGACCAATACAATGTTTGCTAACCTTCAATAAATTTACCACCTCTACTTCTTATATGTGAAGGCATTACTCCCCATGGGAAAGGCATATGAAACATATATAATTTCAGATTTATGACATTCAAATCATTCAACTATTTACTCATAGGATATAAGTGAAGCACACGAGTAAATGACAAACTACTCCAAAAAGATATAAGTGAAGATCAATAAGTAGTTAAATAATTATGTAGCTTTGTGAAGACTCTCTATCATTTAAGAAATTCAGATCTTGGGATATTATTCAAACAGCAAGAAAAACAAAATAAAACAACATTTCAAGGGTAGCAACTCATCATGTGAAGAAGCAAAAACTTAGGCTCAACCGATACTAACCGATAATTGTTGAAGAAGAAAGGTGGGATGCCTACCGGGGCATCCCCAGGCTTAGATGCTTGAGACTTATTGAAATATTATCTTGGGGTGCCTTGGGCATCCCCAAGCTTGAGCTTTTGTGTCTCCTTAATTCCTCTCATATCACGGTTTCCTAAATCTCGAAAGCTTCATCCACACCAAACTCAACAAGAACTCGTGAGATAAGTTAGTATAAACCAATGCAAAAACCTTATCATTTTCTACTGTAACAAATCACTGAAATTATTATTCAACATTGCATACTAAATTCCTCTGCATATTTAATACTCCTATCCTCAAATAGAATCATTAAACAAGCAAACATATGCAAACAATGCAAACATAACAGCAATCTTCCAAAACAGTACAGTCTGTAAAGAATGCAAGATTCATCATACTTCCCTAACTCCAAATATTATGAAATTCTACCACACTATAGAAAATTTATCAGAGCTTATGCAAAAAGTTTCAACATTTTATCATATTCTGGATTTTCTAGGGAATTTTTGCAACAGCGGTAAACTTTCTGTTTTGAAACAGCAACATGTATACTCGCAAAATAAGCATGGTAAAGGCAATCCTTGACATTTTTTATTGAAAATAGAGATGCAAAACATTATTCGAAATAACAACAAGCAAATACTAACAAAATAAAATGTCGCTCCAAGCAAAACACATATTATGTGGTGAATAAAAATATAGCTCCAAGTAAAGTTACCGATGAACGAAGACGAAATAGGGGATGCCATCCGGCGCATCCCCAAGCTTAGGCTCTTGCCACTCCTTATTCCATAGTCCATCGAATCTTTACCCAAAACTTGAAAACTTCACAACACAAAACTCAATAGAAAACTCGTAAGCTCCGTTAGTATAAGAAAATAAATCACCACTTAGGTACTGTTGTGAACTCATTCTAAATTCATATTGGTATAATATCTACTGTATTCCAACTTATATATGGTTCATACCCTCGATACTACTCATAGATTCATCAAAATAAGCAAACAACACATAGAAAACAGAATCTGTCAAAAACAGAACAGTCTGTAGTAATCTGCATCAAACGCAAACTTCTGGAACTCAGAAAAATCTGCCAAAATAGGACGACCTAGATAATTTGATTATTTATCTACTGCAATTGGAATTAGTATTTTATCACTTTCTGGTGATTTTTAACAATTGTTTTCGTGAGCAGAAAGTTTCTGTCTTTTTTAGCAATATCAAATAATTATCATCCAAGAAGATCCTATAGGTCTTACTTGGCACAAACACTAATTAAAACATAAAACCACATCTAATAAGAGGCTAGATGATTTATTTATTACTAAACAGGAACAAAAATCAAGGAACAAAGATAAAATTGGGTTGCCTCCCAACAAGCGCTAACGTTTAACGCCCCTAGCTAGGCATGATGATTTCAATGATGCTCACATAAAAGATAAGAATTGAAACATAAAGAGAGCATCATGAAGAATATGACTAACACATTTAAGTCTAACCCACTTCCTATGCATAGGGATTTTGTGAGCAAACAATTTATGGGAACAACAATCAACTAGCATAGGAAAGCAAAACAAGCATAACTTCAAGATTTTAAGCACATAGAGAGGAAACTTGATATTATTGCAATTCCTACAGGCATATATTCCTCCCTCATAATAATTTTCAGTAGCATCATGAATGAATTCAACAATATAACCATCACATAAAGCATTCTTTTCATGATGCACAAGCATAGAATTTTTATTACTCTCCACATAAGCAAATTTCTTCTCATGAATAATAGTGGGAGCAAACTCAACAAAATAATTATCATGCGAGGCATAATCCAATTGAAAACTAAAATCATGATGAAAAGTTTCATGGTTATCATTATTCTTTATAGCATACATGTCATCACAATAACCATCATAGATAGCAACTTTATTCTCATAATCAACTGGAACCTCTTCCGAAATAGTGGATTCATCACTAAATAAAGTCATGACCTTTCCAAATCCACTTTCATAATTATCACAATAAGATTCAACACCCTCCAAAATAGTGGGATCATTACTTCCTAAAGTTGACAGTCTTCCAAACCCACTTTCATCAATATAATCATCATAAATAGGAGGCATTCTTTCATCATAATAAATTTGCTCATCAAAGCTTGGGGGACAAAAAACATCATCTTCATCAAACATAGCTTCCCCAAGCTTGTGGCTTTGCATATCATTAGCATCATGCATATTCAAGGAATTCATACTAACAACATTGCAATCATGCTCATCATTCAAATATTTAGTGCCAAACATTCTAATGCATTCTTCTTCTAGCACTTGAGCACAATTATCGGAATCCTTATTTTCACGAAAGACATTAAAAAGATGAAGCATATGAGGCACTCTCAATTCCATTTTTTGTAGTTTTCTTTTATAAAATAAACTAGTGATAAAACAAGAAACTAAAAGATTCGATTGCAAGATCTAAAGATATACCTTCAAGCACTCACCTCCCCGGCAACGGCGCCAGAAAAGAGCTTGATGTGTACTACACAACCTTCTTCTTGTAGACGTTGTTGGGCCTCCATGTGCAGAGGTTTGTAGGACAGTAGCAAATTTCCCTCAAGTGGATGACCTAAGGTTTATCAATCCGTGGGAGGCGTAGGATGAAGATGGTCTCTCTCAAACAACCCTGCAACCAAATAACAAAGAGTCTCTTGTGTCCCCAACACACCCAATACAATGGTAAATTGTATAGGTGCACTAGTTCGGCGAAGAGATGGTGATACAAGTGCAATATGGATGGTAGATATAGGTTTTTGTAATCTGAAACTATAAAAACAGCAAGGTAACTAATGATAAAAGTGACCACAAACGGTATTGCAATGCATTGAAACAAGGCCTAGGGTTCATACTTTCCCTAGTGCAAGTTCTCTCAACAATAATAGCATAATTAGATCATATAACAATCCCTCAACATGCAACAAAGAGTCACTCCAAAGCCACTAATAGCGGAGAACAAAAACGAAGAGATTATTGTAGGGTACGAAACCACCTCAAAGTTATCCATTCTGATCGATCTATTCAAGAGTCCGTAGTAAAATACCACGACTCTATTCTTTCCGTTCGATCTATCATAGAGTTCGTACTAGAATAACACCTTAAGACACAAATCAACCAAAACCCTAATGTCACCTAGATACTCCAATGTCACCTCAAGTATCCATGGGTATGATTATACGATATGCATCACACAATCTTAGATTCATCTATTCAACCAACACAAAGTACTTCAAAGAGTGCCCCAAAGTTTCTACCGGAGAGTCAAGACGAAAACGTGTGCCAACCTCTATGCATAAGTTCACAATGTTACGGAACCCGCAAGTTGATCACCAAAACATACATCAAGTAGATCACGTGAATATACCATTGTCACCACAGATAAGCACATGCAAGACATACATCAAGTGTTCTCAAATCCTTAAAGACTCAATCCGATAAGATAACTTCAAAGGGAAAACTCAATCCATTACAAGAGAGTAGACGGGGAGAAACATCGTAAGATCCAACTATAATAGCAAAGCTCACGATACATCAAGATCGTACCACCTCAATAACACGAGAGAGAGATCAAACACATAGCTACCGGTACATACCCTCAACCCCGAGGGTGAACTACTCCCTCCTCGTCATGGAGAGTGCCGGGATGATGAAGATGGCCACCGGTGAGGGATTCCCCCTCCGGCAGGGTGCCGGAACAGGGTCCTGATTGGTTTTTGGTGGCTACAGAGCCTGCGGCGGCGGAACTCCCGATCTATTCTGTTCCCCGATGTTTTTAGGGTATATGGATATATATAGGCGAAAGAAGTCGGTCAGGGGAGCCACGAGGGGCCCACGAGGGTGGGGGTGCGCCCAGGGGGGTAGGGCGCGCCTCCCTGCCTCGTGGCTTCCTCGAAGCTTCCCTGAAGTCTACTCCAAGTCTCCTGGATTGCTTCCGTTTCAAAAATAACTCTCCCGAAGGTTTCATTCCGTTTGGACTCCGTTTGATATTCCTTTTCTTCAAAACACTGAAATAGGCAAGAAAACAGCAATTTGGGTTTGGCCTCCGGTT
Organism: Triticum aestivum; assembly: GCF_018294505.1. Lineage (NCBI taxonomy): Eukaryota > Viridiplantae > Streptophyta > Magnoliopsida > Poales > Poaceae > Triticum > Triticum aestivum. The sequence continues at coordinate 405,318,586 of NC_057802.1, read as the reverse complement.
AATAGGTTAGTCCCAAAAATAATATAAAAGTGTTTAGTAAAGCCCATAATCATCCAAAACAGATAATATAATAGCATGAATACTTCATAAATTATAGATACGTTGGAGACGTATCATCGTACTCCTTTGGGGACTGGCGTCATCCTCGGCGGCCGCAGCGGTGTCTGCTCCCACGGTGGGGGCCGAACTAGGCGGAGCAGCCCTTGCGCTGAGGGGGGCGTGCTGCGGTTGCCCGGCCTCCTCGGCCGCGCTTCCACGTGGCGGAGGTGCTTCCGGAGTTTGTCGTGTGGTCGAAGAGTCCGGCTAGCACCTGGCTCCAACTTACGTGCTCCTTTGCCGGCGAGCTGCCGGCCAGGGGTCTTGACGGCCTTTGGCTGCAGGCCGACGGTTGCTGCAGCAAGGCCTCGTGGGTTGCGGTGGATGTCTCCATCATGGGCAACGTGGCCCTGGCCCGCGGCTAGCAGACGTTCGCTCGCGTGCGTGCCTTAGCAGGCGGTGCACCCTCCACTTCAAGTACGATGGCGCCGCGACCCTCTTCGTGAGGGTGTTTGGGGAAGACGGTCGCCGTGCAGGGTGCTGCCCCGAGGACAGCGGTGGTGACGGCGAGCTTGGCCTTGACGACGGTCGTGACAACGCCGAGGGCGAGCTTGCCCTTGGCGACGGCCGTGGCTCATCCAGCGGCGGCGGCTCCTCCTCCGGCGAGAGCTCCAGCAGCGGCAGCTACGACCAGCCGCCGGGCTCGCTTCGAGGATGATGGCGGGTCGTCCCGGCGCCGTGCTCCGGTGAAGCGCGAGGGGGGCTCTGGCTGAGTCTGGGGAGCGGTGCGGTTGTGCGCCTGCCTTGTTTAACCTTTCCTTTCTTCCTGCATTTTGAAAAAATAGATGGTCCTGCTGGGGGCATGTAATGAACTATGGTCCTTATGCTGCTATGTTACACTCATTGCTCTGATGTTCCTCGTGCTCCTCGTAGATGTAAAAAAGGGGGTAACTTAGCTTGATATGCTCGGGGTGGTTTCATGTCTCGTGAGGGAGCGCCTTCTAGCGTCTGGTGAGGTCTCCTTGTTGCTAGCTTGGGATCCGCTGACCTCGGGAGTCATCGCGAAGCTGCAGAATTTGTTAGGACATCCGTCGGGTGCCTTGTTCCTCCTTGCGCGAGCCCTCGGGCATGGGCTAATCATGGCTTAGTGCACCGCGTTGTGGTACCCGTGGGGCATGGACTTAGGAGGGTGCGCCAATCATGAGCTCATTCGAGGGCGTCTCGCGAAGATCAAGGGAGCCGAAGCTCTGGGGCCACAGGGCTTCGGCGAGGTGTGTCCGTGGTTTAGGCTAGCCCAGTGCACGCACACACCTGCCTAGCCCCCGCGCGAGGCGCACGAGGGAGAGCGTCGGGCAACTGTCGTCCTCCTTGATGCAAGACAAAGAAGCAAGCGAAGAAGTGAATGAAAGGGGAACTCAACCAAGCAATCAAGAAACACCAGAACTCCAAATTTCATTAAAAAGATTGCAAATCAGCTACAGAAAGCAAATGAACAGCCGCGTCCGGCACCTAGTCTAGTCTTCTCACCAGCGCGGAGCTAAGTGCTGCCACTAGGACGTGGGAGGGAGCCCCCGAGGCCTGAGGGCGGCACTCCAGAGACTCCGGGGCCTGTACAGCCCCACTCATTATTACGTGAGAGTGTCACGAGCGGAGACCTTCACAGGCACTGGGCCTTGCTTCATGGGTAGAACTTCCGGAGGTGCTGGATGTTCTAGGCGTTCTGGATGGGGATCCCGTCCTCCATCTCCAGGCGCACGGCACCAGGCCTGGAGACACGGGCAATCCTAAATGGGCCCTCCCACATGGGTGAGAGCTTATGCAGCCCTTCCCAGGAGAGCACCCACCTTGGGACGAATCGCCCACCTCGAGCATCCTGGAGCGGACGCTACGGCAGTGGTACCGCCGCAGCGCCTGCTGGTACCTTGCCACTCGGAGCGAGGCTTGGCGCCGGCGTTCCTCCCCCCAGCACGAGGTCCATCTCCCACATGGCGTCCTGACGTTCCTCGTCAAATGCCAAGACCCGCGCGGGGCGATGCTTGACCTCATGAGGGAGAACCGCTTCGGCTCCGTAAACGAGGAAGAACGGAGTCTCGCCCGTTGTCTTGGTGCCAATGGTGCGGATGGACCACAGCTCGGACTGGAGCTCGTCGTGCCAGCCCCTGCCGTAGGCCTCGAGCTTCTTCTTGATGGTCCTTGTCTTGAGGCCTCTCAGGACCTCCGCGTTGGTGCGCTCAGCTTGGCCGTTGCTTCTGGGGTGTGCCACTGAGGCATAGCATATCCGCGTTCCAAGGTTAGCACAATATGTTTTGAAGAGATTGCTAGTGAACTGCGAGCCGTTGTCGGTGATGATGCGATTAGGGACTCCAAACCGGCTCATGAGTCCCTTGATGAACTTGACTGCGGAGCTGGCTGGGACGGTGCGGACGGCTTCCACCTCCGCCCACTTGGTGAACTTGTCGATGGCGACGTAGAGGTAGTGGTAGCCCCCGGGCGCTCCAGGGAATGGGCCCAGGATGTCTAGCCCCCAGAATGCAAACGGCCACGAGAGTGGGATAATCTGAAGGCCCTGAGCAGGCTGGTCGATTTGCTTGGCATGGAACTGGCAGGCCTCGCAGGATCTCACTAGCTCGGTTGTGTCGTTGAGTGCCGTGGGCCAGTAGAACCCGCTGCGGAACGCCTTGCCCACCAAGCTGCGCGACAACGAATGATGCCCGCAGTCTCTGCCATGTATGTCAGCTAGCAGCTTGCACCCTTGCTCCCTGGAGATGCATCGCAAGGAAACATCATTCGGTCGTTTTCGGTATAACTCACCGTCTTGGATGCAGTAGGTTGTAGCTTGACGAGCCACGCGCTCTGCGTCCTCCTCCTTCTCCGGTAGGTTCCCTTGCAGCAGGTACGCCTTGAATTCTTCAGTCCAACACCCCTCCTGGGGTTCGATCGCGAGGAGTAGGCACGCTCCTAAGGTCGGGCCGCAGGCGAGAGCTCCTGAGGATGGTGGCGGGGGAAGCTCCTCCTGAGGCGGCGTAGGTTCTGCAGCTGGGGGGCTGCTGAAGGCTTGAAGAGCCGCTCCTCAAAGACACCGGGCTCCTGGGGCTGACGCCTTGACGCCCTCTTGGTGATGTCATCAGCTTCCTTGTTCGTGCCGCGGGGCACATGCTGCAGTTCCAGGCCCAAGAATTGCTTCTCCATTTTGCGCACCTCTGCAAGGTATGCCTCCATATGCTCGTGAAGGAAATATGCCCTAGAGGCAATAATAAAGTTATTATTTATTTCCTTATATCATGATAAATGTTTATTATTCATGCTAGAATTGTATTAACCGGAAACATGATACATGTGTGAATACATAGACAAACAGAGTGTCACTAGTATGCCTCTACTTGTCTAGCTCGTTGATCAAAGATGGTTATGTTTCCTAGCCATAGACATGAGTTGTCATTTGATTAACGGGATCACATCATTAGGAGAATGATGTGATTGACTTGACCTATTCAGTTAGCTTAGCACTCGATCGTTTAGTATGTTGCTATTGCTTTCTTCATGACTTATACATGTTCCTATGACTATGAGATTATGCAACTCCTGTTTACCAGAGGAACACTTTGTGTGCTACCAAACGTCACAACGTAACTGGGTGATTATAAAGGTGCTCTACAGGTGTCTCCAAAGGTACTTGTTGGGTTGGCGTATTTCGAGATTAGGATTTGTCACTCCGATTGTCGGAGAGGTATCTCTGGGCCCTCTCGGTAATGCACATCACTTAAGCCTTGCAAGCATTGCAACTAATGAATTTTTTGCGAGATGATGTATTACGGAACGAGTAAAGAGACTTGCCGGTAACGAGATTCAACTAGGTATTAAGATACCGACGATCGAATCTCGGGCAAGTAACATACCGATGACAAAGGGAACAACGTATGTTGTTATGCGGTTTGACCGATAAAGATCTTCGTAGAATATGTGGGAGCCAACATGGCCATCCAGGTCCCGCTATTGGTTATTGACCGGAGACGTGTCTCGGTCATGTCTACATAGTTCTCGAACCTGTAGGGTCCGCACGCTTAACGTTACGATGACAGTTTTATTATGAGTTTATGAGTTTTGATGTACCGAAGGAGTTCGGAGTCCCGGATGAGATCGGGGACATGACGAGGAGTCTCTAAATGGTCGAGACGTAAAAATCGATATATTGGACGACTATATTCGGACATCGGAAAGGTTCCGAGTGATTCGGGTATTTTTCGGAGTATCGGAGAGTTACGGGAATTCGTATTGGGCCTTAATGGGCCATACGGGAAAGGAGAGAAAGGCCCCAAAGGGTGGCCACACCCCTCCCAATGGACTAGTACGAATTGGACTAGGGAGGGGGGCGCCCCCTTCCTTCCTTCTCCTTCTCCCTTCCCTTCTCCTACTCCAACAAGGAAAGGAGGAGTCCTACTCCCGGTGGGAGTAGGACTCCTCCCTTGGCGCGCCCTCCTCCTAGGCCGGCGGCCTCCCCCCCTTGCTCCTTTATATACGGGGGCAGGGGCACCCCATAGAGACAACAATTGATCTATTGATCTCTTAGCCGTGTGCGGTGCCCCCCTCCACCATATTACACCTCGATAATATCATAGCGGTGCTTAGGCGAAGCCCTGCGTCGGTAGAACATCATCATCGTCACCACGCCGTCGTGCTGACGAAACTCTCCCTCAACACTCGGCTGGATCGGAGTTCGAGGGACGTCATCGAGCTGAACGTGTGCTGAACTCGGAGGTGTCGTGCGTTCGGTACTTGATCGGTCGGATCGTGAAGACGTACGACTACATCAACCGCGTTGTGTTAACGCTTCCGCTTTCGGTCTACGAGGGTACGCGGACAACACTCTTCCCTCTCGTTGCTATGCATCACCATGAACTTGCGTGTGCGTAGGAATTTTTTTCAAATTACTACGTTACCCAACAGCTCGTCCTTCAGCTCGTATACCTTGTTGGAGAAGTTGACGAGGAGCTGTGAGTCACCCCTGATCGTGAGGCGTTTCACTCCCAAGGCCACCGCCGCCTTAAGGCCAGCGATCAAGCCTTCATACTCCGCGATGTTGTTGGAGAACTTCTCGCCTCCCCCCTTGGTCCTTTATATACGGGGACTGAAGCCTTAAGGCGCCGTCGAAGTACATGACCCAGCCGTCAGGCGCTTCACTCCCTGGCGAGAGAGACCGGTCCTCGCCTGCTTCGGGCGCTGGGGCGTCAGTCCACTCCGCCATGAAGTCAGCGAGCGCAGCTCCCTTGATGACCCTGGTGGTGCTGAACTCAAGCTAGAATGCCTGCAGCTTGATATTCCACTTGGGGACTCTTCCCGCGGCGTTGGGGCTCCGGGTCACCCTCTCAAGTGGGTAGGCTGAGATGAGGGTGGCCTTGGAAGTAGTGACGCAGCTTGCGCGAGGCCACGAGGAGTGCGAGTAGAAGCTTCTGTGGCATGGGATAGTGTGCCCTTGCGTCCCGTAACACCGTGCTGATGAAGTACACCGGGTGCTCGACGAGGGCGGGAGCATCGATGGAGTCTGAGGCCTCCGGAGGTTGGGACGCCTCCTGAGGCCGGGGGACCTCAAGAGCTTGGTTGCCCATCGGGGCTACCACAGTCTCAGGAACGCCGCCTTGTGGAGCTTGGTCATTTGTTGGCGCCACTGTGGCTTCAGGGGTGCCGTCCTGGTGCCGCACCGTCCCCATCGATGGTGCGGCATTATGCGGCAGGCTCTTGGCCTGGTGCTCCTCCCGGACGGCCACCAGTGCTGCGCTGGCGGAATGAGGCATGGCGGCCAGGTAAAGCACCAGGGGCTCGAGGGGACGAGGCGCTACCATCACCGGTGGGCTGGTTAGGTATCTCTTGAGGTCTTGGAATGCCAAGTCGGCCTCAGGGGTCCACACGAATGGGCCCTTCTTCTTCATCAGTTTGAAGAACGGCAGGGTGCGCTCCCCCAGCTTGGAGATAAAGCGCCCCAGCTAGGTCACGCAGCCCGCGAGCTTTTGCATTTCTTTGAGAGTTTGCGGTGGGCTCATATCTTCTATCGCCTTGACCTTCTCTGGATTTGCCTTGATCTCCCTGTGCGACACGAGGAAACCCAGCAGCTTGCCGGAGGGGACGCTGATACGTCTCCGTCGTATCTATAATTTTTGATTGTTCCATGCCAATATTATACAACTTTCATATACTTTTGGTAACTTTTTATACTATTTTTTGGGACTAACATATTGATCCAGTGCCCAGTGTCAGTTCCTGTTTGTTGCATGTTTTTTGTTTCATAGAAACCCCATATCAAACGGAGTCCAAACGGGATAAAAACGGACGGAGAATATTTTTGGAATATTTGTGAAATACGGGAAGAAGAATCAACGCGAGAAGGTGCCCGAGGGGGCCACGAGGCAAGGGGGCGCGCCCCTGACCCTCATGGGCCCCTGTAAGGCGGTTGCTGCTCTTCTTTGGCCGCAAGAAAGCTAATTTTTGGAGAAAAATCTGGGCGAAGGTTTCAATCCAATCGGAGTTACAAATCTCCGGATATATAAGAAACGGTGAAAGGGCAGAATCCCAGAGCACAGAAACAGAGAGAGACAGAGAGACAAATCCAATCTCGGAGGGGCTCTCGCCCCTCCCACGCCATGGAGACCAAGGACCAGAGGGGAAACCCTTCTCCCATCTAGGGAGGAGGTCAAGGAAGAAGAAGAAGGAGGGGGCTCTCTCCCCCTCGCTTCCGGTGGCGCCGGAGTGCCACCGGGGGCCATCATCATCACCGCAATCTTCACCAACAACTTCACCGCCATCATCACCAACTCTTCCCCCCTCTATGCAGCGGTGTAACCCCTCTTTTACCCGCTGTAATCTCTACTTAAACATGGTGCTCAACGCTATATATTATTTCCCAATGATGTATGGCTACCCTATGATGTTTGAGTAGATCCGTTTTTGTCCTATGGGTTAATTGATGATCGTGATTGGTTTGAGCTGCATGTTTTATTATTGGTGCTGTCCTATGGTTCTCTCCGTGTCGCGCAAGCATGAGGGATCCCCGCTGTAGGGTTTGCAATATGTTCATAATTTGCTTATGGTGGGTGGCGTGAGTGACAGAAGCACATACCCGAGTAAGTAGGTTGTTTGCGTATGGGAATAAAGAGGACTTGGTACTTTAATGCTATGGTTGGGTTCTACCTTAATGATCTTTAGTAGTTGCGGACACTTGCTAGAGTTCCAATCATAAGTGCATATGATCCAAGCAGAGAAAGTATGTTAGCTTACGCCTCTCCCTCATATAAAATTGCAATAACGATTACCGGTCTAGTTATTGAGTGCCTAGGGACAAATAACTTTCTCGTGACAACAAGCTCTTTACTAAAACTAATTTAGTTGTTTCTTTATCTAAACAGCCCCTAGTTCTTATTTACATGCTCTTTATATTCTTGCAAACTTATCCAACAACACCTACAAAGTACTTCTAGTTTCATACTTGTTCTAGGTAAAGCGAACGTTAAGCGTGCGTAGAGTTGTATTGGTGGTCGATAGAACTTGAGGGAATATTTGTTCTACCTTTAGCTCCTCGTTGGGTTCGACACTCTTACTTATCGAAAGAGGCTACAATTGATCCCCTATACTTGTGGGTTATCAAGACCTTTTTCTGGCGCCGTTGCCGGGGAGCCATAGCGTGGGGTGAATATTCTCGTGTGTGCTTGTTTGCTTTATCACTAAGTAATTTTTATTTGCTGTTCTTAGTTGTTCTCTATCTTTAGTTATGGATATGGAACATGAAATACCAAAAAATTAGGTTTACTTGCTACTCATGGAGATGGGGAAACTCCTAAAACCCTCGATGCTCGTTATGTGATAGATATTATGTACTACTTTGATAATCCTGAGAAAACCCCATTCAATTTGGTAATGGGATACTCGTTGGATCAACGTGAATACTTTAGGGATTATCGCTTGACTCAAAAAGGGAAACTATTATGGGATCAAATTTATATGTTGAAGTGGTATGCTAGGCAACTATGCTTGAGATATGATTATACTTGTTGCTCTAGGATGAAGTCTCCACACCTTCCCTTTTCATGCAAATTTAATGATAATGAAACCTTGGCTTCTTATGCTAGAGGTATATATGATTACTGTGATGTGGAACAAATAGGAAGAATTTGTTGCTTTTATGGGTGCTTATGAAATTCAATCTGTATTTAAAGAGTGTGAAAATCTTTATGATGCATTTTATAGACCTAAAAATTTAGCTATCCTTAAATATTTCTATGAGAATTATGAATACAATGTCGATATTGATGCATTTATTGAGAAAGTCTCCGCTGTCCAAGAAGAGACTAATATTTTGCAGGAGTCTATGGAAGAAGAAATTGATGAAACTATGAGCTCATTGGATGAAAAAGATGAGGAGAGCGAAGAACAAAAGGAGGAAGAGCGGATTGATCACCCGTGCCCACCTTCTAATGAGAGTAACTCTTCAACTCATACATTGTTTAATTTCCCTTCGTGCTTACCGAAGGATGATTGCTATGATAATCGCTATGATCCCGTTGATTCTTTTGAAATATCCCTTTTTGATGATGCTTGCTATGCTTGTGGCCAAGATGCCAATATGAATTATGCTTATGGAGAGGAACTTGCTATAGTTCCTTATGTTAAACATGAAATTGTTGCTATTGCACCCACGCATGATAGTCCTATTATCTTTTTGAATTCTCCCTACTACACTATATCGGAGAAGTTTGTGCTTATTAAGGATTATATTGATGGGTTGCCTTTTACCGTTGCACATGATAATTTTGATACATATAATATGCATGTGCTTGCTGCTCCAACTTGCAATTATTATAAGAGAGGAACTACATCTCCGCCTCTCCATGTTTCCAATATGATAAAATTGCAAGAAACTGTTTATACTATGCATTGGCCTTTACTATGTGTGCATGAATTGTTCTTTTATAACATGCCGATGCATAGGAAGAGAGCTAGACTTCATCATTGCTTGATATATGTTGCTTTGTGCTCACTACTAAATGCCAAATCATTGCTAATTAAAATTGGCTTTGATATACCTTGGGATCCGGGTGGATTCACTACTTGAGCACTATATGCCTAGCTTAATGGCTTTAAAGAAAGCACTGCCAGGGAGACAACCCGGAAGTTTTAGAGATTCATTTATTTCCATTAAGTGCTTTCATATAGTTTAAAAACAAAAAAATAAAGAGGGGAACCTAAAAGTTTTCAAAAAGGAAAGTGAAAGTGAGAAAGACAAGCATTGTTGAAGTGGGAGAGCTCCTTGAACTTTGTTCATGCTCACGGAAACTTTGTGAATCTTGATTGCAGAAACTTTTCAACAAAAATAATTATCCCCTTGTACAATTCCATTGTATTATAAAAATAATGTGCCAAGGTTTGCCGTTAGGATGTTTACAATGCTTGTTGGTTTGTACGGTGCAGGACAGAAACTTGGCTATAGTGCGCAATTTTTCATTTTTACTAGAACGTCAAACGGTTCTGAAACTTTTTGCACTGTCTTTCTATACAAATTGTTTATTTTTTTCTAATTTTGGCAGAATTTGAAGTACCAGAAGTATGGTTAATGTTCAGATTGTTACAGACTATTCTGTTTTTGACAGATTCTGTTTTTGATGCATAGTTTGCTTGTTTTGATGAAACTACCAATTTCTATTAGTGGATTAAGCCATGGAAAATTTATATTACAGTAGCTACAATACAAAAACAAAATATGAATTGGTTTGAAACAGTACTTAGAGTAGTGATTTGCTTTATTATACTAATGGATCTTACCGAGTTTTCTGTTGAAGTTTTGTGTGGATGAAGTATTCGATGAGCGAGGATGTCTCGATGTGAGGAGAAGAAGGAGAGGCAAGAGCTCAAGCTTGGGGATGCCCAAGGAACCCCAAGTAAATATTCAAGGAGAGTCAAGCGTCTAAGCTTGGGGATGCCCCGGAAGGCATCCCCTCTATCTTTATCAAGTATCGGTATGTTTCCGGATTCGTTTCGTTCATGCGATATGTGCAAATCTTGGAGCGTCTTTTGCATTTAGTTTTCACTTTTCTTTTATGCACCATGCTGGTATGAGATAGTCCTTGGTTGATTTATAGAATGCTCTTTGCACTTCACTTAAATCTTTTGAGTATGGCTTTATAGAATGCTTCATGTGCTTCGCTTATATCATCTGAAGTTTGGATTGCCTGTTTCTCTTCACATAGAAAACTGCCATTTGTAGATTGCTCTTTTGCTTCACTTATATTTGTTAGAGCATGGGCATATCTTTTGTAGAAAGAATTAAACTCTCTTGCTTCACTTATATCTATTTAGAAAGATGACAGGAATTGGTCATTCACATGGTTAGTCATAAAATCCTACATAAAACTTGTAGATCACTGAATATGATATGTTTGATTCCTTGCAATAGTTTTGCGATATAAAGGTGGTGATATTAGAGTCGTGCTAGTTGAGTAATTGTGAAATTGAGAAATACTTGTGTTGAGGTTTGCAAGTCCCGTAGCATGCACGTATGGTGAACCGTTATGTAACGAAGTTGGAGCATGAGGTATTTATTGATTGTCTTCCTTATGAGTGGCGGTCGGGGACGAGCGATGGTCTTTTCGTACCAATCTATCCCCCTAGGGGCATGCGTAGTAGTACTTTGCTTCGAGGGCTAATAAACTTTTGCAATAAGTATATGAGTTCTTTATGACTAATGTTGAGTCCATGGATTATACGCACTCTCACCCTTCCATCATTGCTAGCATCTTCGGTACCGTGCATTTCCCTTTCTCACCTCAAGAGTTGGTGCAAACTTCGCCGGTGCATCCAAACCCCGTGATACGATACGCTCTATCACACATAAACCTCCTTATATCTTCCTCAAAACAGCCACCATACCTACCTATCATGGCATTTCCATAGCCATTCCGAGATATATTGCCATGCAACTTCCATCATCATCATATACATGACTTGAGCATTTATTGTCATATTGCTTTGCATGATCGTAAGATAGCTAGCATGATGTTTTCATGGCTTGTCCGTTTTTTGATGTCATTGCTACGCTAGATCATTGCACATCCCGGTACACCGCCGGAGGCATTCATATAGAGTCATATCTTTGTTCTAGTATCGAATTGTAATATTGAGTTGTAAGTAGATAAAAGTGTGATGATCATCATTATTAGAGCATTGTCCCAGTGAGGAAAGGATGATGGAGACTATGATTCCGCCACAAGTCGGGATGAGACTCCGGACGAAAAAAAAGAAAAAAAAGAAAAAAAAGAGAAAGGCCAAAAAAAGAGAAGGCCCAAAAAAACAAAAAAAATGAGAGAAAAAGAGAGAAGGGACAATGCTACTATCCTTTTACCACACTTGTGCTTCAGAGTAGCACCATGCTCTTCATATAGAGAGTCTCTTGAGTTATCACTTTCATATACTAGTGGGAATTTTCATTATAGAACTTGGCTTGTATATTCCAACGATGGGCTTCCTCAAATGCCCTAGGTCTTCATGAGCAAGCAAGTTGGATGCACACCCACTTAGTTTCAGTTTGAGCTTTCATACACTTATAGCTCTAGTGCATCCGTTGCATGGCAATCCCTACTCCTCGCATTGACATCAATTGATGGGCATCTCCATAGCTGCTGATTAGCCGCGTCGATGTGAGATTTTCTCCTTTTTGTCTTCTCACACAAACCTCCATCGTCATATTCTATTCTGTGACACCCAAAAAATTTATTTGGCTTTTTCAAAACTTTTATTTGATTTGAGGGATGTTATTTAAAATTTTCTTCTAAAGGACTCTCCCTCTCAAAAAATTTCTTTTATGACAAGTGTTTTGTTTGGATTCACCCAAGACTTGATTTTTGGTCTTGGAGGTTTTTCCTTCTTATGTGGACTCAAAACCAAATGCTTTTCACTTGGGAAATTTCTTTTGAAAATCTTTTAAATAGCCCTATGGCATTTGGAGTGATCTTTTCCCCTTTTCAAAATCCCCTCTTGCCATGACCTAAGTGGTAATCACCTCCCAAAAGCCATTCCCCATCTTTATGCCAAGCTATACTTCAAATCCAGCAAGTTGAACTCCCCCATGTATTTGTTTCCATTTATTTCTCGTCAAAAATAATTTCTGCCTTCTATTTTTGATCCTCGGAGGTTTACAAAGGAACTACCTTTTCTCCTTTCAGTTTTGCCTCCAAACCAATTTCCCTGGCTAGTCCTTAGAGCCCTCAACCAAGATCCATGAAGATCCACTGGTCTCCAGTTCAAATTTTTCAAATTGTGCTTGCTGCAAGTTTGGACCATATTTGCCAAATTTGATGAAATTCACTTGATTTCTCCTCCTAAAAATCTGAGAAAATTCAGGCAGTCTCTGGATGCATTGAGAGGTCACCTCACCAAGTCCCAGCTCCAGAAAAAAATTTCTTCATGCCAAATCATTTCATCAAACACCTGAAGGGCACTGTTTCTGTCAATGTTCAGAAATTCAGAGATACAGTTTCAGTGAGCACTGTCGTTTTCTTCAGAACCCGTTCTTGATCTCGCCAGTACCATGGTGGCCCCTTGCTCCCTGTTCCCTCCTTCTTATCCCTGCGCCGCACGATCACCTGGAAGCTTGCGGGCGTCGGCGACGAGCAGGAGGAGGTGCGCCACCCCGTGAGCGACGGCAGCAGCGGCTTTTGCGGCCGCCAGTGAGGCGCAGCGTTGGACGGCACCGTCCAGCGCCGCCCAAGCCACCCGAGGCCGCCGCGTGGCCATCCACCCACCCGTAAACGCTGCTGTCCGTCATCGTGAACTGCTAGGTGCGGAGCGCGCTCTCTGCCGCCGTCGTGCCCGTACGGCCGCCCCGTCGAGGATCGGCGCATTATGCCTAGCCCGAACGAAGTTTAGCGAGGGAATGGCACCAGTGATCCTCCCTGATGGTGCCTAGCCTCCTAAACCCCCTGCCCAACCTCTGCCTCGCCGTAATCGCTCGCCGGAGCTATCCCGTTCACGGCCACCCACTCGGATCGCCTATAAAAGGAGGTTCCGAGCTCGAACTCTAACCCGCACCACCTCTACACACCACCAGTACCACGCCAAGCCACTGGAAGAGCCCCGAGGGAGTCTTCTTCCCCAACTCCGGCCGCCTCGACCCGCCACGGGATCCAGCGCGATTCACTCCCGTGCGTGCACCTCTACCCCTCAGCTCTTGCCAGTAGCCTCCTAGTACATCCACTCTCCTGACCCGCGCTTCAATTTGGAGTTTGCAGCACCCACCGGAGTACTCCACCATCGCCCGAACCACCGTCCGCCGGAGAAAGTGTCACCGTCGATGTGGTGCTCTCCGACGGCCGAGTCCACCACCCACCGACGCGAAAGAACCACCTGAACCTCTTGGTACCCTCCGATCTCTCTCGCCCCTCCCACGCCATGGAGACAAGGATGAGAGGGGAAACCCTTCTCCCATCTACGGAGGAGGTCAAGGAAGACGGAGAAGGAGGGGGGCTCTCTCCCCCTCGCTTCCGGTGGCGCCGGAGTGCCACCGGGGGCCATCATCATCACCGCAATCTTCAGCAACAACTTCACCGCCATCATCACCAACTCTTCCCCCCTCTATGCAGTGGTGTAACCCCTCTTTTACTCCCTGTAATCTCTACTTAAACATGGTGCTCAACGCTATATATTATTTCCCAATGATGTATGGCCATCCTATGATGTTTGAGTAGATCCGTTTTTGTCCTATGGGTTAATTGATGATCGTGATTGGTTTGAGTTGCATGTTTTATTATTGGTGATGTCCTATGGTGCTCTCCGTGTCGCGCAAGCATGAGGGATCCCCGCTGTAGGGTTTGCAATATGTTCATAGTTTGCTTATGGTGGGTGGCGTGAGTGACAGAAGCACATACCCGAGTAAGTAGGTTGTTTGCATATGGGAATAAAGAGGACTTGATACTTTAATGCTATGGTTGGGTTCTACCTTAATGATCTTTAGTAGTTGCAGACGCTTGCTAGAGTTCCAATCATAAGTGCATATGATCCAAGCAGAGAAAGTATGTTAGCTTATGCCTCTCCGTCATATAAAATTGCAATAACGATTACTGTTCTAGTTATTGATTGCCTAGGGACAAATAACTTGCTCGTGACAACAAGCTCTTTACTAAAACTAAGTTGTGTCTTTATCTAAACAGCCCCTAGTTCTTATTTACGTGCTCTTTATATTCCTGCGAACTTATCCAACAACACCTACAAAGTATTTCCAGTTTCATACTTGTTCTAGGTAAAGCGAATGTTAAGCGTGCGTAGAGTTGTATCGGCGGTCGATAGAACTTGAGGGAATATTTGTTCTACCTTTAGCTCCTTGTTGGGTTCGACACTCTTACTCTTCGAAAGAGGCTACAATTGATCCCCTATACTTGTGGGTATCAGACGCCGAACACGCACTTCTCCCGGTTGAGCCGCAAGTCCACCTTGCGCAGGCTGGCGAAAGTCTCCTCCAGATCCTGAATGAGGGTCCTTGCCTCCCAAGATTTTACCACAATGTCGTCGATGTAGGCTTCAGCGTTCCTCCCGAGCTCCTGGCCTAGAGCGATCTGCATCAGTCGCTGGAAAGTCGCCCCAACATTGCGCAACCCGAACGGCATGCAGGTGTAGCAGTACACCCCGCACGGGGTCAGGAAGGCCGTCTTCTCGACGTCTTGCACCGCCATCTTGGTCTGGTGGTAACCCGAGAAGGCATCTAGGAAGCATAGCAGGTCACACTAGGCGGTGGAGTCGACGATCTGGTCGATGCACGGAAGCGGGAATGGGTCTTGAGGGGAGGCTTTGTTGAGGTTGGTGAAGTCGACGCACATGCGTTCCCTCCCGCCTTTCTTGGGTACGACGACTGGGTTTGCCAGCCACTCCTGGTACCGCACCTCGCGGATGACACCTGTTCATGTAGCTTGCGGCTCCTGGACGATGAAGGACTGCTTCTCCGTGGACTGTCGTCGTGCCTTCTGCTTTACTGGGCGCACGTTAGGGCATACCCTCACGTGATGCTCGATCACTCCCCTTGGGACCCCAACCAGCTGCTTGGGCTCCCAGGCGAATACCTCCTTGTTCGCACACAGGAAATTTGCCAACTCCTTCTCCTGGTCCAGGGCGAGGTCGACACCTATGGTGAAGGTGGCCCCCGAGGCCCCGTCCTCGTCTACCGGCACCTGCTTTGTCTTGGCCCGATCTTGAGTGAAGAGTTGTTTCTTTTTTGCTGGTGCAGCCCCCTTAGCCCCGGGGGTGGCTTCGTCGGCCGGGCATGCTGCCACTGCGGCCCTGAAGGCGAGCTTGAGGGCCGTCAGGGCTTCTTTGGTGTCCCCGGCCACGGTGAGGACGCCACTACTTCCCGGCATCTTCATGAGGTTGTAGGTTGGATGGGTCGCCGCCATGAACTGAGCCAGGGCAGGGTACCCGAGGATGGCGTTGTACGAGAGGCTGATGCAAGCAAAGTCGAAGTCGATAAGCTCAGTGCGGTAGTTGTCGCGGGTGCCGAAGGTGACCGGGAGGCAGAGCTGCCCTAGAGGGCTGGTGGAACCGCTGCCAACTTCGGAGAAGGGCTTGGTGGGACGGAGTCGGCCGTACGGTACGTGAAGCAAGCCAAAAGCTTCCACGGAGAGCACGTTGAGGCTGGCCCCGCCGTCGATGAGGGTCTTGGTCACCGCTACGTTGCAGATGGTGGGTGTGCAGAGCATCGGGAGTGCGCCCGCGCCAGCGGTGGTCGCCGGGTGGTCCCCTGGGTCAAAGGTGAGGTCGGCCTTGGGCGCTGCCCATCCCGGAGGAGCTCCCTGCTGCACAGAAGCGGCGCCCATTTGGCGGAAGAACTGCTTGGCGTGGTGATCTGAGGGCGGTGCCTGCGAGCCGCAACGGTGAGGGGTGCCGGTGCCGCAAAGCGCGTGACGAAAAGGCCGCGCAGCTCCTCCCTGGAGGCCACAGAAGATCCTGGCAGGTTGAGCAGCCAGGCGCGTGGCGCGTCGGCGACGGCCATGGGGAACCAGTTAGCCATGACCTTGTCGTCGCCTCTGGCTTCCAGGATAGCCTCCTCGTACGCCAACAGGAAGGCCGATGGATCCATCGCGCCGTCATAGCGAGGCGGCATCTCCGGCCTGAACTTGTGCGGCCACTGCACTTGCCGCAAGGCGAGGTGAAGGCCCAGAGGCCCATGGCGCTTCCGCGCGCATCCGTCCATCCAGTCGGAGGAGCGGCGCCAGCCATGGGAGCTAGACGAAGAGGTAAAGCAGGCGGAGAGGCGAAGCTTCGGCGCACCCCTACCTGGCGCGCCAAATGTCGGGTTCGGGGTTCCGCAGACCCTTGAGAGGTTCGGACTCTAGGGTGCGCACGAAGGACTCTTTCTCCCCAGCCTGCCTACCCAACGATCCCACGGCCTAGCTTGATGAACCCGAAGAACACGAGATACAGAAGTTTATACTGGTTCGGGCCACCGTTGTGGTGTAATACCCTACTCCAGTGTGGTGGTGGTGGATTTCCTCGAGGGCTGAGGATGAACTAGTATAGTGGATGAACAGCCTCAGGATGTGAGGTGTTCTTGAGCTCGAAAACTGGTGTGTGTGAGGGTGGTCCGAATGATCCTCCCCTTCCTATGGTGGTGGCTAGTCCTATTTATAGAGGCTCTGGTCCTCTTCCCAAACGTAGGCGGTAAGGGATCCCACAACGGCCAATTTTAAAGGGGGGCAACTAGTACAAGCTATCCTAACAAAAGTGGTCTTCGCCTGCCAAAGGCTCTGGTGGTGATGCTGTTGTGGGCTCCGCGATGACCTCTGTCTTGCCGTTCTGCTGGTCTTGGTCTCGTTGCACCGATATGGAAACCTTTGCCGGACGCCTCGAGACTCCTCGCCTGCGCTTGCCTCTTTAGCACCAAAGAGGAAACTGGTACACTGCGCCCGCTGGCGCCCGCCTGGCCTTGGTCGTCATGGCTCACGTCACGTGAACCTCGCGAGGTGCCCCCTGCATAGATATCTCTGCTCCTCGGGAGCCGGCCTAGCGAGGCAGCCCCCAGGGAGGTCTTGGTGTCATCCGCCTCGCGAGGCTTGGCCCCTCACGAGGGTCTTGAGTTGTTGCTGCCAAAGATGGGACGTACCGGGCCGTTGGTGGAGCCACGCTCGCAGGCCGCAGGCAGGCAAGTCTGGGCACCCCGCTCCCAAGACGCCGACAGACGTGTAAGAATAGATAAATTTGTGGTAGATTGGATAAATAGCTCTCGATAAAACACAAAATAAAATAAGTAATAAAAAAGTGCAGCAAGGTATCTTTTGGTTTTTGGAATAATAGATCTGAAAATAAAAGCAAATAAAATAGATCTCAAAGCAAATATGATAAAGAATAGACCCGGGGGCCGTAGATTTCACTAGTGGCTTCTCTCAAGAAATAGCACATGGTGGGTAAACAAATTGCTGTTGGGCATTGATAGAAGATCGAATAATTATGACAATATCCAAGGCAATGACCAATATATAGGCATCACGTCCAAGATTAGTAGATCGAATCATGTCTGCATCTACTACTATTACTCCACACATTGACCGCTATCCAGCATGCATCTAGTGTATTAAGTTCATGGAGAAACAGAGTAATGCAATAAGAACGATGACATGATGTAGACGAGATATATTCATGTAGGATTAGCCCCCATCTCGTTATCCTTAATAGCAACGGCACATGTGTGTCTTGCTGCCCCTTCTGTCACTGGGAAAGAACACCGGAAGATTGAACCCACCACAAAGCACCTCTTCCCATGGTAAGAAAAATCGATCTAGTTGGCCTAACTAAACCAAGGATTCGAAGAAGAAATACGACGCTATAAATAATCATGCATATAAGAGATCAAAGAAGACTCAAATAATATTCATGGATATAGATATGATCATAAACTCAAAGTTCATCGGATCCCAACAAACACACCGCAAAAAGAGTTACATCAAATAGATCTCCAAGAGACCATTGTATTGAGAATCAAAAGAGAGAGAGGAAGCCATCTAGCTACTGCCTACTCATAACCCACAAGTATAGGGGATCGCAACGGTTTTCGAGGGTAGAGTATTCAACCCAAATTTATAGATTCGACACAAGGGGAGCCAAAGAATATTTGAAGGCATTAGCAGCTGACTTGTCAATTCAACCACACCTGAAGATTAATTATCTGCAGCAACGTGGTCAGTAGCAAAGTAATATGATAGTTTTGACAGTAGTGACAGCAGCAATAGTAACGGTAACGGTGATAGCAGTATTTTCGTAGCTAGTGCAACAGTAACGATAGCAGTAGTAACTTAGCAAGAACAATATAAGATAAATTCGTAGGCATTGGATCAGTAATTTGTTGGATGATATTCATCATGTGACAGTCATAACCTAGGGTGATACGGCACTAGCTCCAGTTCATAAATATAATGTAGGCATGTATTTCGTAAATAGTCATACATGTTTATGGAAAGAACTTGCATGCCATCTTTTGTCCTACCCTCCCGTGGCAGCGGGGTCCAATTGGAAACTAAGGGATATTAAGGCCTCCTTTTAATAGAGAACCAGAACAAAGCATTAACACAACGTGAATATATGAACTCTTCAAACTACGGTCATCACCGGGAGTGGTCCCGACTATTGTCACTCCGGGGTTGCCAGATCATAACACATAGTAGGTGACTATAACTTGCAAGATTGGATCTAGAACATGGATATAATGGTGATAACATAAACGGTTCAGATCTGAATTCATGGCACCCGGGCCCAAAGTGACAAGCATTAAGCATGGCAAAATCATAGCAACATCAATCTCAGAACATAGTGGATACTAGGGATCAAGCCCTAACAAAACTAACTAGATTACATGATGAATCTCATCCAACTCCTCACCGACCAGCGAGCCTACGAAGGAATTACTCACTCCGGTGGGGAGCATCATGGAATTGGCGATGGAGAAGGGTTGGTGATGACGAATAACAAAGATCCCCTTCTTCGGAGCCCCAAACGAACTCCAGATCTGACCTCCCGATGAAGAACAGGAGGTGACGGCAGCTCCGTCTTGTGGATCACGATAATTCTTTCCCCCTCATTTTTTCTGGAAAAATAGGATTTTATAGCTTCGGTTTCAGGGTCTGCGAGGCCACCAGGTGGGGACAACCCACCTGGGCGCGCCTGGGGGGCAGGCGCGCCCTGGTGGATTGTGCCCGCCCAGGTGCCCCCCTCAGGTTACTCTTGGCTCCGGAAATTCTCTTTATTGATATAAAAAATCCTCGCAAAGTTTCATTCCATTCCGTGAACTTTTATTTCTGCACAAAAACAACACATGGTACTTCTACTGAAAACAGCGTTAGTCTGGGGTTAGTTTCATTCAAATCATGCAAATTAGAGTCCAAAACAAGAGGAAAAGCGTTAGGAAAAGTAGATACGTTGGAGACGTGTCAACTCCCCCAAGCTTAAACCTTTGCTTGTCCTCAAGAAATTCAGTTGATAAACTGAAAGTGAAAATGAAAAACTTTTACGAACTCTTCTGCTCTTGTTTGCATAAATAAGCTTAAACAGCACCCAGGTTTTCAGCCAACACTATAACTAACCATGTCAACAATAACTCTTAAAAATTATATTAACTCATATCAATGGCATAATCAGCTTGCGAGCAATAATAAGATATCTCGAACAGCAACATGATACGTCTCCAATGTATCTATAATTTTTGATTGTTCCATGTTGTTTTATTATCAATCTTGGATGTTTTATAATCATTTTATAGTCATTTTATATCATTTTTTGGTACTAACCTATTGACATAGTGCCAAGTGCCAGTTGCTGTTTTTTCCATGTTTTTTACATCGCAGGAAATCAATATCAAACGGAGTCCAAATGCCACGAAACTCCACGATGATTTTTTATGGGCCAGAAGGAAGGCAATGGGCCCTGGTTGCACCTGGGGGTGCCCCGAGGGGGGCACAACCCACCAGGGCGTGCCAGGAAGCCCAGGCGCGCTCTGGTGGGTTGTGCCCACCTCGGGTGCCCCCCAGACCGCCTCTTTGCTCTATAAATACCACAATATTCCAGAAACCCTAGAACAAGCGTCGAAATATTCATCCAGCCGCCGCAGAGTCCAGAACCACCAGATCCAATCTAGACACCATCATGGAGGGGTTCACCACTTCCATTGGTGCCTCTCCGATGATGCGTGAGTAGTTCTTTGTAGACCTTCGTGTCCGTAGTTAGTAGCTAGATGGCTTTCTCTCTCTCTCGCTGAATTCTCAATACAATGGTCTCTTGTAGATCCATACGATGTAACTCTTTTGCGGTGTGTTTGTTGGATCTTATGAACTTTGAGTTTATGATCAGTCATATCTTTTTATATCCATGAAAGTTATTTGAGTTTCTTTGATCTCTTATAGCCTCATATTTCTTCTCCGATGTTTGGGTTTTGTTTGGCCAAGTTGATCTATTTGTCTTGCAATGGGAAGAGGTGCCCGGTAGTGGGTTTGATCGTACGGTGCTCGATCCCAGTGACAGAAGGGGAACCGACACATATGTATCGATGCTACTAAGGATAAAAAAATGGGATCTATGTCTACCGCCATATAGATAAACGGATCTTGTCTACATCATGTCATCGTTCTTATTGCATTACTCCGTTTTTCCATGAACTTAATACACTAGATGCATGCTAGATAGCTGTCGATGTGTGGAGTAATAGTAGTAGATGCAGGCAGGAGTCGGTCTACTAATCTTGGACATGATGCCTATGTAATGATCATTGCCTGGTTATCGTCATAATTATTTGATCTATCAATTTCCCAACAGTAATTTTTTTACCCACCGTTTACTATTTTTCTCGAGAGAAGCCACTAGTGAAACCTACGGCCCTCGGGTCTTTCTTCTCATATATTTGCCTTGCGATCTACTTTTCCTTTGCATTTTTATTCAGATCTATTAAACCAAAAAAAATAAAAATACCTTGCTGCGTTTTATCTTTATTTATTTTATTTGGCGTTCGATCTATCAATCTACTACAATTTACCTCACGTCTGTTTGCCTATCTTGAGGCGATGTACCCCGGAAGGGATTGACAACCCCTTTAACACGTCGGGTTGCGAGGTGTTGTTGTTTGTGTGCAGGTGCTGTTTATGTTGTGTTGCTTGGTTCTCCTACTGGTTCGATACCTTGGTTTCATAACTGAGGGAAATACAATACCGTTGCTGTGCTACATCATCCCTCCCTCTCCGAGGAAATACCGACGTAGTTCCAGCTGCTATCAAGGAAGAATTTTTGGCGCTGTTGCCGGGGAGGATCTTCAACATAACTAGGTTCCTAATCACAAATCTCATCTCCTTGCAATTTACATTATTCGCCATTTGCCTCTCATTTTCCTCTCCCCCACTTCACAAAAATTTGTCGTTTTATTCGCCTCTCTTTTTCCGATCGCCATTTTCTTGCCGGATCTGTTTTTTTGTGCCTTCTTGCTTGCGTAGTCATGATGCCTCAAAGAAAATATTATGATGTTCCTTACCCAAATATTTTGCTTGAAATTGAGAAAAGTACCAAGGAATACATGACTACACAATTTGAGCATAATAAGTATTTTACTGAAGAACTAAAGGAGCACTCTCTTGTGCTAGATGCTATCACAAAACAACTTGATGATATTAGTAGAGAAGTTTGCAGTCTCCAATCTAAGTATGCTTTTGCTGAAAGTTTGCTAGGAAAATATCCGATGCACAAGCTACCTTAGTAAATCAAATGGCTGCTAAACCAATCTCATTAGAGGATAAAAATGATGAAGATCTTAAAATGATTGGTGTTTCTTCTATTGATTCCTTGTTTAGTAAAGTTAATAATGATGAAAAAGGAACTGGAGACGAGTCAAATTTAGGTAGAAGGCGTCCCAATTTTTTGGAGGGTGAAAATCTTGTTGAGAAAAGTGATAAAAGTGGGTTTGGAGAGGTCAAAACTTTAGTTAGTGATGCACCCACTATTTTGGATTACAAAGACTTTAATTATGATAGTTTGATTGTATTTCTTTGTTGCAATCCATGATAAATTCACCCCATGCTTATGAACAAAATAAAGCTTTTACTAAACATATTGTTGATGCTATGATGAAAGCTTTGGAAGAAAAGTTGGAATTAGAAGTTTCAATTCCTAGAAAATTGCATGATGAATGGGAACCTACTATCAAAGTCAAGATTAAAAATTATGAGTGTTTTGCTTTGTGTGACTTGGGTGCTAGTGTTTCTACAATTCCGAAATCTTTATGTGATGTGCTTGGTCTTACTAATCTTGAAGAATGTTCCTTCAATTTGCACTTGGCAGATTCTACTATTAAAAGGCCTATGGGAAGAATTAATGATGTACTTATTCTTTCAAATAGGAATTATGTACCCATAGATTTTATTGTTCTTGATATTGATTGCAATCCATCTTGTACAATTATTCTTGGTAGGTCGTCTGTACGCACTATCGGTGTCGTGATTGATATGAAAGAAGGCAATATTAAGTTCCAATTTCCTTTGAGGAAAGGGATGGAACACTTTCCTAGAAAAAAAATCAGGCCACCTTATGAATCAATCATGAGGGCAACTAATGGATCTCGAACCAAAGATGACAAAACTGAGATCCTTGCTTTATGCCTAGCTAAGGGCGTAAAACTATAGCGCTTGTTGGGAGGCAACCCAATGAATAAAATTTATTTTTGCCTTTTGCTTTCTGTTCTTGTGTGTTTACACAATTATGCTACTGGTATGATTGTGCTTTTTGTGTTTTAATTAGTATTTGTTACAAGTAAATCCTTTAGGGTCTTGGGTGATAGTTGTTTGATCTTGCTGAAAAAAACAGAAACATTGTGCTCACGAAAATAATTTTCATAAATCACAGAAAAGAGATTTTTCCCTGATTATTTTTGCAGAAGATTAATATACAAATTACCCTAGTCGTCCTAATTTGGTAGAATTTTTGGAGTTCCAGAAGTATTCGCTAAAGTCAGATTGCTACAGACTGTTCTGTTTTGACAGATTCTGTTTTCTTTGTGTTGTGTGCTTATTTTGATGGCTCTATGGTTTTCTTTGATGAGTTTTTGCCATAGAAAAGTTGGAATACAGTAGATATAATACAAAAACAAAATATGAATTGGTTTGATACATCACTTATAGTAGTGCTTTGCTTTCTTACACTAACGGATCTCACGAAGGTTTTGTTGAGTTTTGTGTGATTGAAGTTTTCAAGTTTTGGGTTATCTTACGATGGATGAAAGAAGGATGCAAGAGCCTAAGCTTGGGGATGCCCCGACATCCCAATCTATTATCCAAGAATGAGCAACCGGCTAAGCTTGGAGATGCCCCCGAGTGGCATCCCCGCTTTCTTCCAACAACTATCGGTATTTTACTCGAGGCTATATTTTTATTCGTCACATGATATGTGTTTTGCTTGGAGCGTCTTGTATGATATGTGCCTTTGATTTTTTTTATTTTGTGTTTTAATTCATCAATCCTTTCTGGACACACCTATTTGAGAGAGCTAAAATTATATCATGCCTTGTTAGAATTGCTCTCTTTGCTTCACTTAAATCTTTTATGAGCTAGGACTTGCTCTAGTGCTTCACTTATATCTTTTTGAGCACGGTGTGTTTTGTTATTTTTGAAGAAATGCTATCTTGCTTCACTTAGATTTATTTGAGAGTTAGTAAATCTTGAAGAAATTCTCTCTTTCTTCACTTAAACTATTTTGAGAGAAAGAAAATTTGTTATGCTCATGATCTTCACTTATATTTGTTTGAGCTTATGAAAAGCAACACATGAAAATTAGTCCCAAAGTGATAGATATCCAAGAAGGATAAAGATAAAGAAAATGTCATGAAGATCATTGGACAAAAGAAAATTGATTCTTAGTAGTAGTTTTGAGATATGATGATGTGATATCTGAGTTATGTTGATGAATAATTGTGCTCTAGTAAGAATATTGGTGTTAAGGTTTGTGATTCCCTATGCATGCATGAAAGTCAATAATCATGCAATGAAAATTATATCCTACTTGTGGTGCATTATTCGGTGTTAATTATTCTTAATGCTTGCTTATGAGATTATTCGTTTCTTGGTTGGTCGCTTCCCAATCTTTTGCTAGCCTTCATTTTGCACTAAGTATGACCTCTACTTGTGCATCCAAAATCCTTTAAACCAGTTTTGCAACATGAGTCCACTATATCTACCTATATGCGGTATTCTTTTGCTGTTCTAAGAAAATTTGCATGCGCCATCTCTAATTCTCAAAATAAACTTCTCTTTTGTGTGTTTGTTTCGCTTGCGGAACGGTAACGGGTGGCTAATATTTTCCATGCTAGATGTGTTATTCTCAAGATGAGTGTTTATTCACTTGTCATTGGACGAGAGTAAGGCAAAGGTCTTAGGGATGCCCAGTCCCGAAATGCAAAAAAATTACTTTATGTTGTCAAATAATAAATTCCTTGGAAAGTGTTGGTATGGAGGGCACCCGTGGATACGGCTAGCCATGGAAAGTGAAAGAATGGTGGAAAAAGGAATAACCTTTATTTTCTGTTTGGGAACCGCCTATGGCATATCTAGCATGGAAAGTGTTCGTGGCTCTAAGTCGTTTTCGTTGGTGGGATGGATACACCTCCCAAAATGTTTTTATTTCAAAAAAAAATCACTTTGAGCTCTGGCACCTCTGCAAATCCCTACTTCCCTCTGCGAAGGGCCTTTCTTTTACTTTATGCATTTTTTTTATTTTGAGTCTCCATCTTCTCTTACAAAAAGCACCAACTAGGATGCAATATAATCGTGCTTAAGTATTGGGTGTAGCTAATATTCGGGTGTGTTTCATGAATCGATCAATGTTTGAGCATGATGGGCTAGGGATAACTTATTTTAACATTGATATTTTGAAAGACATGGTTGCTTGTTGATATGCTTGAGTATCTAAATTATTATGTCAAAACTAGACTATTGCTTTGAATCACATAAAAGTCCAAATGTCAATGTTATAAAGAAAAGAATATGATATGACTTGATGAACAGCACTCCACATCAAAAATTCTGTTTTTATCACTTACCTACTCGAGGACGAGTAGGACTTAAGCTCGGGGATGTTGATACGTCTCCAACGTATCTATAATTTTTGATTGTTCCATGTTGTTTTATTATCAATCTTGGATGTTTTATAATCATTTATAGTCAATTTTATATCATTTTTTGGTACTAACCTATTGACATAGATCCAAGTGCCAGTTGCTATTTTTTCCATGTTTTTTACATCGCAGGAAATCAATATCAAACGGAGTCCAGATGCCACAAAACTCCATGATGATTTTTTATGGGCCAGAAGGAAGGCAATGGGCCCTGGTTGCACCTGGGGGGTGCCTCGAGGGGGGCACAACCCACCAGGGCGCGCCAGGAGGCCCGGGCGTGCCCTGGTGGGTTGTGCCCACCTCGGGTGCCCCCCGGACCACCTCTTTGCTCTATAAATATCACAATATTCCAGAAACCCTAGAACAAGCGTCAAAATATTCATCCAGCCGCCGCAGAGTCCAGAACCACCAGATCCACTCTAGACACCATCACGGAGGGGTTCACCACTTCCATTGGTGCCTCTCCGATGATGCATGAGTAGTTCTTTGTAGACCTTTGGGTCCATAGTTAGTAGCTACATGGCTTTCTCTCTCTCTCGCTGAATTCTCAATACAATGGTCTCTTGGAGATCCATATGATGTAACTCTTTTGCGGTGTTTTTGTTGGGATCTGATGAACTTTGAGTTTATGATCAGTCATATCTTTTTATATCCATGAAAGTTATTTGAGTTTCTTTGATCACTTATAGCCTTGTATTTCTTCTCCGATATTTGGGTTTTGTTTGCCCAACTTGATCTATTTGTCTTGCAATGGGAAGAGGTGCCCGGTAATGGGTTCGATCGTACGGTGCTTGATCCCAGTGACAGAAGGGGAACCGACGCGTATGTATCGTTGCTACTAAGGATAAAAAGACGGGATCTATATCTACCGCCATATAGATAAATGGATCTTGTCTACATCATGTCATCATTCTTATTGAATTACTCTGTTTTTCCATGAACTTAATACACTAGATGCATGCTAGATAGCGGTCGATGTGTGGAGTAATAGCAGTTGATGCAGGCAGGAGTCGGTCTACTAATCTTGGACGTGATGCCTATGTAATGATCATTGCCTGGATATCGTCATAATTATTTGAAGTTCTATCAATTCCCCAAGAGTAATTTGTTTACCCACCGTTTGCTATTTTTCTCGAGAGAAGCCACTAGTGAAACCTACGGCCCCCGGGTCTTTCTTCTCATATATTTGCCTTGCGATCTACTTTTCCTTTGAATTTTTATTCAGATCTATTAAACCAAAAAATACAAAAATACCTTGATGCTCTTTATATTTATTTTTTTATTTGGCGTTTGATCTATCAATCTACTACAATTTACCTCATGTCCGTTTGCATATCTTGAGGCGCCGTACCCCGGAAGGGATTGACAACCCCTTTAACACGTCGGGTTGCGAGGTGTTGTTGTTTGTGTGCAGGTGTTGTTTATGTTGTGTTGCTTGGTTCTCCTACTGGTTCAATACCTTGGTTTCATAACTGAGGGAAATACTCTACTGTCGTTGTGCTACATCATCCCTTCCTCTCCGGGGAAATACCGACGTAGTTCCAACTGCTATCACAACACGTTGTCAAAACAACCATGATATAATATGACAATAGTGGTATCTTGCTAGCCCTTTCCGAGACCGCAAAACATAAATGCAGAGCACCTCCAAAGTTCTAGCAGCGTCTAAACATTGTAATTCATGGTAGAAAAGATCCAGTTGATACGTCTCCAATGTATCTATAATTTTTTATTGTTCCATGCTATTATATTATCTGTTTTTGGATGTTTAATGGGCTTTAATATGCTCTTTTATATTATTTTTGTGACTAACCTATTAACCGAAGGCCCAGTGCAAATTGCTGTTTTTTTGCCTATTTCAGTGTTTCGCAGAAAAGGAATATCAACCGGAATGAAACTTTCGCGAGGATCGTTTCCGGAACAAACGCAATCCAGGAGACTTGGAGTGGAAGTCAAGGAAGCAGCGAGGAAGCTACAAGGCAGGAGGGCGCGCCCCAGGGGGGTAGGCGGTCCCCCACCCTCGTGGGCCCCTCACAGCTCCACCGACCTACTTCTTTCGCCTATATATACTCTTATACCCTGAAAACATCCAGGAGAGCCACGAAACACTTTTTCCACCGCCGCAACCTTCTGTACCCGTGAGATCCCATCCTTGGGGCCTTTTTCGGCGCTCCGCCGGAGGGGGAATCGATCACGGAGGGGTTCTACATCAACACCATAGCCTCTCCGATGATGTGTGAGTAGTTTACCACATACCTTTGGGTCCATAGTTATTAGCTAGATGGCTTCTTCTCTCTATTTGGATCTCAATACAAAGTTCTCCTCGATCTTCTTGGAGATCTATTTAATGTAACTCTTTTGCGGTGTGTTTGCCGAGATCCGATGAATTGTGGGTTTATGAACTTGATTATCTATGAATAATATTTGATTCTTCTCTGAATTCTTATATGCATGATTTGATATCTTTGCAAGTATCTTCGAATTATCGGTTTAGTTTGGCCTACTGGATTGATCTTTCTTGCAATGGGAGAAATGCTTAGCTTTGGGTTCAATCTTGCGGTGCTCGATCCCAGTGACAGAAAGGGAAACGACGCGTATTGTATTGTTGCCATCGAGGATAAAAAGGTGGGGTTTATATCATATTGCTTGAGTTTATCCCTCTACATCATGTTGTCTTGCTTAAAGCGTTACTCCGTTCTTATGAACTTAATACTCTAGATGCATGCTGGATAGCGGTCGATGTGTGGAGTAATAGTAGTAGATGCAGAATCGTTTCGGTCTACTTGACACAGACGTGATGCCTATATTCATGATCATTGCCTTAGATATCATCATAACTATGCGCTTTTCTATCAATTGATCGGCAGTAATTTGTTCACCCACCGTAATATATGCTATCTTGAGAGAAGCCACTACTGAAACCTATGGCCCCCAGGTCTATTTTACATCATATTAGTTTCCCGTCAACTAGCTATTTCTGTCGCCGTTTATTTTGCAATCTTTACTTTCCAATCTATACAACAAAAATACCAAAAATATTTCTCTTATTATCTTTATCAGATCTCACTTTCGCAAGTGGCCGTGAAGGGATTGACAACCCCTTTATCGCGTTGGTTGCAAGGTTCTTGATTGTTTGTGCAGGTACTAGGCGATTTGCGTGTTATCTCCTACTGGATTGATACCTTGGTTCTCAAAAACTGAGGGAAATACTTACGCTACTTTGCTACATCACCCTTCCCTCTTCAAGGGAAAACCAATGCATGCTCAAGAGGTAGCACCAGTCATGATGCACCCTACATTAGCTACACACAATGCATCAGCATGATGGCGGTGCTCTCAGGTTCTGGCGCTTATTTTAGAAGGTGATGACACAACATAAAAGTAAATAGATAGTCCCTTCACAGAGGGAAGCAGTGATTTGCAGAGGTGCCAGAGCTCCAGCTTTTAAAATGGAGGTAAATGATATTTTGAGACATGCACCCTTCTTGTTTACTTCACGACCATCAGTTATCAATATCTTCAATGTTAAGCACGCTAGTGGCGGTTCCCAAGCGATAAAGGTAAAGGTTTTGACTCCATTGGGAGTTTTTGTTTGATTATTTGTAAGCTTTTTCTGTTTGCAGTTTGGGACTGGGCATCCCTAATACCGCCCTTTTCTCATGCGATGGCGAGTGAATAAACACTCGACCTGAGAATAACCCGCTTAGCATGGAAGGTACCGACCACCTCCTGTCATTCCATGAACGATCCAGGCACACAAAAGGATATTTATTTGAAGTTTTTAGAGGTGGCACATGCAAATTTACTTAGGACGGCAGGGTAATACCGCATATAGGTAGGTATTATGGACTCATCTGGAATAACTTGGGTTCAAGGTTTTTGATGTACAAGCAGAATTCCCACTTAGTACAGGCGAAGGCTAGCAATTAGATTGAGAAGCGGCCAGCTAGAGAGCAACAATGGTCATGAACATGCATTATGCATAAGTAACACTGGACACTAGCATGAGTAGGATATGAACACCATGAACATAAATATCATAGAGGCTATGTTGGTTTTGATTCAACTACATGCATGAACATGTGCCAAGTTACGCCACTCGAACATTCATAGGAGGATACCATATCATCATACTACATCACAATCATTTTAACACAATGTTGATATCCAAGATAAATCATTATCCACTCCCAGCTACTTATGCATGGCATGAGAAACTATAATCTCTAATTGTCATTGCAAACATGTTTAATCATAATGGGGTGAATCATGGATACTAGGTTAAACATATTTACAAAAACAGAACAAGTCGAGTTCATACCAGTTTCTCTCTGCCACGACCAGTTCATCAAATATCGTCATTATTGCCTTTCACTTGCAGGACTGAACGATGTGAAAATAATAATAGTGCAAGAGTGCCGTGGACTAAGCTAGAATCCGCAAACATTTTATTCAATGGGAGAAGACAAGGTAAAATGGGCTCTTTGTTAGATCAACAATTATGCAAATGAGAGCCACTCAACATTTTCATCGTGGTCTTCTCCTTGGTACGACTCGAATAAAAAGAAAAGAAATTCAGAGAAACATACTGAAATATTTTCAGAGTTTTTGGTTTTCTTGAACAAGCAAATAAAAGGGAAAAGCAAAGATGTGAAAAACTATTTACACGGGAAAGCTCCCAACAAGCAAAAGAAGAATAAGGAATTTTTTGGGGGTTTTCTTTTTAGTACTACAACTAAACATGCATAGAAAGTAAACTCACTACAACTAATTTTTTGGTTTTCTTAAGGTTTTTCAAACACACAAGAAGAAAGCGAGAAAATAAATTTAACATGGATGATACAATGAAAAGGTGTGGACACCGACAACTGGAATGAAATGTGTGAACATGAATGTAATGTCGGTGGGAAACACGTACTCCCCCAAGCTTACGCTTTTGGCCTAACTTGGTAAGCAACTAGTAGCCTGGATAGTAGTCGGGGTACTGAGGAGCAGGCATCCACGCATCCCACTGCTGAGGCTCCTCCTTTATTGCGGCCTGGTCATTCCGGTAGGCGATGATATCCGCAGGCATAATCCTATATCCGCCCCTGGCAACAGGATCAAACAAAGCAGGAGCAAGCAATGGAATAATATCACGAGTGTCCATGCTGAAAACCAGCTTATATGGAATAGGAATGTTAGCGTAATCTCGTGCAATAAAATGGTGGTGTTCCATGGCTGCGCGATCTAAGTGAACCTTGGGCAAAGGATAATCATGAAGGCGTATCTCAACATTAAAGCGAGCCGCCAAGCGAGTAGCGAAAATACCACCATGTATTTTACCCTTGGACTTATTAACGTTGAGGCGACGTGCCACAATAGCTCCCAAGCTATAAGTGTTGTCACCCTCTAGTGCATGACGTAAAACAGCAAGGTCTGGTGAACTAAGTGCGCCCACCTTCTCTCTAGCAAGCAAGCATTTTGCAATAAAAAGAGTGAAATAATGAACAGCAGGAAAATGCAAGCCAGCGGCAGTGATACCCGACACCCCTCTCTCATCTCCCACTGTCAAGGTATGATAAAAGGCCTCAAACTCTGTCGGCCTAGGCTCTACCAAACCACCATGAGCAGGAAGCAAGCATATTTCACAAAACTCAGTAAGTGGTATCTGGTGGAAATGAGCGTATAAATTGAATTGCACCCCAAGAGGATTATTCCTAGGAAGGAAATTAAAACTTTTAACAAAGGTGTTTTTGAGGAGATGATACTGCTCACATTCAGCTACGATGAAGTCGGTGAGGCCGGCATTAGCAGCATATTGTGTAAACTCTTGCAGGATTCCAGCCTCTTCCATGAACGGGATATGCGGCCATTCGCACGGTCGTACTTCCGCCAACCTCCGGTTATGGAGATCACTGTCAGACGACTCCCCAATAACTCCTTTGGAGTTCTTCTTGGAAGCAAACTTCCTAAAGATATTCATCTTTTTCCTATGAACAAAATTCTGAAATTTTAGTCCACAAAATTTTTCTCAAAAAAACTCCACAAAATCGATAGCAACTACTCATAGGGATACATAGAGGCCATAGCAAGCATTCAAACTACTTAGAATTCAAGAATTCAACATGCAAGATCATCTACAGCAGCGCCAAGAGTAGCTAATTATTCAAAATATAAACCACTAAAACAAAAACTAATTGGACAAACAGTGGAGTCACATACCAAGCAACAATCCCCCAAAACAGTTTAGGAAACGGAGCTTCGAGCAAAGAGATCAAAATCCGCGGGTTTGTGAGCAAGAACACGAGAGAGAGAGAGAGAGCAAAGGTGAATTTTTTCTGGAGGTAGGTGATGATGTGGTGTGAAGAGATAAGTGAGGGGGCCCACGTGGGGACCACAACCCACCAGGGCGCGCCTGGGGGTCCTGGCGCTCCCAGGTGGGTTGTGCCCACCTGGTGCACCTCCCTCTAATATTATTTGCACCAAAAATTCTTAAATATTCAAAAAAAATCGTATTAAATTTTCAGAGCATTCTGAGAACTTTTATTTTTGGGTCATTTTTTATTGCACGGGAAATTCAGAAAGCACACAAAACATGGCATTTTATTTTATTTAACTAATAAAAACAGAAAAAAAAGGTAGGGACAGAAGGTAGTGCTTACTAAATTCCTCAACTTCATACCTCTAAAAAATGATCCATTAATAAGGTGGATCAAGTCTTATTAACATCCACTTTCGATTAGCATGAAACCGAAGAACTTTCGTAAATCACTAAGTTACCTCAACGGGGATATGAGTGTGCCCAACAATAAGCATTTCATATTTCTTTTTGACAGTAGTTATAGGTAGTTGAAAACTTCCAATAGTGATTGTCGTAGATTTTTTAATAACATTAATACCATTCACTTGGAATTGTTTCTTCGGAAAGTGCACCGTATGATCATTACCATTGATATGAAAAGTGACCTTGCTTTTATTGCAATCAATAACAGCCCCTGCAGTATTTAAGAAGGGTCTACCAAGGATAATCGACATGTTGTCGTCCTCGAGCATCTCAAGTATAACAAAGTCAGTCAAAATAGTAACATTAGCAACAACAATGGGCACATCCTCATAGATACCGATAGGTATGGCAGTTGATTTGTCAGCCATTTGCAAAGATATTTCAGTAGGTGTGAGTTTATTCAAATCAAGTCTTTTATATAAAGAGAAAGGCATAACACTAACAGCAGCTCCTAAATCACATAAAGCAGTTTTCACATAATTCTTTTTGATAGAGAAAGGTATAGTTGGTATTCCTGGATCTCCAAGTTTTTTAGGTACTCCATCTTTAAAAGTATAATTAGCAAGCATGGTGGAGATTTCAGCTTCCGGTATTTTTCTCTTATTGGTGATGATGTCTTTCATGTACTTTGCATAAGGAGGCATTTTAAGGATACTAGTCAAGCGAGTAGCAAAAAGACTGGTCTCAGCATTTCAGCAAAGCATTCAAATTCTTCATCATCTTTCTTTTTAGTTGACTTAGGTGGAAATGGCATAGGTTTTTGAACCCACGGTTCTCTTTCTTTACCGTGTTTTCTAGCTAAAGTCCCTTTTATCATATCGTGTATTCTTAGGTTGTGGGTTATCAAGATCAACTGGTGGTTCTATCTCAACATCATTGTCTGGTTCTTTATTATTTGTTTTAGTGTCTTCATGAACCTCATCATTATATTTTTCATTATCAGAAGGTGAGTGTTCACTACCAGATTTAGTTTCAGCATCAGAGATAGAAATTTCATTATCATTATCAGGAGGTTTTTCTACTTCAGGTTCACTAGAGGCATGCAAAGTCCTATCATTTTTCTTCTTTTTTATTTTTAGAAGGACTACGTGCGTCCGTGTTAGCTCTTTGAGAGTCTTGTTCAATTCTTTTTGGGTGCCCCTCAGGATAAAGTGGTTCCTGAGTCATTTTACCTCCTCTAGTTGCTACTCTAATAGCAAAGTCATGTATGTTATTATTCATTTCATCTAGCAACTCTCTTTGAGATTTAGCAACTTGTTCTAACTTGGTTTGAAGCATAGAAGCATGTTTTCCAACATCTCTAACATCATTTGAGATTCTAAATAACAAGTCACTCAAGCGAGCAATCATATCAGAATTGTATTCAATTGTTTCATAACATTTGCATTGAACTGATCTTGTTTTCTAAAGTAGTTTTCAAACTCATAAAGGCATTGGCTAGGGTGCATAATGTGAGGATTGTCATTATCATTGAACTTCATTAGAGGATTTACCTCTACCACCTTATGCAGTGGTGGTGTATTATATTAATCCCATGTATTTCTTCAATAGGAGGTAAATTTTTAACATCCTCAGCTTCAATATCTTTTTCCTTCATAGATTGCTTTGCCTCTTGCATATCTTCAGGACTGA
The DNA here is from genome assembly GCF_018294505.1 of Triticum aestivum. Classification (NCBI taxonomy): domain Eukaryota; kingdom Viridiplantae; phylum Streptophyta; class Magnoliopsida; order Poales; family Poaceae; genus Triticum; species Triticum aestivum. The sequence goes on along the minus strand of NC_057802.1, from coordinate 405,285,002 downwards.
GATATAAGATACCCCTCTTCTTCGGAGTGGGTTTAGGCGGTGGTTCAGGAAGAGTCCAATCATCATAATTTTTCAATATGTTATTCAATAATTCTTCAGCTTGCCCAACAGTTCGTTACCTGAAAACACAACCAGCACAACTATCTAGGAAATCCCTAGAAGCATCGGTTAGTCCATTATAGAAGATATCAAGTATTTCATTTTTCTTAAGAGGATGATCAGGCAAAGCATTAAGTAATTAGAAAAGCCTCCCCCAAGCTTGTGGGAGACTCTCTTCTTTAATTTGCACAAAGTTAAATATTTCCTGCAAGGCAGCTTGTTTCTTCTGAGCGGGGATATATTTTTCAGAGAAGTTATAAATCATATCCTGGGGACTACGCACACAACCAGGAGCAATAGTATTGTACCAAGCTTTAGCATCACCCTTTAATGAGAACGGAAATAATTTAAGAATATAGTAATAGCGAGTCTTCTCATCATGAGTAAAAAGGGTGGCTATGTCATTCAACTTAGTAAGATCTGCCACAACAGTTTCAGTTTCATAACCATGGAAAGGATCAGATTCAACCAAATTAATTAACTCTGCGTTGACAGAGAATTCATAATCCTTTTCATGAACAAAGATAGGGGAAGTAGCAAACTTAGGATCATATTTCATTCTAGCATTCAGAGATTTTTCTTTATACTTGCATAATAATTTCTCTAGATCATCTCTATCCTTACAAGCAAGAATGTCTCTAGTTGTCTTTTCATTCATAACATAGCCTTCCGGTACCTTAGGCAATTCATATCTATGAGGGCTAGTTCTAGTAGGTGTTTCAAGGTTTTCAATTTCAAGCTCATCATCAGATTCAAAAACTTCATGTTGTCTTACTCTAGCAATTTGTTCATCAAGAAAATCACTAAGTGGCACATCATTATCATCAAGCAAGGTACTAGCATCATCATAGGTATCATTCATAGCAGAAGTAGCATCATCAATACCTTGCGACATATTAGGATTAATAGCATGTGGTGGTGTTGCAAGTTTACTTATAACAGAAGGTGAATCTAAAGCAGAACTGGATGGCAGTTCCTTACCTCCCCTCGTCTTAGAGGGATAAATCTTAGTCTTAGCATCCTTCAGATTCTTCATAGTGATAAATTGATAACAATCCCAGGTGACTCAACAAATATAGCTATGCTCAACGGCGCCAGAAAAAGGTCTTGATAACCCACAAGTACAGGGGATCGCAATAGTTTTTGAGGGTAGAGTATTCAACCCAAATTTATAGATTCGACACAAGGGGAGCCAAAGAATATTTGAGGGTATTAGCAGCTGAGTTGTCAATTCAACCACACCTAGAGATTAATTATCTGCAGCAATGTGATCAGCAGCAAAGTAATATGATAGTTTTGATAGTAGTGACAGCAGCAATAGTAACAGTAAAAGTGATAGCAGTATTTTTGTAGCAAGTGCAACAGTAACGATAGCAGTAGTAACTTAGCAAGAACAATATAAGATAAATTCGTAGGCATTGGATCGGTAATTTGTTGGATGATATTCATCATGTGACAGTCATAACCTAGGGCGATACGGCACTAGCTCCAGTTCATAAATATAATGTAGGCATGTATTCCGTAAATAGTCATACGTGCTTATGGAAAGAACTTGCATGACATCTTTTGCCCTACCCTCTCGTGGCAGCGGGGTCCAATTGGAAACTAAGGGATATTAAGGCCTCCTTTTAATAGAGAACCAGAACAAAGCATTAACACACGGTGGATACATGAACTCCTCAAATTACGATTATCACCGGGAGTGGTCCCGACTATTGTCACTCTGTGGTTGCTGGATCATAACACGTAGTAGGTGACTATAACTTGCAAAATCGATCAAGAACGTGGATATAATGGTCATAACATAAATGGTTCAGATCATAATTCATGGCACCCGGGCCCAAAGTGACAAGCATTAAGCATGGCAAAGTCATAGCAACATCAATCTCAGAACATAGTGGATACTAGGGATCAAGCCCTAACAAAACTAACTAGATTACATGATGAATCTCATCCAACTCCTCACCGACCAGCAACCCTACAAAGGAATTACTCACTCCCGGTGGGGAGCATCATGGAATTGGCGATGGAGAAGGGTTGGTGATGACGAAGAACGAAGATCCCCCTCTCCGGAGCCCCAGACGAACTCCAGATCTGACCTCCCGATGAAGAACAGAGGTGGCGGCGGCTCCATCTCGTGGATCATGATAATTATTTCTCCCTCATTTTTTCTAGAAAAATAGGATTTTGTAGCGTCGGTTTCAGGGTCTGCGGGGCCACCAGGTGGGGACAACCCACCTGGGTGTGCCTGGGGGCAGGCGCGCCTTGGTGGGTTGTGCCCACCCAGGTGCCCCCCTCAGGTTACTCTTGGCTCCAGAAATTCTCTTTAATGATATAAAAATCCTCGCAAAGTTTCGTTCCATTCCGGGAACTTTTATTTCTACACAAAAACAACACCATGGTAGTTCTGCTAAAAACAGCGTCAGTCCGGGGTTAGTTTCGTTCAAATCATGCAAATTAGAGTCCAAAACAAGAGGAAAAGCGTTAGGAAAAGTCCAACGTATCACCTATGGACCCGTAGGTCTATGGTGAACTACTCACGCATCATCGGAGAGGCACCAATGAGGATGATGAACCCCTCCGTGATGGTGTTTAGATTGGATCTCGTGGTTCTAGAACTTGCCACGGCTGGAATTGTGTTTCATCGACTCCCCTAGGGTTTCTGAAATATTTGGGAATTATAGGGCAAAGAGGCGGTGCAGGGGGCTACGTGGGGGCACAACCTCCCTGGGCGCGCCCTGGTGGGTTGTGCTCCCCATGGGCCTCCCCTCTGGTACTTTTTGGCCCATTGGGTGTCTTCTGGTCTAGAAAAAATATCCAAAAAGTTTCGCTGCGTTTGGACTCTGTTTGGTACTGATATTCTACGATGTAAAAAACAAGCAAAAAACAGCAACTGGCACTGGGCACTATGTCAATAGGTTAGTCCCCAAAAATGAAATAAAGTTGCTATAAAATGATTTTAAAACATCCAAGAATGATAATATAACAACATGGAACAATAAATAAATTATAGATATGTTGGAGACATATCAGCATCCCCAAGCTTAATTCCTGCTCGTCCTCGAGTAGGTAAATGATAAAAACAAATTTTTTGATGTGGAATGCTACCTAACATGTTCATCACATATTCTTTTCTTTTGTAGCATGGACATTTGGACTTTTATATTGCTCAAAGCAATAGTCTCGTTTTAACATGAAGATTTCAATACTCAAGCATATCAACAAGCAACCATGTCTTTCAAAATATCAACACTAAAGAAAGTTATCCCTAGCCCATCATGCTCAATCATTGATCCATTCATGAAACACACTCGCATATTAGCTACATCCAATGCTCAAGTATGATCATAATGCTCCCTAGTTGGTGCTTTATAAGAGAAGATGGAGACTCAAATAAAAATAAAATTTGCATAAAGTAAATAGATAGGCCCTTCGTATAGGGAAGTAGGGATTTGTAGAGGTGCCAGAGCTCAAAGCTTAAATTGAAAGATAATTTTTTTAGAGGCATACTTTTCCCGTCAACGAAAACGACCAAGTAATTCCCAACACTTTCCATGCTAGATATATCATAGGCGGTTCCCAAACATAAAATAAAGTTTATTCTTTTTCCACCATTCTTTCACAATCCATGGCTAGCCGTATCCACGGGTGCCTTCCATACCAACACTTCCCAAGGAATTTACTATTTGACAACATAAAGTAGATTTCTTTTTCATTTCAGGACTGGGCATCCCTATTACCGCCGTACTCTCGTGCAATGACAAGTGAATAAACACTCATCTTGAGAATAACATATCTAGCATGGAAAATATTAGCCACCCCCTGCCGCTTCATGAGCGGTACAGGCACACAAAAAGGAAATTCATTTTGAAAATTAGAGATGGCACATACAAATTTGCTTAGAACGGCACGGAAATACCGCATATGGGTAGGTATGGTGGACTCATATGGCAAAACTAGGTTTAAAGATGTTGGATGCACAAGCAGTATTTCTACTTAGTACAAGTGGAGGCTAGCAAATAGATTGAGAAGCAACCAACCAAGAAACGAAAAATCACATAAGCGAGCATTAAGCATAACTAACACCGAATAATGCACCATAAGTAGGATGTAATTTCATTGCATAACTATTGACTTTCGTGCTTGCATAGGGAATCACAAACCTTAACACCAATATTCTTACAAAAGCATAATTACTCACCAACATGACTCATATATTAGTATCATCATATCTCAAAACTATTACAAAGAATCAAGTTTAATTTGTCGAATGATCTTCATGAAAGTTTTTACTATATCCCTCTTGAATATCTATCACTTTGGGACTAGTTTCATATATTGCCATTGCTTTTGACAAGCTTAAATATATTTAAGTGGAGAACATGAGCATAAAGATTTCAATCTCTCAAAATAATATAAGTGAAGCACTACTGAAATCAGAGAATTTGCCGTCTGCCATTTCTTTGCCGTCCGCTAGCTGACAGCAAAGAAGGTCTTTGTCGTCCGCGTTCAAAAAGCAGATGGCAATGAACTGGCTGATGGCAAAGATGCAATTTGCCGTCATCCAAATCTTTTCCATCCACTAGCAGACGGCAAAAATTCTTTGCCGTCTGCTAGCGAATGGCAAATAGTTTGGGTGGGGGTCCATTTTAGGGCAACGGTGTAGCGGCCCACACCCCCCAGCTCTTTGCCGTCCGCTAGCGGACGGCAAAGACAGTGGCCCATCCATACTAACGGCCTCTCTCTCTCCCCCCGGACCCACCCCTCTTTCTCTCCCCTCTCTCTGTCCCCAATCTCGCCATCCCACCACGCCACCCCGTTGGACCACCCCGCCGCCCCGCCGCACCACCCCACCACCCTACAGCCTCGCCGCACCACCCCACCACCCCATCGTCGCCGCCCCCGACCACCACCCCACCTCGCCGTCGTTGTCGGTGTCAAAACCGGCCGATCTCGGGTAGGGGGTCCCAAACTATGCGTCTGAAGATCGAAGGTAACAGGAGACAAAGGGGACACGATGTTTACCCAGGTTCGGGCCCTCTTAATGGAGGTAATACCCTACTTCCTGCTTGATTGACTTTGATGAGTATAGGGGGTTACAAGAGTTGATCCACCTCAAGATCATAATGGCTAAACCCTAGATGTCTAGCCTATATGAATTCTGATAGCCTCTACGGACTAAACCCTCTGGTTTATATAGACACCGGATGGACCAAGGGTTGTACATAGTTGGTTTACAGAAGAAGGAAACTATACATCTGGTTGCCAATCTTGTCAACCACACAAAGGAGAGTCCTATCCAGACACGGGGGAAGGCCTTCTTTATCGTATCTTCACGGCCCATCAGTCCGGCCCATTACCCAGCACGGACACCCGAGGACACCTTAATCCAGGACTCCCTCGGTAGCCCCCGAACTTGCCTTCAATGACGACGTAGTATCCGTCTTATGTCTTCGGCTTTGCAAGGAGGGTTCTCCATTATACTTCGGACCACTAACAATCTGGCTCTGACTTCGATGTTCTGCCTTTATGATTCCTTCCTGTTGTCGCTTCGATTTCCACACGTCGGGTGAATACGAATGGTCTGTGATTTTTTGTAAATAAACCCCTCACCATGCTCGGATGACATCTATATAAGGAGATTTAGATCCCCAAATGCCATCTCACACCGTGCAAAAGAAAAACCGTCGAGGTTAGCTAGGAACAAAGCCTTCCAACATGGCCAGTGCTCCAGGCTCCTCCTCGCACCCCCATGGCCCTCAAGAGGGTGATTGGCAAAGCTGCTCAGTGCCTCATCTTCAGCTGAGTCGACTCCAGACACAGGGCTATCTTCTCCTCGCAGATCTAGTCTCCGTCCGAGCGGGTTTGGCCTCAATCGGCAACAATGTGATGGCTGAGAATTTCCCCAACCCCAATAAGGAGGAGAGGGTGTGCTTTGTCCCCTTCCTGCTGCAAGGCCTTGGATTTCCAATCCATCCCTGTGACGCCCCCGATTTGACCGTACACTAATCATGCACGCAAATGTGTACGATCAAGATCAGGGACTCACGGGAAGATATCACAACACAACTCTAAAACATAAATAAGTCATACAAGCATCATAATACAAGCCAGGGGCCTTGAGGGCTCGAATACAAGTGCTCGATCATAGACGAGTCAGCGGAAGCAACAATATCTGAGTACAGACATAAGTTAAACAAGTTTGCCTTAAGAAGGCTAGCACAAACTGGGATACAGATCGAAATAGGCGCATGCCTCCTGCCTGGGATCCTCCTAACTACTCCTGGTCGTCGTCAGCGGGCTGCACGTAGTAGTAGGCACCTCCAGTGTCGTAGGAGTCATCGTCGACGGTGGTGTCTGGCTCCTGGACTCCAGCCTCTGGTTGCGACAATTGGGTAGAAAGGAAAGGGGGGAAAGAGGAAGGAAAGCAACCGTGAGTACTCATCCAAAGTACTCGCAAGCAAGGAGCTACACTACATATGCATGGGTATATGTGTAAAGGGCCATATCAGTGGACTGGACTGCAGAATGCCAGAATAAGGGGGGATAGCTAGTCCTGTCGAAGACTATGCTTCTGGCAGCCTCCATCTTGCAGCATGTAGAAGAGAGTAAATTGAAGTCCTCCAAGTAGCATCGTATAGCATAATCCTACCCGGCGATCCCCTCCTCGTCGCCCTGTTAGAGAGCGATCACCGGGTTATATCTGGCACTTGGAAGGGTGTGTTTTATTAAGTATCCAGTTCTAGTTGTCATAAGGTCAAGTTACAACTCCGGGTCGTCCTTTTACCGAGGGACACGGCTATTCGAATGGATAAACTTCCCTGCAGGGGTGCACCACATAACCCAACACGCTCGATCCCATTTGGCCGGACACACTTTCCTGGGTCATGCCCGACCTCGTAAGATCAACACGTCGCAGCCCCACCTAGGCACAACAGAGAGGTCAGCACGCCGGTCTAAATCCGATGGCGCAGGGGTCTGGGCCCATCGCCCATTGCACACCTACATGTTGCGAGGGCGGCCGGAACCAGACCTAGCCTAGCTGGCGTTCCAGTCCAATCCGGCGCGCGCCGCTCCGTCGCTGACGTCACAAAGGCTTCGGCTGATACCATGACGTCGAGTGCCCATAACTGTTCCCGCGTAGTTGGTTAGTGCGTATAGGCCAAATGGCCAGACTCAGATCAAATACCAAGATCTCGTTAAGTGTGTTAAGTATCTGCGAACGCCGACCAGGGCCAGGCCCACCTCTCTCCTAGGTGGTCTCAACCTGCCCTGTCGCTCCGCCACAAAGTAACAGTCGGGGGCCGTCAGGAACCCAGGCCCACCTCTACCGGGATGGAGCCACCTGTCCTTTCAGCCCCCTCATCAGAATCACTTGCGGGTACTCAACGAGCTGACCCGACTTTAGTCACCACATGTGTCATGTATATAAAGTATATAGTATATACCCGTGATCACCTCCCTAGTGATCACGGCCCGATAGTATAGCATGGCAGACGGACGGACAAGAATGTAGGGCCACTGATGGAAAAACTAGCATCCTGTTCTAAGCAGTAGGATAGCAGGTAAGGGTAACAACTGTAGCAACAATGACAGGCTATGCAGTAGAATAGGATTAACCGAAAGCAGTAACATGCTACACTACTCTAATGCAAGCAGTATAGAGAAGAATAGGCGATATCTGGTGATCAAGGGGGGGCTTGCCTGGTTCATCTGGCAAGAGAAGGATTCGTCGTCGATGTAGTCGATCACAGGGGTACCGGCAGCGGTCTCGGGGTCTACCGGAAAGAAGTAACGGAGGGGGAACACAATAAATAACAGAGCAATCAAAGCATCACAAAGCATAACATGACAAACGCGGTGCTAGATGTGCCCTAACGCGGTAGTAGGTGATACCGGCGAAAGGGGGAAACATTCGGGAAAGTATCCCCGGTGTTTCGCGTTTTCGGACAGATGAACCGGAGGGGGAAGGTTGCAGGTTTGCTATGCTAGGGACGCGTGGCGGACGAACGGGTTGCGTATCCGGATTCGTCTCGTCGTTCTGAGCAACTTTCATTTACAAGGTTTTTCCATCCGAGCTACGTTTATTTTATATTGATTTTAAAAGATTTAAATCACTTTTTAGCATTTATTTAATTATTTTAATCCAACATTATCCAGAACAGTGCACGCTGACATCAGCATGACGTCAGCAGTCAACAGAGGCGTTGACTGGTCAACTAATATGTGGGTCCCGTTTGTCATAGTCACAGTTTAACTAAACATAATTAATTAGTTAATTAATTATTAGGTTATCTAATCAGAGTTAATCAGGTTAATTTAACAGATCTAATTAAGTTAATTAATTACTTAATTAATTAATTAATTTTTTTTATTCTTCTCTTTTTTTTAACAGAGGGGCGTGGGGCGGGGGGGCCCCACTGGGCAGTGGCCCATAGGGCCAAACGGGCAACGGGCGCTGCCCGATCGGCGCACGCCCAAGGGCGCTCGGGCGTGGGCGGACGGCGACTGTGGTCGCGGCCGGAGCAGCAGGGCTGCAAGGGGGGGCGAGCGGGGGCACACAGCAGCAGAAGCCAGGGGCGGTGGCGACGGGCGGTGACCGGGGAGGAGCAAGGGAAGCGGGCGGCAAGGCGGAGCAGGGCAAGGGAGGCGCGGGCGCAGCAGGGCCACGGTGAGTGCAACGAGCGGCCGGAGTGGTGGCCGCGGCGGGCGCTGGCGCGCGCCTGTGCGGGATGAGGCCGCGGCGAGTGAAGCGGCAGAGCGAGGCGAGGTTCGGGCGTGCGCGCGCGGGGGCACGCCGGGCGGGGCGGGGCGCGACGATGTAGGGACGAGCGAGAGACGAGGAGAGGGGGGCTCACGAGGGGGAAGTAGGGGACTGGGCAGCGGGGCTTGTGGTGGGGGGACGGGGACGTCGTGACGGAGATGAAGCAGGCCGGCGAGGGAGTCCGGGCGGCGATGGACGAGGGCGAGGCGATGCGGCGTCGCGGCGAGGCGGTACCGGGCGGCGTCGGCGGCCTCCTCCTCTCGATCCCGATCCAATCGGGAGAGAGGGGGGAGGATATTTCGAGGGGGGAGGAGTGGGGTGTCGGTGGGTTACGGGGAGGGGAGGAGGCCTAGTAGGCCAGGGGGGTGCGGGAGTGGGTCGGCTGGTCCGACTGGCTCCTTCGGCCAACTAGGCCAAGGCCCAGTCGGGGGGGTTGTCTTTTATTTCTTTTACTTATTTCCTTTACTGTTTTCATTTAAAGTTTCTTTTATTTTAGTTTTATAAAATACCCAGTCAGCACCTAAATTAGTATTGCTAATCAGTCCACTGCCACAATTATTTTGGCACAATACTAATTTAGTTTTATTATTATAACTTTATAAAAGGCGTCTAATTATTTGTTTTTGCGGTCATTTCTATTACTTTAGTGCATTTAAATATTTTATTAAAAGATAATTTATCCACCAACATTTACTAAGGACTATTTGACACATTAGGAACAATTTAGTTTTGACTTTTGAAAACTTTAATTGTTTAACTTAAATTAAAATTTTGAATATGAATCGTTTCGAACTAACGCGAGATTATCAACAGTAATCTGAGGTGACGTGGCATCGTTAACGTGGGGTTACTGTAGCCTAATTATCCAGGCGTCACAATGCCTTTCTCCGGGATTTACTGGAATTTTACGGCATCCAACTGCACAACCTTACCCCAGGTTCAATTCTGCACATCTCAGGCTTCGTTGCCCTCTGCGAACTATTCTTAGGAATCGAGTCCCATTTTGAACTATGCAGGAAGTTCTTTTGCCTTGTTCCCCGCCATCGAGGGGGCTCCATATTTGAAGTGGGTGGTGCCGAAGTATGGCGTATAGCCGGATCCAGATACCTCATAGGAACTCCCAAAGAGGTGTATCCACAGTGGTCTTCGGAATGGTTCTATATGGATGACGTCCCACTGCGAGACCCAGTTCGGCGCGGCCTTCCTGAATTTTCCAGTGCTCCTTTAAAGAAGCGCCTCAACTAGCGTCCCCGAGGTCCCAAGGAAGAGGACAGTGCAGAGATAAAGAGGTTGGTCGGCAAGGTCAGGTTGTTAGCCCATACCGAGCTCTCGATAGTCGAGGTCATGGCCATTGCAATAAAGAGGTGTGTCCAGCCTCTCCAATCCAGAGTAACTCCCTTATGGTGTTACAACGGAGAAGATGACGCATCCCGTTATAGAGGGAAGGGTCCGGATACCCCGGCCGAACTGGCCACAATCTTGGTCAATCTGTATAAGGGTGAGAAAGAAGAATTCCTCCGCTTAAACTTCCGGGAAGGCTACTCCATGTACAATCCCATTGAATGGGTAAGATTTCGATCGTCTGCGTCATTTTATTGCTGTTACAGATGCTAATCAAATTTGCTCTTTGCTGCCACAAACAGTCATGGAGGAAGATGACCGAGGACGTCCACTGTCCCGCTCCACAGCCAGAGGATCATAACCGCGATCGAGACCCTGGCTTTCACGAGGATCCGGATATATACATAGAGTTCGACGATGGGGTATTTTATCAGGGAAGCCTTGACGGTTCGGAAGTGGCTATCACCGCCGACTACCCCCGCCTCTATCCTTCTGCATAGTGAGTATTTGGAGGGCTCTTGAAAGGAAACCCTTATCTGCACTTTTGCTCATTATAGTGATCCGGATTTTAATAGGATAGGCGCTCAGGGGACCGTACCTCCTCTAGGGTAGCCCTCACATGGGGTAGTCATCTGAGGCGAAGGGGGGCCGGGAGTGCTGCAGAAGCCTCACCGCCTTCTAAGAGGTACGTCTACTTTAATACATTCATGGGTATGAGTCTAGTTTGTTCAAAGTCTCATTTATTCTTGATGTTAGGATAAACACACGGCAGACGGTGGGAAAACGCCCTGTTAGCCGAATGTCTGCCAATCCGGTGCCGAACTCGTCAACTAGGATGGGAGCCGATGCAATGCCAGTTCCGCTGCCTCATGAGGATTCGAACGACGTATCTGTCATGAATTCCGAAGTGGAGAGCGGGATGAATCATCATCGATTGAAAGAGGGCATGCGTGCTCCGGCCTTTTCTAAGCAAGAATTTACCGCACTCAGTTCGGTGGATGCATACATCCGAGCGGCTCGAGATGGTCTTGCCGGAGTCACTCAGTTGTTCTCAAATGACATACAGGTAAAAGTTTTTGCAATTTGTGTAGTCATATGTCAGTAGCCCCTGAGACTTGATGTGGTGAGGCAAACCGATTTAAGGATCGATAATAGCTATCAACAGGTTTTTAAAGAAAAGAATAATGTGCTAGCCCAGGAGCTGAAAACAAACTAGACGCAGCTGAAGGTTGTCACCACCGAACTGGCGGAAATGAAAAAGAGCGCAATGGGCGCGTCCGGGGAGAAAAATCACAAGGGGGAAGAGAACAAACAATCCGAAGAGATAGAAAGCTTGAGGGCTCAGTTATCATCCGCACAAAAAGAAAATGAAAAACTGAAGGGCGCATGTTCGGTATGTCTTTCCTTTTATGCCAAACCACCCTAGGTGCTCATGTTTAGTCCATAGTTTCGGAATGTCATGACTCTATTGTCGGCAGGCCTATTGACTAGTCGACCGGAGGAAGAAGTATTTGGATTTCAAGGCGACGTGCTAAAGGAACTATCTGTGGTACATGCTCGGTCCCGGAAAGCCATGAAGAGTATGGTGAAGGCTTTATGGCCATCTAATACCCTCCAAAAAGTATGGAGGGCTAGGTGAACCTGTTCAAAGGTGCCCGACGCCGGTTCGAGCTATGGAAGACACCCGCCTGCCGTGAAGGCGCACGAGAAGCCTAGGCCATGGTGAAGACACGTTTCACCAAACTGGATCCAAATCATATGGCCCGAGTGGGACCACAGGGACCAGACGGGAAAGAAATTCCATTGAATTTGGTGTATGACCAAGTAAGAAATATTCGCAGGAAGACTATAAGTTAGATAGACTTATAGATGGAACAAATAAGGAATAGGTTTTTGATTTAATGTATTAATGTACATTTATGATCAACCTATATCTTTATGCGAACATGTGAGAAGTTTGTCATCGCAGGCTTTCGGCTTTAACATCTGAACCAAAAATGGTGGAGTGTTTCCAGATACTTATTTCGAAATGAAAAGAAGTATTTACTATGTCTGGAAACCAGGAAACCCAGTCATTGTGCTCGCACAGACAAAAATTCGACTTCAGGATGTATGTTATATTACATATGTAAACATCTTCCAAGGAAAATAGTTCCGTTTAGGGTTCCTTTCCTTGGGTTGGCATACTATAATTACGCATGTTGGGGCGTGTGGTATGTAATACAGAAAAAGTGGCTCATAGTGTTTTAAAGTGGTTACATAATGCAACAATCTGTCATTTGATTGCTGACCAATTATTCTCTTAAGAATGCTAGCTTTCGGCTTCACCCGTCTGAGGTACATGTCCGGATAACCCGGTTGTAACAATCATAGAGGTGCTCCCTTTATGCCCTAGCCGAACAATCAGGAACGTAGGGCATAAGCACAGGAGCAAGGAAACCCATCTTGGCAAAATCTTAAGTCATAGAGGTGCATATAATGGCAAAAAGGATGTATGATCAGGCAAAGACACATATATTGTGAGCTCGAGGCTCTGGGATAATGATAAGCTTCTACTTACAGAAGCCCCCGGTCATGGGTGAGGCTGCTGTACATTTAAGGATGGTACCCCTCAAGTGTTCGGCTTATCCGAACACATCATGGAAACGTATAAGAAAAAGGAAAAAATGAAAGGAGACAAAGGAACGAACAAGAAGTATGGCCAGACTTATGCGTAGAATCTTCGGAGCCAAGCAGCGTTCCAAGGGTTCGGCTCTAAGTGATTATCCGATGCATTGCGAAGGCCGTAAGCTCCTCCAGTGAGAACTTCATCTATAATTGAAGGGACCCTCCCATTTTGGCTTGAGCTTGTCTTTTTTTCTTCTCTGGGAGGCGTAAAACAAGCTCACCGACGTTATAAGTCTTTGCCCGCCCACTTCTCTGCTTTGGTATCTCCGAGCCTGTTGTTGATAGAATGCGGAATGGGCTTTTGCAACATCGCGCTCCTCCTCCAGGCCGTCTAGGTCGTCCTGTGATGTCTACTACACAACCTTCTTCTTGTAGACGTTGTTGGGGCCTCCAAGTGCAGAGGTTTGTGGACAGTAGCAAATTATCTCTCAAGTGGAATGACCGTAAGGTTTATCAATTTGTGGGAGGCATAGGATGAAGATGGTCTCTCTCAAAAACCCTACAACCAAATACAAAGAGTCTCTTGTGTCCCCACACCCAATACATGGTAAATTTTATAGGTGCACTAGTTCGGCGAAGAGATGGTGATATAAGTGCAATAATGGATGGTAGATATAGGTTTTTGTAATCTGAAAATATAAAAAAACAGCAGGTAACTAATGAAAGTGAGCGCAAACGGTATTCCAATGCTTCGAACAAGCCTGGGGTTCATACTTTCACTAGTGCAAGTTCTCTCAACAATGAAACATAATTGGACCATATAACAATCCTCAAATGCAACAAAGAAGTCACTCCAAATTCACTAATAGCGGAGAACAACGAAGAGATATTGTAGGGTACGAAACCACCTCAAAATTATTCTTTCCAATCAATCCGTTGGGCTATTCCTATAAGTATCACAAACAGCCCTAGAGGTTGTACTGGAATAACATCTTAAGACACAAATCAACCAAAACCCTAATGTCACCTAGATACTCCAATGTCACCACAAGTATCCGTGGGTATGATTATACGATATGCATCACACAATCTCAGATTCATCTATTCAACCAACTCATAGAACCTCAAAGAGTGCCCCAAAGTTTCTACCGGAGAATCACGACGAAAACGTGTGCCAACCCCTATGCATAGGTTCATGGGCGGAACCCGCAAGTTGATCACCAAAACATACATCAAGTGAATCATGTGGTATCCCATTGTCACCACAGATACGCACGGCAAGACATACATCAAGTGTTCTCAAATCTTTAAAGACTCAATCCGATAAGATAACTTCAAAGGGGAAACTCAATCCATTACAAGAGAGTAGAGGGGGAGAAGCATCATAAGATCCAACAATAATAGCAAAGCTCACGATACATCAAGATCGTGCCGAATCAAGAACACGAGAGAGAGAGAGAGATCAAACACATAGCTACTGGTACATACCCTCAGCCCCGAGGGTGAACTACTCCCTCCTCGTCACGGAGAGCGCCGGGATGATGAAGATGGCCACTGATGAGGGATCCCCTCTGGCAGGGTGATGGAACTGGGTCCGATTAGTTTTTGGTGGCTAAAGAGGCTTGCGGCGGCGGAACTCCCGATGTAGGTTATTTTCTGGAGGTTTCTGTATTTATAGGAGTTTTTGGTGTAGGTCTCACGTCAGGGAGGGTCTTCGAGTCATCCACGAGATAGGGGGACGCACCCAGGAGGGTAGGGCGCGCCCCCCCACCCTCGTGGATGGCCCGGGACTCTTCTGGCCCAACTCTTTTACTCCAGGGTCTTCTTTTGGTCCATAAAATCATCAAAAAATTGGCACGTCAATTGGACTCCGTTGGTATTCCTTTCTTTGAAACACTAAAATAGGCAAAAAAGAGCAAATCTGGGTTGGGCCTCCGGTTAATAGGTTAGTCCCAAAAATAATATAAAAGTGGATAATAAAGCCCAATATTGCCCAAAACAGTAGATAACATAGCATGAAGTAATCAAGAATTATAGATACATTGGAGACGTATCAAGCATCCCCAAGCTTAATTCCTGCTCGTCCTCGAGTAGGTAAATGATAAAAAATAATTTTTGATGCGGAGTGCTACTTGGCATAATTTCCATGTAGTTCTTGTTAATTGTGGCATGAATATTCAGATCCGAAAGGTTCAAGACAAAAGTTCATATTGACATAAAAATAATAATACTTCAAGCATACTAACTAAGCAATCATGTCTTCTCAAAATAACATGACCAAAGAAAGTTATCCCTACAAAATCATATAGTCTGGCTATGCTCCATCTTCACCACATAACGTATTCAAATCATGCACAACCCCGATGACAAGCCAAGCAATTGTTTCATACTTTTGGTGTTCTCAAACTTTTCAATCTTCACCAATATATGAGCGTGAGCGATGGACATAGCACTATGGGTGGAATAGAATGGTGGAGTTGTGTGGAGAAGACAAAAAGGAGAAGATAGTCTCACATAACGCGGCTAATCAACGGGCTATGGAGATTCCCATCAATGATTCAATGTGAGTGAGTAGGGATTGACATGCAACGGATGACTAGAGCTATAAGTGTATGAAAGCTCAACAAAAGAAACTAGTGGGTGTGCATCCAACTTGCTTGCTCACGAAGACCTAGGGCATTTGAGGAAGCCCATCATTGGAATATACAAGCCAAGTTCTATAATGAAAATTCCCATAGTATATGAAAGTGACAAATAAGAGGACTCTCTATCATGAAAGATCATGGTGCTACTTTGAAGCACAAGTGTGGTAAAAGGATAGTAGCATTGCCCCTTCTCTCTTTTTCTCTCATTTTTTTTTTTGGGCCTTCTCTTTTTTTTATTTGGCCTTTTCTCTCCTTTTATTTATTTATTTTTCGTCCGGAGTCTCATCCCGACTTGTGGGGGAATCATAGTCTCCATCATCCTTTCCTCACTGGGACAATGCTCTAATAATGATGATCATCACACTTTTATTTACTTACAACTCAAGAATTACAACTCGATACTTAGAAAAAGATATGACTCTATATGAATGCCTTCGGCGGTGTACCGGGATGTGCAATGATGCATGAGTGACATGTATGAAAGAATTATGAACGGTGGCTTTGCCACAAAATACGATGTCAACTACAAGATCATGCAAGCAATATGACAATGATGAAGCATGTCATAATAACGGAATGGTGGAAAGTTGCATAGCAATATATCTCGGAATGGCTATGGAAATGCCATAATAGGTAGGTATGGTGGTTGTTTTGAGGAAGGTATATGCTGGGTTTATAGGTACCGGCGAAAGTTGTGCGGGTACTAGAGAGGCTATCAATGGTGGAAGGGTCAGAGTGCGTATAATCCATGGACTCAACATTAGTCATAAAGAACTCACATACTTATTGCAAAAATCTATTAGTTATCGAAACAAAGTACTACGTGCATGCTCCTAGGGGGATAGATTGGTAGGAAAAGACCATCGCTCGTCCCGGCCGCCACTCATAAGGAAGGCAATCAATAAATAAATCATGCTCCGACTTCATCACATAACGGTTCACCTTACGTGCATGCTACGGGAATCACAAACTTCAACACAAGTATCTCTCAAAATCACAACTACTCAACTATCATGACTCTAATATTACCATCCTCATATCTCAAAACAATCATCAAGTATCAAACTTCTCTTAGTATTCAATGCACTTCATAAGAGAATTTTATTATTCTTGAATACCTAGCATATTAGGATTTTAAGCAAAATTACCATGCTATTTAAGAGTCTCAAAATAATCTAAGTGCAGCATGAGAGTTCATCTATTTCTTCAAAATAAACTACCACCGTGCTCTAAAAAGATATAAGTGAAGCACTAGAGCAAATGAAAAACTACTCCGAAAGATATAAGTGAAGATCGAGCAAATGACAAACTACTCCGAAAGATATAAGTGAAGATCAATGAGTAGTCGAATAATTATGCCACTATGTGAAGACTCTCTAACATTTAAGAATTTCAGATCTTAATATTTTATTCAAACAGCAAGCAAAACAAAAGAAAATAAAATGACGCTCCAAGCAAAACACAGATCATGTGGTGAATAAAAATATAGCTCCAAGTAAAGTTACCGATGAACGAAGACGAAAGAGGGGATGCCATCCGGGGCATCCCCAAGCTTAGGCTCTTGGTTGTCCTTGAATATTACCTTGGGGTGCCTTGGGCATCCCCAAGCTTAGGCTCTTGCCGCTCCTTATTCCATAGTCCATCGAATCTTTACCCAAAACTTGAAAACTTCACAACACAAAATTTAACAGAAAACTCGTAAGCTCCGTCAGCATAAGAAAATAAATCACCACTTAGGTACTGTTGTGAACTCATTCTAAATTCATATTGGTGTAATATCTAATGTATTCCAACTTCTCTATGGTTCATACCCTCCGATACTACTCATAGATTCATCAAAATAAGCAAACAACACAATGAAAACAGAATCTGTCAAAAACAGAATAGTATGTAGTAATCTGTATCATTCGAATACTTCTGTAACTCAAAAAATTCTGAAATAAATTGGTGGACCTGAGGAATTTGTCTATTAATCATCTGCAATATAATCAACCTAAAAGCACTCTCCAGTAAAAAAAATGGCAGCTAATCTCGTGAGCGCAAAAGTTTCTGTTTTTTACAGCAAGATTGCAAAGACTTCACCCAAGTCTTCCCAAAGGTTATACTTGGAAAAAACACTAATTAAAACAATAAAACCACATCTAAACACAGGATATATGAATTATTTATTACTAAACAGGAGCAAAAAGTAAAGAACTAAAATAAAATTGGGTTGCCTCCCAACAAGCGCTAACGTTTAACGCCCCTAGCTAGGCATGATGATTTCAATGATGCTCACATAAAAGATAAGAATTGAAACGCAAAGAGAGCATCATGAAGCATATTACTAACACATTTAAGTCTAACCCACTTCCTATGCATAGGGATTTTGTGAGCAAACAATTTATGGGAACATGAAACAACTAGCATAGGAAGGTAAAACAAGCAAATCTTCAAGATTTTCAACACATAGAGAGGAAACTTGATATTATTGCAATATGTAGAAGCATATGATCCTCTCTCATAATAATTTTCAGTAGCATCATGAATGAATTCAACCATATAACCAGCACATAATGCATTCTTTTCATGATCTACTTGCATAGAAATTTTACTACTCTCCACATAAGCAAATTTATTCTCATCAATAGTAGTGGGAGCAAACTCAACAAAATAACTATCATGTGAAGCATAATCCAATTGAAAATTAAAATCATGATGACAAGTTTCATGGTTATCTTTATTCTTTATAGCATACATTTCATCACAATAATCATCATAAATAGGAGGCATGCTTTCATCATAATAAATTTGCTCATCAAAACTTGGGGGACTAAACATATCATCTTCATCAAACATAGCATCCCCAAGCTTGTGGCTTTGCATATCATTAGCGTCATGGGTATTCAAAGAATTCATACTAACAACATTGCAATCTTGCTCATCATTCACATTTTATGCCAAGCATTCTATGTAATTCTTCTTCTAGTACTTGAGCACAATTTTCCTTCCCATCATTTTCACGAAAGACATTAAAAAGATGAAGCATATGAGGCACCCTTAATTCCATTTTTTTGTAGTTTTCTTTTATAGACTAAACTAGTGATAAAACAAGAAACAAAAAGAATCGATTGCAAGATCTAAAGATATACCTTCAAGCACTAACCTCCCCGGCAACGGCGCCAGAAATTGCTTGATGTCTACTACACAACCTTCTTCTTGTAGACGTTGTTGGGCCTCCAAGTGCAGAGGTTTGTAGGACAGTAGAAATTTCCCTCAAGTGGATGACCTAAAGTTTATCAATCTGTGGGACGCGTAGGATGAAGATGGTCTCTCTCAAACAACCCTACAACCAAATAACAAAGAGTCTCGTGTGTCCCCAACACACCCAATACAATGGTAAATTGTATAGGTGCACTAGTTCGGCGAAGAGATGGTGATACAAGTGCAATATGGATGGTAGATATAGGTTTTTGTAATCTGAAAATATAAAACAGCACGGTAACTAATGACAAAAGTGAGCGTAAACGGTATTGCAATGCTTCGAAACAAGGCCTAGGTTTCATACTTTCACTAGTGCAAGTTCTCTCAACAATGATAACATAATTAGATCATATAACAATCCCTCAACATGCAACAAAGAGTCACTCCAAAGTCACTAATAGCGGAGAACAAACGAAGAGATTATTGTAGGGTACGAAACCACCTCAAAGTTATCCTTTCTGATCGATCTATTCAAAAGTCCGTAGTAAAATAATATGAAGCTATTCTTTCCGTTCGATCTATCCTAGAGTTCGTACTAGAATAATACCTTAAGACACAAATCAACCAAAACCCTAATGTCACCTAGATACTCCAATGTCACCTCAAGTATCCGTGGGTATGATTATACGATATGCATCACAATCTCAGATTCATCTATTCAACCAACACAAAGAACTTCAAAGAGTGCCCCAAAGTTTCTACCGGAGAGTCAAGACGAAAACGTGTGCCAACCCCTATGCATAAGTTCACAAGGTCACTAAACCCGCAAGTTGATCACCAAAACATACATCAAGTAGATCATGTGAATATCCCATTGTCACCACAGATAAGCACATGCAAGACATACATCAAGTGTTCTCAAATCCTTAAAGACTCAATCCAATAAGATAACTTCGAAGGGAAAAGGCAATCCATTACAAGAGAGTAGAGGGGGAGAAACATCATAAGATCCAACTATAATAGCAAAGCTCGCGATACATCAAGATCGTGCCGAATCAAGAACACGAGAGAGAGAGAGAGAGAGAGATCAAACACATAGCTACTGGTACATACCCTCAGCCCCGAGGGTGAACTACTCCCTCCTCATCATGGAGAGCGCCGGGATGATGAAGATGGCCACCGGTGAGTGATCCCCCCTCCGGCAGGGTGCCGGAACAGGGTCCTGATTGGTTTTTGGTGGCTACAGAGGCTTGCGGCGGCGGAACTCCCGATCTAGGTTATTTTCTGGAGGCTTCTATATTTATAGGAATTTGTGGCGTAGGTCTCACGTCAGGGGGTCTCCGAGTCGTCCACGAGATAGGGGGACGCGCCCAGGGGGGTAGGGCAAGCCCCCCACCCTCGTGGACGGCCCAGGACTCTTCTGGCCCAACTCTTTTACTCCGGGGGCTTCTTTTGGTCCATAAAAAATCATCAAAAATTGGCACGTCAATTAGACTCCGTTTGGTATTCCTTTTCTGCGTTACTCAAAAACAAGGAAAAACCAAAAACTCGCACTGGGCTCTAGGTTAATAGGTTAGTCCCAAAAATCATGTAAAATAGCATATAAATGCATATAAAACATCCTAGATGGATAATATAATAGCATGGAACAATCAAAAATTATAGATACGTTGGAGACGTATCATCTTGTTGATCGAGCTCGGCTTCTGTCTCTTCATACATGCGCACTCGAGGTGAGTCATGAATAATGTCGCAGGGCAAGACAACCTCTACGTCGTACACCATGAATAAGGGTGTGTATCCGGTCGTGTGATTGGGCGTGGTCCGTAGTCCCCAGAGTACGGAATCGAGTTCCGAGGCCCAGTGCTTATCTGACTCCCATAAGTATCGCAGTAGTCTGGGTTTGATGCTGCTCATTATGAGGCCATTAGCCCGTTCGACCTGGCCGTTTGTTTGAGGGTGATATACGGAGGCGTAATCGAGCTTTATGCCCAGGTTAGCACACCAATTTTTCACCTCATCGGCTGTGAAGTTAGAGTCGTTGTCAGTAATGATGCTGTGCGGGACGCCATAACGGTGTACGACACCAGATATGAAGACGATCACTGGCCCAGCTTCGGCCGTTTTTACTGGTTTCACCTCTATCGACTTAGTGAATTTATCCACCATAAGCAGCAAATATTTCTTCTTATGGCTTCCCCCTTTAAGGGGTCCGACCATGTCTAGCCCCCAAACTGCGAAGGCCAAGTAATGGGGATTGTTCGTAGGGCAGTGGGCGGCATATGGCTTTGATTGGCAAAAAGCTGGCATCCGACACAACGCTGTACAAGGGCATGTGCGTCTGCTCGGGCCGTGGGCCAAAAGAAACCTGTACGGAAGGCCTTACTTACAAGGGCCCGAGCTGCGGCGTGACGGCCGCCGAGACCAGCATGTATTTTAGCGAAGAGATGTCGTCCCTCCTCTTCGGAGATACATCTTTGGAGAACTCCAGTAGTACTTTTCTTTTAGAGTTCCCCTTCATGAACTTTGTAGGCCTTCGAGCACCGAACTATGCAACGTGCCTCATTTTGGTCATCAGGGAGTTCCCGCCTACTAAGGTAGGCTAGGAAAGGTTCGGTCCATGGAGCAATGACAACCATGATTACATGGGCGGAAGGTGTTATTTCGGTGCCCGAGCCCCCGAAGATATCAGAATGGTGTTCGGTGTCTGGGGGTATGATCGGCTCCGGACTAATATTGCCGCTCTCGTCCTGCCATACCACGGATGGCTTGAAGAGCCTTTCCACAAAGGTTTTAGGTGGGACGCGTTTAGCACCCATTCAAGCAAGGATGTCCACGGCTTGATTACTGTCTCGAGCCACGTGATGAAACTCGAGCCCCTCAAACTGAGCTGATATTTTGAGTATGGCGTTGCGGTAGGCCACCATCTTTGGATCTTTTGCATCGAATTCTCCATTTATTTGGGATATTGCGAGGTTCGAATCCCCGGGCACCTCAAGGCGTTGTATGCCCATGGAAACAGCCATTCGGAGACCATGCAGTAGTGCCTCATATTCGGCTGCGTTGTTGGAGTCCGCATACATGATTTGTAGTACGTAACGGACTGTGTCCCCTGTAGGGGATGTTAGGATGACACCAGCCCCCAATCCGGCTAACATTTTAGAGCCGTCGAAGTACATCACCTAGTTGGAGTATGTGATGTACTCTTTAGGGAGTTCAGCTTCTGTCCATTCGGCGACAAAGTCGGCTAACGCCTGAGATTTAATAGCTCGGCGTGGTTTGTATGTTATTTCAAATGGTAAGAGCTCGATAGCCCATTTGGCAATGCGGCCGGTGGCGTCCCGATTATTTATGATGTCATTGAGTGGTACTTCGGAAGCCACCGTGATCGAACACTCTTGAAAGTAGTGCCGCAGCTTCCGAGATGCCATAAAGACCGTGTACGGTATCTTTTGATAGTGTGGGTATCGGGATTTGCATGGTGTAAGGACCGCCGATACATAGTATACTAGTTTTTGGGGTGGGAATTTGTGTCCCTCCTCCTCTCGTTCGACGACGAGCACAACGCTCACCACCTGGTGAGTTGCAGATATGTAGAGCATCATAGGTTCGCCAATGTTTGGTGCATCAAGGATTGGGTTGCTTGCTAACAAAGTTTTTATTTCTTCCAATCCGGTTGTTGCCGCATCCGCCACTCAAAGTGGTCAGTACGTCGAAGCAGGTGATAAAGTGGTAGCGCCTTCTCTCCTAATCTGGAAATAAAGCGGCTCAGGGCTGCTACGCACCCAGCTAGTTTTTGGACCCGCTTTAAGTCTGTTGGCATTGCCAGTTGTGACAAGGCTCAGATTTTTGCTGGGTTTGCTTCGATTCCTCTATTGGAAACGATGAACCCGAGTAGTTTTCCGGCTGGAACGCTGAAGACACATTTTTCCAGATTGAGCCGTATGTCATATGTTCGAAGGTTGTCAAATGTGACGCATAGGTCGTCCACCAATGATTCGACAAGTTTAGTCTTGATAACGACATCATATACGTATGCCTCCACTGTCTTACCAATTTGCTTTTCCAGACATGTTTGAATCATGTGTTGGTAAGTGGCGCCAGCGTTTTTGAGCCCAAAAGGCATAGTGTTGAAGCAGAAAGGCCCATACGGAGTAATGAATGTCGTTGCGGCCTGATCGGATTCCTTCATCTTAATTTGATGGTACCCGGAGTATGCATCGAGGAAACACAGTGAATCGTGTCCTGCAGTAGCGTCAATGATTTGGTCGATGCGGCGCAGCGGGAAGGGGTCCTTAGGGTAGGCCTTGTTGAGGTCTTTCAAATCGACACAAAGGCGCCAGGATTTGTCCTTCTTTGGCACCATGACCAGGTTTGCTAGCCAGTCCGGGTGTTTGATCTCTCTGATGAACCCGGCTTCAAGTAGTTTGGCTAACTCCTCCCCCATAGCTTGTCGCTTGGGTTCGAAAAACCGCCGCACCGTTTTCTTGACTGGTTTGAACCCCTTTATTATGTTGAGGCTATGTTCGGCCAATCTGCGTGGGATTCCTGACATATCCGAAGGATGCCAGGCAAAGATGTCCCAATTTTCGCGCAGGAACGCTCTTAGAGCGGCGTCGATCGTTGGATCCAGCTGTGCTCCAATGGCTGCTGTTGTGTTAGGATTCGTTGGGTGAACTTGAAATTTGACTATTTCATCTGCTGGCTTGAAGGAAGTGGATTTGGGCCTCTTGTCGAGGATTACATCGTCCTTGTCCACTGTGGATCGCGGAGTGGTTAGCTCCTCGGCCGCGAGGGCCTCGATAGCGCCTCGAGGGCTAGGGATGCAGTTTTGTTTTCGGCGCGGAGTGCTATATCCGGATCACTAGTGATAGTGATAACTCCGTTGGGCCCTGGCATCTTGAGCTTAATGTACCCGTAATGGGGTACGGCTTGAAAGCATGTGAATGCGTCTTGCCCCAACAGGGCGTGATATCCACTGTTGAAAGGTGCCACGTGGAAGAGCAACTCTTCGGACCTGTAGTTCTCCGGTGTGCCGAATAGGACGTCAAGTTTAATCTTCCCCAAGCTTCGTGCTTCTCGACTGGGGATAATGCCTCGGAAGGTGGTGCCGCTTTGCTCAATGCGACTTTTGTCGATTTGCATTTTTTGGAGCGTATCTTCGTAGATGAGGTTCAATCCGCTGCCGCCGTCCATGAGCACTTTAGTGAGCCGAAAGCCATCCACAATTGGGTTTAAGACCAGGGCGGCTGGTGCTCGGACTGATCTGGCCCTTGGCTCATCATCGGCGGTGAAAGTTATCGCCATATCGTTCCAAGGATTTATTGCGGCTACCTGGTTGACTTCGGCAAGGTCGCGTAGTGCCCTTTTGTGCCGACTGTTGGAAGAAAAGGTCTCGAAGACCATAAAAACATTGAGATCAGCGTCCTCCGAAGAGTGCCTCTCTGGAGTGATGTTGGTTACGATGGCCTCGCCGCTCTTAGCCACCTGCCGGAGTACCCAACATGCCCGAAGGCTATGTGTTGGTTCGGTAGTCGACGTCGTATGTATCTGACATTGTCTGTCGAGCAGGTCGTCAAGGACAGTTCTGTATTCCATGAAGGGCTTGATTTTTTTTGTCCATGAGATGATGATCGGGTGCCCCGTAAGGGTGCATCCTTTTTGTCCGCCCGGTGGGCTGCTTAAAGGTAGGAGGTTCCCACCGGGCTGTCTGGGCTTTCCAGGCGCTTTCCATTGCGTAGTACTTCTGTACTATGTGCGCCATCTGCAAAGTGCGGTATGCGGCGGCAGTTGAGGGCGTTGAGGATTCCCTCACCCGTACAGTTGCGGCAAAAGACTGAAACCGCGTCATCGTCACAACAATCTTTAATCTTGTTTTTAACAAGGAGGAATGTAGCCCAGAAGTGATGGACCGTTTCCTCAGGTTGCTGTCGCACATACATTAGGTCGCATACGTCGGAAGGACCTGAATGGCTTGGGGAATATTGCTTGTGGTGGGTGGGCGGGCTAAAATCCGAACCCTGACCCACTATTGCATCCGGAGTTTGAAGAATTTCTGAGGTCACCAGCCCAGGATCCGGAGTGTCCTGGTGGCTTTTGGGTTCAACACCCGGTTCTATGTTCAGAGGACATGAGGTCTCTTCCCGAAGATGGGTATCCGGCACGCAGGGCTCAGAAATCCGAACATAGCTTGTTCTTAACTTAGGGGGAGAAGTATTGTCGGCTTGTTCCTCCACGACTGCTATCAGATGGGTGATCAGCGGGGACGTGATTTCGCTCTGATCGGGTTTAAGCCCAATCTGATCATAGTCTGTTGCGACCCCTAGGGCGGCGATGTGATCTAGCAGTTCGTTCAAGGATGAGACATCTGCCGGATCCATATTTTCGGAGTGTTCGGGGCCGATGCGGATATGATGTTTGGCGATTTCGGGGATGTCTTTGGCTTAACGGCCAAGCGGGCGCCCATGGTAAAACCGCCGAGCTGGAGGACCTGTCCTGGAGCTAGGGCCCTTCCAGAGGTAATGTTGTCGTTAATGACAAGGCGAGTAACGAGCAACAAGTAACAAAAGTAAATAAAGTGCAGTAAGGTGGCCCAATCCTTTTTGTAGCAAAGGACAAGCCTGGACAAACTCTTATATAGAGAAAAGCGCTCCCGAGGACACATGGGAATTATCGTCAAGCTAGTTTTCATCACGTTCATATGATTCGCGTTCGGTACTTTGATAATTTGATATGTGGGTGGACCGGTGCTTGGGTACTGTTCTTACTTGAACAAGCATCCCACTTATGACTAACCTCTATTGCAAGCATCCGCAACTACAACAAAATTATGAAGGTAAACCTAACCATAGCATGAAACATATGGATCCAAATCAGCCCCTTACGAAGCAACGCATAAACTAGGGTTTAAGCTTCTGTCACTCTAGCAACCCATCATCTACTTATTACTTCCCAATGCCTTCCTCTAGGCCCAAATAATGGTGAAGTGTTATGTAGTTGACGTTCACATAACACCACTAGAGGATAGACAACATACATCTCATCAAAATATCGAACGAATACCAAATTCACGTGACTACTAATAGCAAGAATTCTCCCATGTCGTCAGGAACAAACCTAACTACTCACAAATCATATTCATGTTCATAATCAGAGGGGTATTAATATGCATAAAGGATCTGAACATATGATATTCCACCAAATAAACCAACTAGCATCAACTACAAGGAGTAATCAACACTAGTAGCAACCTACTAGTACCAATCCCGGACTTGGAGACAAGAATTGGATACAAGAGATGAACTAAGGTTTTGAGAGGAGATGGTGTTGGTGAAGATGTTGATGGAGGTTGCCCTCTCCCGATGAGAGGAGCGTTGGTGATGACGATGGCAATGATTTCCCCCTCCCGGAGGGAAGTGTCCCCGGCAGAACAGCTCTGCCGGAGCCCTAGATTGGTTCCGCCTCGTGGCGGCGGAGTCTCGTCCCGAAAGGTTGCTTATGATTTTTTTCTCGATGAAAGACTTCATATAGCAGAAGATGGCCACCGGAGAGCCAACAGGGGGCCCACGAGGCAGGGGGCGCGCCCCCACCCTCGTGGGCAGGTGGTGGCCCCCCTGACGTATTTCTTCCGTTCAGTATTTTTTATTATTTCCAAAAAAGACTTTCGTGGAGTTTCAGGACTTTTGCAGTTGTGCAGAACAGGTCTCTAATATTTGCTCCTTTTCTAGCCCAGAATTCCAGCTGCCGGCATTCTCCCTCCTTATGTAAACCTTGTAAAATAAGAGAGAATAGGCATAACTACTGTGACATAACGTGTAATAACAGCCCATATTGCAATAAATATCGATATAAAAGCATGATACAAAATGGACGTATCAACTCCCCCAAGCTTAGACCTCGCTTGTCCTCAAGCGGAAGCCGATAACGATAAATATGTCCACATGTTTAGAGGTAGAGGTTTCGATAAAATAAAATACGGACATGAGGGCATCATGATTATTCTCATAACAGCAACATAAATGGATATTGTCATATGATTTGTTATGCTCAAGTAATAATCTATTCACAATGCCAAGTATGAATCAGAAACTTTATTGAGAACTAACAAACTATAATCTTAGTCATTGAAGCAATTGCAATTTATCATAACATCAGAAAGAGTCTATGTCAGAGCTTTCTAGCAAGTCCACATACTCAACTATCATTTAGTCTTTCATAATTGCTAACACTCACGCAATACTTGTGGTTACGGAGTTTTAATCTGACACAGAGAAAGATAGGGGCTTATAGTTTCGCCTCCCAACCTTTTACCTCAAGGGTAATGTCAACAATAATAGCTCATGCTGACTTACATCCAATTAGATATATCTATCAGGATCTTTCCAACACCCTGTGCTTGCCAAAGGATAAAATGTAAAAAGGAAAGGTGAAGATCACCATGACTCTTGCATAAGGAAGAAGATAATAATAAAAGATAGGCCCTTCGCAGAGGGAAGCAGAGGTTGCCATGCGCTTTCAGGGTTGGATGCACAAAATCTTAATGCGAAAGAACGTCACTTTATATTGCCCCTTGTGATATGAACCTTTATTATGCAGTCCGTCGCTTTTATTTCTTCCACATCACAAGATCGTATAAAGCTTATTTCCTCCACACCAATCAATCATACATATTTAGAGAGCAATTTTTATTGCTTGCACCGATGACAACTTACTTGAAGGATCTTACTCAATCCATAGGTAGGTATGGTGGACTCTCATGGCAAAACTGGTTTAAGGGTATTTGGAAGCACAAGTAGTATCTCTACTTGGTGCAAAGAATTTTGCTAGCATGAGGGGGAAAGACAAGCCCAACATGTTGGATGATCCATGACAATATACTTTATCTCAGATATAAGAAAACATAACCCATTACATTGTCTTCCTTGTCCAACACCAACTCTTTAGCATGTCATATTTTAATGAGTGCTCCCAATCATAAAAGATGTCCAAGATAGTATATTTATATGTGAAACCTCTCTTTCTTTATTACTTCCTATTAATTGCAACGATGACCAAAGCTATGTTTGCCAACTCCCAACAATTTTTAATCATCATACTCTTTCTATGTGAAGTCATTACTCTCAATAAGATCAATATGATATTTTTATTCCTTTTTATTCTTTTCTCTTTTCTTTTATTCACTCAAGATCATAGCAAGATAATCAAGCCCTTGACTCAACACTAATCTTTATTATATATAGCTCACAGACTCGATTACAAAGAGAGATCATAAAGCAAAATTCAAAACTAGATCATACCAAAACTTTATTCTACTAGATCAAGATACTACTAAAAGGATCGAACTAAGAAAGCGGTAAAGATAGGAGTGTGATGGTGATACGATACCGGGGCACCTCCCCCAAGCTTGGCAGTTGCCAAGGGGAGTGCCCATACCCATGTGATTATGTGTCCTTTGCTGGTGAAGGGATTGTTGATGATGTAGGCTTGTCGTCCATCTTCCAAGGCATAGGCTCACCATCATAGAAGGATGATTGAGTCTCCAGGATCCTTAAATCTGCAGCCAAACTCATCCTTTTGAATCTATATTCATACTCACAGTTTTGGTTTTGCAGGTCATAGATTTGGGCTTGGAGGTGCTCGATTTTCTCGTGGAGCTTGAAGATGGCCTCCCCAATGTCCTTGGCGTCCAGCTTGTGGTTGTTGGTGAACTCCGTGATCATTATGTGATTGGAGTCAAGTCCACGTTCCACCATCTCTTGGCACTTGAAAACCTGTTGCTCCATTGCTTCAAGCCTTGTCTCCACGCTTCCGGTCCTCCGTGGTCCCTCAACATCGCGGATGTGCAGCAACCCATCATGCATCTCAATGGTTTGAGGGTGTTGCAGCACCTCCGCGAGGTAGGGGTTGATGACCTTCTCGAAGAACTTGTCCTTGGGGTCGCTTGGAGACGTCATGATGATTGAGTTCTGTCAGAAAAAATAGCTCGAAACAAGAACAGAGGACAACTGCGTGATACGGGAGTCAAAACCTTCGGGAGATTATATAATGAATTTTTACCGACCAAAATACGTATCGTGCAAGAAAACGGAGTCCGGAGAGCACACGAGGTGCCCACGAGGTAGGGGGCGCGACCAGTAGGGTAGGGCGCGCCCTCCACCCTCGTGGAGGCCTCGTGTCCTTCCCGGACTGCTTCTTATTTTTCTATTTTTCTAAATATTCCAAAACGGAGAAATATTGCCATAAAAATGTTTTGGGATCGGTTTACTTACCGTACCACATACCTATTCCTTTCGGAGTCTGAAACGTTCCGGAAAGTGTCCCTTATGTATTCCTCCGGGGTTACGGTTTCAATAACATTAGTTTCAACATTTATAGGATTACCTGAGATATAGTGTTTGATTCTTTGTCCGTTCACCACCTTCGGATTTGTGCCTTCGAAGTTGTTGATTTTTATGGCACCGGAACGATAGACCTCCTCGCTAACGTAAGGGCCTTCCCATTTAGAGAGAAGTTTTCCTGCAAAAAATCTTAAACGAGAGTTGTATAGCAATACATAATCACCTACGTTAAACTCACGCTTTTGTATCCTTTTGTCATGCCATCTTTTAACTTTTTCTTTAAACAATTTGGCATTTTCATAAGCTTGGGTTCTCCATTCATCAAGTGAGCTAATGTCAAATAACCTTTTCTCACCGGAAAGTTTGAAATCATAGTTGAGCTCTTTAATAGCCCAATAAGCCTTATGTTCTAGTTCGAGAGGTAAGTGACATGCTTTTCCATAAACCATTTTATATGGAGACATACCCATAGGATTTTTATATGCAGTTCTGTAGGCCCATAATGCATCATCAAGTTTCTTGGACCAATTCTTCCTAGATCTATTAACAGTCTTTTGCAAAATTAATTTGAGCTCTCTATTACTCAATTCTACTTGACCACTGGACTGCGGGTGATAAGGAGATGCAATTCTATGGTTAACATCATACTTAGCAAGCATTTTACGAAAAGCACCATGAATAAAATGTGAACCACCATCAGTCATTAAATATCTAGGGACTCCAAACCTCGGAAAAATAACTTCTTTAAGCATTTTAATAGAAGTGTTATGATCAGCACTACTAGTTGGAATAGCTTCTACCCACTTAGCAACGTAATCAACAACAACTAAAATATGTGTATAACCATTAGAGGCAGGAAAAGGTCCCATATAATCAAAGCCCCAAACATCAAATGGTTCAATAACAAGTGAATAATTCATAGGCATTTCTTGACGTGTACTAATGTTACCAATTCTTTGGCATTCATCACAAGATAAGACAAACTTACGGGCATCCTTGAAGAGAGTAGGTCAATAAAAACCAGATTGCAATACCTTATGTGCAGTTCTATCTCCAGCGTGGTGTCCTCCATAAGCCTCGGAGTGACACTTGCGTAGGATCTATTCCTGTTCATGCTCAGGTACACAACGTCTAATAACACCATCTACTCCTTCTTTATAAAGATGTCGGTCATCCCAAAAGTAATGTCTCAAATCATAGAAAAACTTTTTCTTTTGCTGGTATGTGAAACTATGTGGTATAAATTTAGCAACAATATAATTAGCATAATCAGCATACCATGGAGCAGTACGAGAAGCATTTATGACATTTAATTGCTCATTAGGAAAGCTATCATCAATAGGTAGTGGGTCATTAAGAACATTTTCTAACCTAGACAAGTTGTCTGCAACGGGGTTCTCAGCTCCCTTTCTATCAACAATGTGCATATCAAATTCTTGTAGCAGGAGAAGCCATCTAATAAGTCTAGGTTTAGCATCTTTCTTTTCCATGAGATATTTAATAGCAACATGATCTGTGTGAATAGTTACTTTAGAATCAACAATATAATGTCTGAACTTATCACAAGCAAATACAACTGCTAAGAATTCTTTTTCAGTAGTAGCATAATTTCTTTGAGCATTGTCTAGAGTCTTACTAACATATTGAATAACATTTAATTTCTTGTCAACTCTTTGCCCTAGAACAACACCTACAGCATAATCACTAGCATCACACATAATTTCAAAGGGTAAATTCCAATCAGGTGGCTGAACAATAGGTGCAGAGATCAATGCTTTCTTAATTATTTCAAATGCTTCTACACAATCATCATCAAAGACAAATGGTATATCTTTTTGTAATAAATTAGTCAGAGGCCGAGAAATTTTTGAGAAATCCTTAATGAACCTCCTATAAATCCGGTGTGACCAAGGAAACTTCTTATACCTTTGATGTCCTTGGGACATGGCATCTTTTCAATAGCATCAACCTTGGCTTTATCAACCTCAATGCCTCTTTCAGAAACTTTATGCCCCAAGACAATACCTTCATTAACCATAAAGTGGCACTTTTCCCAATTCAAGACAAGATTAGTTTCTTCACATCTCTGCACAACTCGATCAAGGTTGCTCAAGCAATCATCAAAAGAGGATCCATAGACGGAGAAGTCGTCCATGAAAACCTCACAAATCTTTTCACAAAAGTCAGAGAATATAGCCATCATGCATCTTTGAAAGGTAGCAGGTGCATTACATAAACCAAAAGGCATACATCTATAAGCAAAAGTACCAAAAGGGCAAGTAAAAGTAGTTTTAGATTGATCGTTGGCTGACACAGGTATTTGAGAGAAACCGGAATAACCATCTAGAAAGCAAAAATGTGTATGTTTAGATAATCTTTCTAGCATTTGATCGATAAAAGGTAAGGGGTAATGATCCTTTTTAGTAGCCTTATTTAATTTGCGAAAATCAATTACCATCCTATAACCTGTAATAATTCTTTGCGGAATCAATTCATCTTTATCATTAGGAACGACGGTAATACCTCCCTTCTTAGGGACACAATGGACAGGACTTACCCACTGACTGTTAGCAACGGGATAAATTATACCTGCCTCAAGGAGCTTTAGTATTTCTTTTCTTACCACTTCTTTCATCTTAGGGTTCAGCCTTCGTTGATGATCACGAACTGGTTTGGCATCTTTCTCCAAATTTATTTTGTGTTGACATAGAGTGGGACTAACGCCCTTAAGATCATCAAGAGTATATCCAATAGCAGCACGGTGCTTCTTCAGAGTTTTCAATAGTCTCTCTTCTTCATGCTCTGAAAGGTTAGCACTAATAATAACAGGATATATCTTCTTTTCATCAAGATAAGCATATTTAAGGGTATCAGGTAAAGGTTTGAGCTCAAACACGGGATCACCCTTGGGTGGAGGAGGATCCCCTAGGATTTCAACAGGCAAATTGTGTTTCAGGATGGGTTCCTGTTTAAAGAATACTTCATCTATCTCCCTTCTTTCATTCATAAACATATCATTTTCATGGTCTAGCAAATATTGTTCTAAAGGATCACTAGTAGGTACGGCAATAGAAGCAAGACCAATAATTTCATCTTACAAGGCAATTCCTCTTCACGGTGTTGTCTACGAAATTTAGAAAAGTTGAACTCATGAGACATATCACCTAGACCAATAGTAACAACATCCTTTTCGCAGTCTATCCTAGCATTAATAGTGTTCAAAAAGGGTCTACCAAATATAATGGGAGAAAAGCTATCTTGTGGGGAACCAAGAACAAGAAAATCAGCAGGATATTTAGTTTTCCCGCACAAGACTTCAACATCTCTAACAATTCCCATTGGTGATATAGTATCTCTATTGGCAAGTTTAATTGTGACATCAATATCTTCTAACTCAGTAGGTGCAATATCATGCTTAATTTCTTTGTATAAGTCAATAGGTATTGCACTAGCACAAGCACCCATATCACACAAGCCATGATAACAATGATCTCCTATTTTAACAGAAATAACAGGCATGGCTACCACAGGTCTATGTTTATCTTTAGCACAAGGTTTGGCAATTCTGGCAGTTTCATCACGTAAATGAATAACATGCCCATCAATATTATCAGACAAGAGATCTTTAACAATAGCAATATTAGGTTCAACTTTAATTTGCTCAGGAGGTGTATAAGTTCTAATATTGCTTTTACGGACCACAGTTGAAGCTTTAGCATGATCCTTTATCCTCACAGGAAAAGGTGGTTTCTCAACATAAGAAGTAGGAACAATAGGATCATTATAAGTGATAGTCTTTTCTTCAACTTTAATAGGCGCAGCTACTTTTACTTCTATGGGAGGATGATATTTAAACCACTTCTCCTTGGGGAGATCAACATAAGTAGCAAAAGATTCACAGAATGAAGCTACTATCTCAGAGTCAAGTCCATATTTAGTGCTAAATTTACGGAAAACATCGGTATCCATAAAAGATTTAACACAATCAAACTTAGGTGTCATACCTGACTCCTTACCTTCGTCGAGATCCCAATCTTCAGAGTTGCGTTTAATTCTATCCAATAAATTCCATTTGAATTCAATAGTCTTCATCATAAAAGAGCCAGCACAAGAAGTATCGAGCATGGTGCGATTGTTATCAGAAAGCCGAGCATAAAAACTTTGAATAATTATTTCTCTTGAGAGCTCATGATTGGGGCATGAATATAACATTGATTTAAGCCTCCCCCAAGCTTGAGCGATGCTTTCTCCTTCGCGAGGCCAAAAATTATATATATAATTGCGATCACGATGAACAAGATGCATAGGATAAAATTTCTGATGAAATTCCAATTTCAATCGTTTATAGTTCCATGACCCCGTATCATCACATAGCCTATACCATGTCGATGCATCTCCCTTCAAAGATAAAGGGAAGACCTTCCTCTTAACAACATCACCGGGTATACCTGCAAGCTTAAATAATCCACAAACTTCATCCACATATATTACGTGCTCATCAGGATGCTTTGTTCCATCTCCTACAAAAGGATTAGCTAGCAGTTTTTCTAACATACCCGAAGGAATCTCAAAGTGGACATTTTCATTTTCATTTTCATTTTTAGTAGGTTCTGTAGGTTGAGGAGCAACTCTTTGCTCTACTGGTCGGGGTGAAGATACCCCGAACAAGCCCCTCAGAGGATTACTTTCCATAGTAACAAGTGATAGTAAATTTCAGCACACTATATAAATTTTTCCTTACCAAATTCCACCTACCAAAGGCGCTTCACTCCCCGGCAACGGCGCCATAAAAGAGTCTTGATGACCCACAAGTGTAGGGGATCTATCGTAGTCCTTTCAATAAGTAAGAGTGTCGAACCCAACGAGGAGCAGAAGGAAATGATAAGCGGTTTTCAGCAAGGTATTCTCTGCAAGTACTGAAATAAGTGGTAACAGATAGTTTTGTGATAGGATAATTTGTAATGAGCAACAAGTAACAAAAGTAAATAAAGTGCAGCAAGGTGGCCCAATCCTTTTTGTAGCAAAGGACAAGCCTGGACAAACTCTTATATAGAGAAAAGCGCTCCCGAGGACACATGGGAATTATCGTCAAGCTAGTTTTCATCACGTTCATATGATTCGCGTTCGGTACTTTGATAATTTGATATGTGGGTGGACCGGTGCTTGGGTACTGTTCTTACTTGAACAAGCATCCCACTTATGATTAACCTCTATTGCAAGCATCCGCAACTACAACAAAATTATTAAGGTAAACCTAACCATAGCATGAAACATATGGATCCAAATCAGCCCCTTACGAAGCAACGCATAAACTAGGGTTTAAGCTTCTGTCACTCTAGCAACCCATCGTCTACTTATTACTTCCCAATGCCTTCCTCTAGACCCAAATAATGGTGAAGTGTTATGTAGTCGACGTTCACATAACACCACTAGAGGATAGACAACATACATCTCATCAAAATATCGAACGAATACCAAATTCACATGACTACTAATAGCAAGACTTCTCCCATGTCCTCAGGAACAAACGTAACTACTCACAAACCATATTCATGTTCATAATCAGAGGGGTATTAATATGCATAAAGGATCTGAACATATGATATTCCACCAAATAAACCAACTAGCATCAACTACAAGGAGTAATCAACACTACTAGCAACCTACTAGTACCAATCCCGGACTTGGAGACAAGAATTGGATACAAGAGATGAACTAAGGTTTTGAGAGGAGATGGTGCTGGTGAAGATGTTGATGGAGATTGCCCTCTCCCGATGAGAGGAGCGTTGGTGATGACGATGGCGATGATTTCCCCCTCCCGGAGGGAAGTGTCCCCGGCAGAACAGCTCTGCCGGAGCCCTAGATTGGTTCCACCAAGGTTCCGCCTCGTGGCGGCGGAGTCTCGTCCCGAAAGGTTGCTTATGATTTTTTTCTCAACGAAAGACTTCATATAGCAGAAGATGGCCACCAGAGAGCCAACAGGGGGCCCACGAGGCAGGGGGCGCACCCTGGGGGGTAGGGCGCGCCCCCCACCCTCGTGGGCAGGTGGTGGCCCCCCTGACGTATTCTTCCGTTCAGTAATTTTTTATTATTTCCAAAAAAGACTTTCGTGGAGTTTCAAGACTTTTGCAGTTGTGCAGAACAGGTCTCTAATATTTGCTCCTTTTCTAGCCCATAATTCCAGCTGCCGGCATTCTCCCTCCTTATGTAAACCTTATAAAATAAGAGAGAATAGGCATAAGTATTGTGACATAACGTGTAATAACAGCCCATATTGCAATAAATATCGATATAAAAGCATGATGCAAAATGGATGCATCAGCGAGCCATCGATCCTGCCGTCGACGACACAGTGGAACTCTCAATGAAAGCACCAATGTCGGTGCCAAAACCGGCCGATCTCGGGTAGGGGGTCCCGAACTGTGCGTTTGAAGATCGAAGGTAATAGGAGACAAAGGGGACACAATGTTTACCCAGATTCGGGCCCTCTTAATGGAGGTAATACCCTACTTCCTGCTTGATTGACTTTGATGAGTATAGGGGTTACAAGAGTTGATCTACCTCGAGATCGTAATGGCTAAACCCTAGATGTCTAGCCTATATGAATTCTGATAGCCTCTACGAACTAAACCCTTCAGTTTATATAGACACCGGAGGGACCTAGGGTTGTACAGAGTCGGTTTACAGAAGAAGGAAACTATACATCCGGTTGCCAATATTGTCAACCACGCAAAGGAGAGTCCTATCCGGACACAGGGGAAGGCCTTCTTTATTGTATCTTCATGCCCCATCAGTCCGGCCCATTACACATCCCGGACACTAGAGGACCCCTTAATCCATGACTCCCTCAGTCGCCGCCCCCTGACCCCCCGCCGCACCACCCCACCACCCCGCCGTCACCGTCCCGACCACCACCCCACCATGTCGTCGCCACCCCACCACTAGCCGGCCCACCACCCCCCTATGGCCCGGCGCCTCACCGCCCCCGCCGACCCGACGACCCGGCGACCCACCGCCCCCGGCGCCCCACTCCGGATGAGCCTCCCCCCTGTTTTTTTTCTTTTTTTCTATTGTTAGTTAGGTTAGTTACTAGTGTTAGTTAGGTTAGTTAGATTAGTTCTAACAAGAAGAAGAGGAGGAGGAGGAGGAGGAGGAGGAGAAGAAAAGGGGGAGGAGAGAAGAAGAAGAAGAAGAAGAAGAAGAAGAAGAACAAGAACAAGAACAAGAACAAGAACAAGAAGAAGAAGAAGACGAGGAGGAGGAGGAGTAGAAGAAAATAAGAAGAAGAAGAAGAAGAAAAAGAAGATGAAAAAAGAAGTAGAAAATGAAGGAAAAGAAGGTCGAGGTGTCGAGGGTCGAGGATCACCGAGGGGTCGAAGTTTTTTTCATAGTTTGAAGTGTCGATGCTTTTATGTGATGTGATGTCCTAAATTTTCTTGACTCGATCGGTAAAATTTGCAGGCTTTGTGCTATTTCATCTCCTTGGAGTCATCATTGGTCGAAGTTTTTGGTCCGTGATCCCGCCATTGTTCGACTACTTCCTCTACAGCCGAGGGTGAGCTACGAATCCACCTTCACCTCCTACGCTCTTTTAATCATGTCAGTGGATTTCATTTTCATGTTAAGTCGCGTAACTAGTATGCGTCTCCCGTCCGAAAGGGTTGCATCGATAAATATGCATTCATTTGCATATTTATCACCGTAACTCATTCGGATTGTCCAGCGATCTCCACGGACAGCCCGAGTATGTGTAGATTGGGTACGTTCTCCATGCTCTACCCAATTCCATGACAAAATTTCGTCAGCGCCTCCCTGTTGTTCTCCGGATGCACATTCTCTCGGCTTTTTGCCGAGACGTGTATCAGGAGAACAGCGAGGAGGTGCTACCGAAATTTTGTCTCGGAATGGGGTAGAGCATGGAGAACGTACTCAATCTACACATACTGGGGTGGGATTAGGGCCTATCTTTACCTATTAGAGTGTAGGTTGCATGGACTTAATAAAATTGACAAACTAGATTAACTGATGAATATATATGCTAAATTATATATATTTCTTGTCTGTCCAGTAGCTAAGCAAGATGAGTGATCGTGCGTGGATGTACACCGGTCGCACTAGTTAGAAAGAGATTGCCAATGAATGGTTAACAAAAACCAAGGGGTTTGTGAAAGCCACATTTGCAAATGGCCAGAGGAAAAACTAGTGCCCCTGTGTCCGGTGCAACAATTGGGAAAAGAGGACAGAGGATGAAATGGGCAAACACCTGCAGAAGAGTGGTTTTACACCTGGTTATACGATGTGGACATTTCATGGTGAGTCTGCCCAATGTGCCAGAGCTGAGGTGGTTCGTCGTCGCACCGACGAGCATGGTACCGAGATGGAAGACATGGTGCAAAACTTTGATGATGCTCGGGATTCGGACGATGAGATGGAGGAATCTGCAAAGGCCTTCAATGAAATGTTGGAGTCTTCAAAATGTCCTCTCCATGAGTACACTGAGCTTTGTCAGCTTGATGCCATCTCACAAATAATGGCTCTGAAGGCTCAATTCAACTTGGGCAGAGAATGCTACAACGCGATGATGACAGTGTTTGGACGCTTTCTACCCAAAGGCCATGTACTGCCTGCAAACCTGTACCCGTCAGACAAAATCCTCCGTGCTCTTAAGATGCCCTATGAGAAGATACATGCCTGTGAGAAAGGATGTGCCTTATTTAGGCTTGAGTATGTGGACTTGAACTATTGTCCCATTTGCAAGTCTTCCAGGTATGTTGTGGTAGACAACGGTATGGGTGAGAAGACATAGACCAAAATCCGCGTTAATGTTCTTCGGTATATGCCAATCGTACCAAGACTTCAATGTCTTTTCATGGTCGAAGAGACGGCTAGACAGATGACATGGCACAAAACGGGCAAAAGAACCGAACTAGATGCAGATGGGAATCTGATGATGGTACACACATCGGATGGTGAAGCGTGGACGTGCTTCGATGCATTAATGCGAAAAAAGCCGGAGATCCAAGGCATCCTTGAGTCGCCATCAGCACAGATGTGTTCAGTGTGTTTGGTCAGACAGCAACCCAATACAGTTGTTGGCCCGCATTTGTCTTTCCATTCAATCTCCCCCCCTGGACAGATTATGCAAAGAAAGAACATTTTCCCGACGTTGATAATTCCAGGGCCGAACTATCCGGGGAAGAATATGAATGTGTACATGCAGCCGCTTAAGGACGAAGTGCAAGAAGCTTGGGGTAATAGGTTCAAGACATACGACGCATTTAGCCAAAAGAGCTTCATAATGTGTGTCTAGTACATGTACTCGACGCATGACTTGCCGGCGTATGCGCTATTCGTTGGCTAGTGTGTGCATGGAAGGTTCCCGTGCCCCACATGCAAGACAGCTCTTCATTTTCGTTGGCTGCATGCGGGTCGCAAGTTTTCTTGCTTCGACTTGCATAGATAGTTCCTTGATCCTCGCCATAAGTTCAGGAAAGACAAGAAGAACTTCATGAAGGTAGATTTGTCAAAAACTCTGCACCACCTCCGTTGACAGGACAAGAGACCCTGGATCAGTTAAACGCTCTCGAGCCAGATCCAGAGCGTCCAGGGTATTTCAAGGGGTATAATTCGAAACACGCCTGGACTCACAAGACATGCTTGTGGGATCTGCCTTAATTCAAAGACCTCCTTTGCCCACACAACATCAACGTGATGCACACTGAAAAGAATATCGTGGAGGCCCTTTTTGGTACATTGTTCGGCATAGAGGGGAAGTCAAAGGATAATACTAAGGCTAGAGTCGATCAAGAGGCGCTATGTGAAAGAGTTACAAAACATACAAGAACCGAAAGGAAAGCAGAACTGGACGAAGCCAAAGGCATGGTTCAATCTTGGAAGGTCAGCTATGAGGGAAATTATCTTGTGGGTGAAAATGCAATTGATGTTCCCCGATGGGTATGCAGCGAATCTAAAGAGGGGAGCGAGTCTTGATAAATTGAAAATATTTGGTCTCAAGAGTCATGATTGGCACATATGGATTGAGCGGGTAATGCCGGTGATGTTGCATGGCTTTATCCCTGAGGATGAATGGCTAGTACTGGCAGAGCTGAGCTATTTCTTTTGTGTTCTTTGTGCAAAAGAACTATCGCCTGCCGTGCTAGAAGACATGGAAGAGTTGGCGCCGGAGTTGATCTGCAAGTTAGATAAGATCTTTCCGCCAGGCTTCTTTAATCCAATGCAACACTTGATTTTGCATCTCCCGACCGAGGCAAGATTGGGGGGGCGTGCAAAATCGTTGGTGCTACGCAACTGAGAGGATGTAGAAGACTCTCCGAGCAAAATATAAAAATTAACGTAGAATTGAAGCATCGATGGCCGAGGTATTCATTACTGAGGAGGCGGCAAACTTCGTGACAACACACTACGAATCCAAAAATCGTCATTTGCATAATCTGAAGCCTCAGTACAATGCTAGCGACCCTAAAAAGGTGGATCCAACCTCAGCCTATTCAAAGGGAATCTCGCACCAGCCGGTGCTTCGAAACCAATATCGTTGGATGTCGAAGAATGGAGGACCATTTCGTTGTATATCTTCAACAACCTAACAGAAGTGCGGCCGTACATTGAGTAAGTTATCGCGGTACATTGTTTCGCAACTTCTAATTCCTTTGAAAATCTCTTATTCCCGGATATTTGATATAGTCGATACTTCGCCAAATTCTCTGATGGAGCGGGGATCGAAAAGGAATCCATCAAGAGTATGAGCTTCTGGCAAAGCTAGGAGGCAGCTTTCTCGGTTTCATCTCTTGGTTCAAACAAATGGTAATTTCCATTAGACCATTCTCATTTTCTTCGTCTAATTTGCGGCTAATGCAACAATACTTTCGTATTAAACTTGTAGGCTAATTCAGAGTCTATGGACGCCAAATTGAGACAAGTCGCTAATGGTTTTGACTACAAGGTCCGTTCATTTGACAAATACGACATGAACGGATATCGCTTTCGTACCTACGGCAAAGAGCTATCTATGGTCGGCCGAAAGTTTACAAATTGTTGTGTATCTACTATAAGCGATGGAGGTATCGAGTATTATGGGAGAGTTGAAGCAATCTGTGAACTTCTATTCTATGGTGAAAACCCACCGAACGTCGTAGTCTTCAAATGTTATTGGTTCCGGCCGAAGGAGACTAGAAGGACTCATGAACATATAGGGCTAGTCGAAATCAATCAAAGCACCCATTTAGATGTTCCCGATGTCTATATTACGGCTCAACAGGTGACCCAAGTTTTCTATCTACCGTGGGCCTACCAAACTGATCCAAATCAGAATGGTTGGGATGTCGTTTATGAAGTGCCGCCACGTGTTAGACCACCTCCCCCCAATGAAGAGGATTATGAACCTCACATTAACCCAGACACATATGAAGGTGAATTCTTCCAAGAAACACGTCTTTCCAAAAAACGCTTCAAGAAACGCTCTACTTCACCCCAGAACATTGAAGTAGACAGCGACAGAGAAGCCGACTTCACCCCTGAGCCGGAACAAGAAGAGCCTGAACAAGAAGAGGTTACTACTGCAGATGATTTGTCAATGCTTGACCAATTACGTAAAGGTGGCCTTCCACATGTTGATGCCGCTGAACCCGATGAGCACTTCATTCATGATAGTGATGATGATGATGCATTTATTGATCCCAGAGCATTTATTGAACCCTACGATCAAGATTATTATTAGGTATTCAATTTTTTATGTTGTACTTGATTTATATAGTTACTTGTATGAATGTATGATTTATATAGTTACTTGTATAATTTTCTTACTTTGCATTATTGTTTGTTATACATAGTGCCATGGTCTTGATATCCGTCCCCGCCGGCCCTCGCCCGGTTTATGATTCGGATGTGGTATATTCTCTTTTATAACTATTTGTTGCATTTCGCATTTATGACAATTATGGCCATCAAGTTGACATAGAAATATTTTTATCTAGGAGTTATGTGAACCGGAAATTGCAACCGGACCTCTTGTCGAGAAGTTAAATTTAGTTGAAAAAGAAAATGAGTATTTGAAAGAAAAAATGAAAAGAATTGAAGAAGAGAAGATGAAATTGGAGTTGTATGTTGCCGATGTCGTCGACGATCACAAGATGAAGATGGATGCAATGCGCTTGAAGATTAAGAAGATTAGAAAATATGCCATTGATAATGAGGCTTGGTATCATTATGTCGTTGGATCAATTGTTACCTTAGTTGCGATCTTGATCGCATTTGTTGTGATGAGGGTACCTCCAAAATGACATAATTATCTTATTTAGTTCATTTATGACATAAGTAGCTTATTCATTTCAAAAATGGCATAATAACCTTGGCTCTCATAGATGTCATATACTTAGCTTATTTTCCTCCAAAATGGCATAATTACCTAAGTTAGATAAAAATGAGCTATACTTATGTAAGTTGGCTAAAAAATGGCATCATCACCTAGGTTAGCACAAAAATTACCTATACTTACCTTATTTTCCTCCAAATTGACATAATAAGCTTAGTTAGCTAAAAAATGTCATAATTACCTAAGTTAGCTCTAAAATGACACAAATAAGGAATAAGAAGAAGAAAAACAAGGAAGAGTAGAAAAAGAAAGAATAGAAGAAGAAAGGGAAAAAAGAAAAAAAAGAATGAGAATGAGGAGGAAAAGGATAAAAAGATAGAAGAGAAGAAGAAAAAAGATAAAATCACCTAGTCTTCTTCTTCTTCTTCAGTCTTCTTCTTCTTCTCCTAGTCTTCTTCTTCTTCTTCTTCTTATTCTTATTCTTATTCTTATTCTTATTCTAGTCTTCTTCTTATTCTAACTTTCTTACTCCCATTTTTGCAGGTTTGATTCACTTCATGGAAGCAGCATTGATGGACTACTAGTGTTTAGTTCTTGCTTTCATTTGTATTGATGCACAATGTGAAACTATGTATGTATATATATGGATGAACTCCGTGAAACTATTTATGTATTGGATCTTTTAATACCCTATGTGTTCTGTTGCATTGATGGACTGCTAGATGTTTGATACATGGGCTATGTTTGAGGTTGGAACTATATATATCTTTTGAAAATGCAGGGATATAACAGAAAATAGAAAAAACAGAAACAATACAGGCACCTTGCCGTCTGCCACAGACGGCAAAGAGGCCACGGAGCAGCAACCTGTGCAATCTGGGAGCTGACCCATTTGGTTACTTTGCCGTCCGTGGACGACAAAGGTTGTGGGAGTTTGCCGTCTGTGGCAGATGGCAAAGACTTGGGGGGGCATGACGTGTGGCTGACGTAAGATGGCAGACAGCAAATGAGAGGGCATGTTTGCCGTCTGCTCCCGAACGGCAAAGGCCGCCGTTAGGCTCCTAACGTGGCTAACACCTGTTATTTTTCGTCCATGTTCTTTGCCGTCAGTCACAGACGGCAAAGGG
Source organism: Triticum aestivum (assembly GCF_018294505.1). Taxonomy (NCBI): domain Eukaryota; kingdom Viridiplantae; phylum Streptophyta; class Magnoliopsida; order Poales; family Poaceae; genus Triticum; species Triticum aestivum. Next base: position 405,242,571 of record NC_057802.1, on the reverse strand, counting down.
CTTTTGTCGTCCGCTTTGACAAAGCAGACGACAAAGAACCTATTTACCATCACTTTCTTTGCTGGACATCTTTGCCGTTGGTGGCAGATGGCAAAGAGGTTTGCCGTCCGCCTTTGGTGCCTTTGCCGTCCGCCATGGTGGACGGCAAAGAACCTGATTCCTGTAGTGAAGCATGAGAGAATTTCTTCAAAAAATTACTAACTCTCAAATAGATCTAAGTGAAGCATGAGAGTATTTCTTCAAAAATATCAAAGCACGCCGTGCTAAAAAAGATATAAGTGAAGCACTAGAGCAATTCCATAGCTCAAAAAAAATTAAGTGAAGCATAAAGAGCAATTCTAACAAATCATAGCATAATTTTGGCTCTCTCAAATAGGTGTGTCCAGCAAGGATACTTGTGACAAACTAAAAAAGCAAAACGAGCAAAGACTCATATAATACAAGAAACTCCAAGCAAAACTCATGATATGTGACGAATAAAAATATAGCTCCAAGTAAAATACCGATGGTCGTTAGAAGAAAGAGGGGATGACTTCCGGGGCATCCCCAAGCTTAGTTGCTTGGTTCTCCTTGAATAATAACTTGGGGTGCCATGGGGCATCCCCAAGATTAGACTCTTTTCACTCCTTATTCCTTCATCCATCGTGATCTCACCCAAAACTTGAAAACTTCAATCACACAAAACTTAACAAAACCTTCGTGAGATCCGTTAGTATAATAAAGCAAATCATTACTATAAGTACTATTGCAAACCCATTCATATTTTATTATTGCATTATATTTAATGTATTCCAAAATTTACCATGGCTTATACCCCCCAGGATACAAACCATAGATTCATCAAAATAAGCACACAATGCAACAAAAACAGAATCTGTCAAAAACAGAACAGTGTGTAGTAATCTGGAAACTTCGTATACTTCTGTAACTCAAAAAATTCTGAAAAATTAGGATAACGTAGGTAATTTGTATATCAATCTTGTGTAAAAAAATAAGTACTTTATCGCGCTTCTGTGAATTATGAAAATTATTTTACTGGGCGCAAAATTTTCTGTTTTCCAACAAGATCAAATCAACTATCACCAAACATGATCCCAAAGGCTTTACTTGGCACAAACACGAATTAAAACATAAAAACACACAATCATAACAGTAGCATGATTGTGCAAACACTCAAGAACAGAAAGAAAAAGGCAAAAATAAAATTTATTCATTGGGTTGCCTCCCAACAAGCGCTACGTTTTATGCTCCTAGCTAGGCATAATCCATAGATTCAAGTATTGTCATCTTTAGTTTTTGCTGCCTTGGTAAGGGCTTTCTCAAAGCCGGGAGGCTCTTTACGCTTCCCCAAATTCTCAGGAAAAGAAACCATCTTGAGATCTAAAATATCCAACCGTTTATTGCAAAGACTAATCAAGGTATTCATGCGATTGAGGTTTCCACTAATATGTTTGAGAGGTTCAGTATATTTTTGCAACTCGGCCATATGTTTATGTAAATCAACCAATTTGTCTAAAATTTGAACCCTTCTTGTGTAAAACAAAACCCCTTTTTTAGTGATGGAACCCCCAATATCCCCTCTAAGATTTCATAAGTAGCATTGGCATTGAGCTCAATAAAATTTCCTTTTGCGGCAAAATCCAAGAGTTGTCCATGATGCAAAGTTAAACCTATGTAAAAATTACGAAGCAAAATCTTTGCATCCCCTTTTAGATTGCAAATGCGATAGGATTCCATTAACCGATACCAACCATTTTTTAAAATTTCGCCTTGTTTCTGCTTGAAGTATAGAACTTCAAAATTTGGTGACAAAGGAGGAGTAGTACTGCTAGTCATGGCAACGAGGTAGGCAAACAAGATTGCAAACAAAAAGATAGATCTGACGGGAAAAAGGCAAACGAAAAAGAAGGCAAATAAAACGACAAATTTTTGTGAAGTGGGGGAGATGAAAATGAGAGTCAAATGGCAAATAATGTAAATTGCAAGGAGATGAGATTGTGATTGGGAACCTGATAGATGTTGATAATGTCTCCCCGACAACGGCGCCAGAAATTCCTTTTGATGTCGCTTGAAACTATGTCGGTATTTCCCCAAAGTGGAAGGGATGATGCAGTACAGCTACGGTAGGTATTTCCCTCAGTTGTGAAACCAAGGTATCAATCCAGTAGGAGAACCAAGCAACACTATGTAAACAGTACCTGCACACAAAGAACAAATACTTGCAACCCTACGCGCAAGTCGGACTGTCCATCCCTCCACGGTAAAAAGATAGATAAATTTGTGGTAGATTGGATAAATATCTCTCGATAAAACATGAAATAAAATAAGATAAAAAAAGTGAAGCAAGGTATTTTTGAGTTTTTGGAATAATATATCTGAAAATAAAAGCGAATAAAAATAGATCTCAAAGCAAATATGATAAGGAATAGACCCCGGGGCCGTAGATTTCACTAGTGGCTTCTCTTAAGAAATAGCACACGATGGGTAAACAAATTGTTGTTGGGCAATTGATAGAAGATCTAATAATTACGACGATATCCAAGGCAATGATCAATATATAGGCATCACATCCAAGATTAGTAAACCGACTCTTGTCTGCATCTACTACTATTACTCCACACATCGACCGCTATCCAGCATGCATCTAGTGTATTAAGTTCATGGAGAAGCAGAGTAATGCAATAAGAACGATGGCATGATGTAGATGAGATCTATTCATGTAGGAATAGCCCCCATCTTGTTATCCTTAATAGCAACGATACATGTGTGTCTTGCTGCCCCTTCTGTCACTGTGAAAGAACACTGCAAGATCAAACCCATCTCAAAGCACCTCTTCCCATGGCAACAAAAATCGATCTAGTTGGCCTAACTAAACCAAAGATTCAAAGAAGAAATACGAGGCTATAAGTAATCATGCATATAAGAGATAAGACTCAAGTAATATTCATGGATATAGATATGATCATAAGCTCAAAGCTCATCGGATCCCAACAAACACACCGCAAAAAGGGTTACATCAAATAGATCTCCAAGAGACCATTGTATTGAGAATCAAAAGAGAGAGAGGAAGCCATCTAGCTACTGCCTACGGACCCATAGGTCTATGGTGAACTACTCACGCATCATCGGAGAGGCACCAATGAGGATGATGAACCCCTCCGTGATGGTGTTTAGATTGGATCTCGTGGTTCTGGAACTTGCGGTGGCTGGAATCGTGTTTTGTCGACTCCCCTGGGGTTTCTGGAATATTTGCGAATTTATAGGGCGAAGAGGCGGTGCAGGGGGGCTACATGGGGGGCACACCCCCTGGGCACGCCTGGGCTCCTGGGTGCTCCCTGGTGTGGGTTGTGCTACCCACGGGCCTCCCCTCTGGTACTTTTTTGGCCCACTGGGTGCCTTTTGGTCCAGAAAAATCTCCAAAAAGTTTCACTGCATTTGGACTCCGTTTGGTACTGATATTCTACAAAGTAAAAAACAAGTAAAAAACAACAACTGGCACTGGGCACTATGTCAATAGGTTAGTCCCAAAAATTGATATAAAGTTGATATAAAATGATTGTAAAACATCCAAGAATGATAATATTACAACATGGAACAATAAAAATTTATAGATACGTTGGAGATGTATCACTTTCCGCGGCCTGGAGGGCCACAACATGCTTGACCCAGTGCTGGAGCCGTGAGCGCTTGCAACGGCGGCCAGCAGGAAGAAGGGGAGCCACCCGGTACGGAACTAATGGCTGGCGGAGAAGGACTCCGTATGATGATGCATGGAAGTGCGCCGTGCCATGGATGGGCAGCAACTCCACGTCCAGCGGGGCTTCCGGAAGCCACGCTGAATCATCGGTGATGAAGCTAAGAGCTCCGAATCGGATCTCACCGCCCAGGATCATGCTGATGATGAAAATTCCACATGCGTCGAATATTCGCTAGACGCACAGCCCCACGGTGGGTGCCAACTATCGAGGCAACGAATCTGACAATGAGTACTAGGGGTACGAACAAAGGGCGGAGCCTAGCTATGGCACAGGTGTATCACTCGGATTTAGCGAGTTCAGGCCCCTCTCGGAGAGGTAATAGCCCTACGTCTCGTGCCCGGAGGCTTGTTTTCTCTTGGGCTATGTGATTACATAAGGTGTTGAACCCTTGCCATGGAGTTGAAGGGAGGCTTATATAGAGTGCGCCTTGGCCCATAAATGCCACATTACAAGGGAGTTGAATGAGCATAACTACAACAGTTACTGGTAATGGCAGCTATAACTACACTTGAAGTCCAGCATTAAGCTACTCGACCATTGCAGTTCCCACATCGCCCCTACGCCTTCTCTGCCGAGTGTTGTTGGCGAGGCTGACTGGAGGAAAGACGTCCGAGTGTCGTTGGTTCATCCAAGTGGATTTCCATGGGTGCGCATCTGAATGTGCATGCGGTTCTAGGACCTTCCAATGATGGTGTGGGTCCCTAGGTGGGCCTTAGATGTCAGGCCCATGACCCTACCTATAATAGGTGACCCCATCAGGTAGTATTTCACCCAAATTTATTGACTCGACACAAGGGGAGCCAAAGAATATTTATGAGCCTTAGCAGTTGAGTTGTCAATTCAACCACACCTGGAAAATAATATTTCCGCAACAGAGTATTTAGTACCACAATAGTAGAATAGTTTGATAGTAGCGGTAGCAGTAGCAGTTTTGTAATGATTGTAACAGCAGTAGAAGTAGTAGTAACTTCGCAAAGACAATATGAGAAAAGTGTAGGCGTTGGATCAATGATGGGTATTTGTGTGGATGACATTCATCATGTAACAGTCACAACATAGAGTGATACACAATAGCTCCAATTCATCAATTCAATGTAGACCTGTATTCCGTATATAGTCATATGTGCTTATAATACAACTTCCATGACATATTTTGTCCTACCCTCCCATGGCAGCGGGTCCATAAGGAAATCTAAGGGATATTGATGCCTCCTTTTAATAGAGAACCGGAACAAAGCATTAACACATGGTGAATACATGAACTCCTCGAATTGCATTCATCCTCGAAGAGTACCCCAATTGTTGTCACCTTGGGTCTACAGATCAGAACAATAACAAGTGCATACAACTAGCAGATAGGATCAAGAACTCAAATATATTGATGATAACATAGAGGGTTCAAATCTGAAATCATGGCACTTGGGCCCTACTGACAAGCTTTAAGCATAGCAACATCAATCTCAGAACATAGTGGATACTAAGGATCAAACCCTAACAAATTGACTCGATTACATGACAAATCTCATCCAACTCCATCACCGTCCAGCAAGCCTACGAATGAATTACTCACTCCCGATGGTGAGCATCATATAATTGTTGATGAAGATGGGTTGATGATGACGATGGCGACGAATCCGCCTCTCAGGAGCCCCGAGCAGACTCCAAAACAGCCCTCCTGATGAAGACAGGAGGTGGCGGCGGCTCCGTATTGTAAAATGCGATGAAACTTCTTCTCTTATTTTTCTCTCGGGAAGATAGAATTTATAGGCTTCGAATTAGGCCAGATGGAGCCTCGTGGGCTCCACAAGGCATCTAGGCGCGCCCTGTTGCCTTGTGATCAACTGGTGGCGCCCCTCCGGTGGATCTTCGTTCCAATATTTTTTTTATTCAATAAAAAATCTCCGCAATTTTTTGTCCGACCCAGAGAACTTTTATTTATGTACAAAAATAACACCATGGTAGTTCTGCTGAAAACATCGTCCGCCTGGGTTAGTTTCATTCATGCAAATTAGAGTCCAAAACAAGAGCAAAAATGTTTGAAAAAATAGATACGATGAAGATGTATCACCCATCCTAAAAAACCCAAGAAAAAACCACCCTATAAAATTGAGAACACCTTCTAGAAAGTTTTCAAAACTGGTTGGGGGAACTAAAACCGGTCAGCCCAGTTACATAATGAAGGAAGAAGCATGCGGGCGCCAGCTACTGAAAACGTTGTAGCTGGCGCCTTGAGCGCTGAATAGGAATATGGAAATCCCGAATAGACGCTCCCTAAATAGTTTGCCCGAACGTGGATTGAGTTTTTTTTTCTATTTTTCTTTGAAATGACTAATTAAGGGCCCCCTTGCGAATGTTACTCCTACCTTATTTTATGCTGACAAATAACGTACTGTATGTCATGACAATCTTTTCCCGAGTTCTAACTTTCATACCACTTGTTGCAAACTTTGAGTTTTTCCTTTCTTTCCTAGATTCATTTTATCAAAAAAAAATCTCTTGAATTGTGCTCAAATCATGAACTGTTTTCATTGTTGGATTTATCGCGTCGAGATCTTCGAAACTAGATCTCATTTTAATAGGTTTCAATAAGCTTGCATTTTTTTTTTAAAAGCCAAAAAAACCAGGATAAAAACAAAAACCGAAAAATGAAACCAGGAAAAAGAAGTCTGGAGACGAAAAAACCAAAACGGAACCAAGAAGCACGCTTGTGTTTTTTTGAAGCACAACTATGATTTGCCATTTTCGGGGAGCACAATTGTGCTTCCGTCCTTTTCCTTTTTGGGAAGCACAAGCTGTACTTTTCCCCATTTTGGGAAGCAAAACTATAATTGTCCTTTATGCTTCTTGTGCAAGCACATACTATGTTTTTTCTTCTTTTCAAAAAGCACATGTTGTGTTTTTTCTTCTTAGAAAGTATAGTTGTGCTTCTCATGGAAGCACAAGCTGTATTTTTTCCTTTTGAAAACACGAATATGCTTCTTGTGGAAATCACTGCTTTAAAAAAAATCGCAACATTACCTTGGCCAAATGGTGCACCAACGCGCGACACGTGGAGTGGAAATCCCTGCCGCTCTCGTGGAACCTAGGAAAAAACAAGAAAGACAACCCAAAAATAGGTGTGGAAAAAAAGAGATCCCGCTAGCGTACCAGCGTGCGACACATGCCAGTCGTTGGGCACACCATGCGACGCCCGGAGAGGCTCCCAAGAGCGCCCGCTCAGGTTACCCTGAAGGGGTATCTGTCAGATTATTTTTTGGGCACTGCTTAAAAGATCTGTCACCTGGCGAGCCACTGATGTGGCGACATCGTGCGACAGAGCGACGTTTTTCACCATTGCAACAAAGCTGTTGTTGCAGAAGTTTTGTAACAGAGGTCTTGTTACAGAAAATCCTTGCAACTAAGGTATTGTTGCAGATTACCTTTGCAATAAAGGTATTATAGCACGAAAACTTTGCAGGCAGTGGTAATGTTGCATAATTAATTTTTTGTCTTCACCTTCATAATATAGGAAGTTTTTCAACATGGCTGGTGTTACAGAAAAATCTCTCTTGCAACAGAGAGGAAGTGGCAAAAAAAACATCACCGTCGTTCGCCGTGAGCTCTACCGGATGGTGGTGAGGGAGGATTGGTGCCGCCCATCCACGCCTTCGCGGCGCTGTCGGCGACCACTGCACCTCCGACCAGGTCGCCCTGCCTGCCCGCGTGCCATCCTCATCGGATCCAGCGAGATCTGCCTGCAATCCTCGCCGCCATCTCCTTCCGAGCTGCACGAGTCTCCGCCCCCGCTGCTCCTGGACATCCCCGCCTCTTGCCCGTGCATCATCCTCGTTGGATCCGGCTAGAATTCTTGCTGCCGTCGCCCTCGCAGCCGCCCAAGTCTCTGCCGCTGCGGGATCTAGCCCCTCCTCGGTTCTGAAACAAAGGCCGAATTGCAAAAAAAAAACATGGACGCAGAGGGCTTGCTCTTGAGCGTCTGATCAAGAGTCAATCCAACGGACACAGAGGGGGAGAACGATTGCACGCAATAGGTCGGCTGAAGGTAAGTTTCCTTTATATTTGGTAAACGTTTGAAAACCGTGCGCCGGCCGAAACTTCGGCCGGCCGCTCGGTCACATAACGCACTAACACACAGGCCCATGCAAACAACTTCACGCGATGCACTCGTTCCCATCCATTCGTTCCTCACGCCTGGCTCTCTCCTTTCTCAATCCAATCCAAGCCTTGACGACGACGCCACCAACCGACGACCATGGCGTCCTGCGACGGGGTGCTGGAGACTGGCGGTGACAGGATCCTGGAGACTGGCGGTGACAGGATCCTGGAGACCGGCAGTGATGGGATGCTGGAACGACGTTGGCGGATGCTACAACCGCGGGGTCGCCGGAGCTGCAACGACCTTGGCCAGCGATATGGGACGGCCCCATCGGTGCCGGAGAAGACGCGCCATGGCGTGTGTCACCTACCCCCTCGTCCTCATGGTGCACTCCGTCCATCCATCTAGCTCCACTCCAACGACGACCTCCCCCCTGAAAGCTACAACCAGCTGAGCTAGAAACTGCAACCGTCATCTTTTTTTGCTACTACCGGCGACGGATTTGCTACATTCGTCACGGCGGGTCTGCGACCTACTAGGGCAGTGGCTTTTTGTTGCAACCATCCTAAGATTTTGCTACTACCGGCGGGATTTTTGCTACATCCATCATATGTGGGGGGAGACCGCGACCTGCGACGGCAATGGCGGCGAATTGGTGCAAACGGACATGGAAAAAAGCTTCAACCGGCCTAGTATAAGTTACAACCGATAAAGAAAAAACCTTCAACAGACATGACAGAAAAACTTCAACCCTCATGGAAAAGCTGGAAGCAGGTACGAAAAAAGCTTCAAGCGACCATGAAAAAAGCTTCAAGCTAGAGCCAGCAATGGCTATGACGGCGAGGCTACGACGGGTTGACGGCGAGGTTGCAGGCTGCAACGGCGAGGCTGCTACCAAACGACAGCGGAGGATGCGACCACGAAGCAACGCCATGTTGCAACCAATGGCGACGAGGGCCGCAAAACACCCACGAGATGCAGCTTCAACAGCGGCGGCGTGGTTGCCAACAAGTCGACGAGGAGGCGAGCGAGGAGCGGCGTCCTTCGCGGGAGGGTAGACACGGGAGGCGGGAGTTTTTTCGCAAGGGCCGGGTAAGAGAAAGAGGCGCCATGGTGGAGGATGCGTTTGCGTCGAGCGCAGCCCGTACGCGAGGAAGGAGGAGGCTTTGACCTCCAAGCAAGGGAGAAGATGCAATCTGAACGGTTATTATTCAGTAAATCGAACGACTGGGGTTTGACCGGCCGAAACTTTCGGCCGGCGCACCGGCGCCCAGTACTGGCCTTTATATTTTTGAGGGATCAGATAGTTACTTCCATTTTTTTTTTCTTAAAAGTAAAACGAACACAACATTCTGGCCCAGTTTCAGTTGTCCAGCGGGCCGTTTCTCACCGATCGAGTCGTATATAGCCCAAGTCCCACACGAACATCAATCTCGAGCCCGCAGTCACACCCGTCCCCGCAGCCGCCATCGACCAAGAGCGGCGGCGACCGGTCGGCGGCCGACTCGGCTCCCCTGATCCCCTCCGGTATGGACGGCCAGGCTCCACACCCCGTCGCCGTGGCACCCGAATCCCTGCCGCAGCCACCTCCGCGTCTGGAGACGGAGGCGGAGGACGACCCCGTCGTCGTCCCCGACGCCTCCGATGCCGCTTCTTCGGAGCCCTCCAAGGTCGGCGCCCTTTCGACGTCGCCTCTTATCAAGGCGGAGGACGACCCGGTCGTCGTCCCCGACTCCGTCGAACCCGCTTCTTCGGAGGCCTCCGTGGTTAGCGCAGGTGGTGTGGTGCCGCCGTCGCGGCCTCTTGAGGCGGAGGAGGATCCCCTCATCGTCCCCGACACTTCCGAGGCCACCAATGTTGGCACAGGTAGCGTGGTGCCCCTGTTGCCATCGCCACCTCTTGAGGCGGAGGACGACCCCCTCATCGTCCCCGTCATTGATGCCTCCTCGGAGGCCTCCGACGTGGTTACCTCTGGTGTCGTGCTTACGGACGAGCTCCGTGACAAGATAGTTAAACAGGTATACCGATGGTAGTCCGGTTTTTGATACTTGGTTCGCGTGAGAATGCTGAGTATCGTGTTCTCTTTAGTCAGCACTTAGCACCCTTCATATAGATATACTATAATGCATCCTCTTATAGTTCGTGTCACAAAAATCGTATAATCCTGTATTCGTGCAAGCAAATTATATTCTGAATGCTGTGCTTGTTACTAGAAGGTAACATGTTCCATATTTGCAGGTGGAGTACTACTTCAGCGATGAGAATCTTCCCACAGATGAGTTTATGTTGAAATTTGTGATGAAGAACAAGGAGGGCCTTGGTAATGGTAAGTAGTGTGCCATTGCCTTCGGACATACATGTAATGAAAACACTCTGTATCACGGTGCTCAGAAGTTGACATATTCTAGTTCCTAGTTGTGTTAGGTTTGTTTATGAGACAATAGGCATGGAAAATGGATGAACTATTCTGGCTGTTTTCAACTTCTTACAACGAGTGTTTTTATTCTAACGGCACCATTATATTTGTCAACCACGTTATTTGAACTTGTATTAGAAACAAGCTTTTGTTGTTCATCTGTTTTTGTGGAACATTTTTGCCCTAGAAGGCTAGAATTTGCTGCATTTTCAGCAGTACATATTCAATTTGAAGTCCTTTCTTGGCATCTGTTTTTGTGGAACATTTTTGCATGCCTACACATTATGGTGCATGGTCTAGCTCTGCAAACTCGGTCCTCAGGATTACTGCCTTAGTAAACATGATGTTTTGCTCTTGCCCTAGCTTTGTTCTGTCTAGTGGAATGGAGATGAAAATGATGAAATGTGACAGGTACTTATGATGAGGCTTTTACATGGGTACTCATGGTGCAGCTTTGTTTAGTTGTGCCGAGAAGCTGGTCTAGGCCTCTGTGAATATTACATATACATTGTTCTGATTCACTCCATTCTATTCAAACAAGTAGAGATCATGGGCAGTGTCTTGTGGAATAACTATTGGGCTTCATTGTTTATTTCTGTTTCTTTAAGATCTATGCATAGCATCTTGTCAGTTCCCTTTTGGTGGTTTCTGTTAATTTTGCCTTGCTTTTGGTTTGATTTGGGAGTTTGGGACCATGAAGATAAATACATCCGATCCCTTGGTTGACAGATGTTGCCTGGTCTTCCACCATGGTAGCTCTGTCAAGATTATTTCCCCAGGAATATGATATGTACCTTACTCATCTGAGTTGTTCCTTAGCCTACAATGAAGCAGATTTTTGACCTAGGTCTGGCATGTCTGGGCCCAGTGCACGCAGGAACGAAATTTTGTACTAATCGAAATATAGCTCCATAATTTTGTTAAGATGGATTGATTTTTTGCTTTTATTTGTATTGTTCTGTATGTGATGGTGACCGAGTCGCATTTTCAAATTTCACATGAAGCAATATAAGGTGAATGGTAAATAAAATATCTTACTCCCTTAAACATAAATAAATAAATGAAGATCTTACAAAATACAAGAAATAAGCAATTTGCGCAGGCATAATTTGTGGAATTATGATGCGAGGACTGAACCAAATAGTTCCTTCGAAATATATGTGATCTCTAGTTACAACGTGCCAAACAGAATGGCAGAAATACTGCACTTTCTTTTGCAAGGCAGGGAGTTGCTTTCGTTTTTAGACAGATACATCATATATGTTTGATATTTGCTGGAATTTTGTATGCACACACTATACTAAATAACACTTATGAAGTAGCCTAAAGCCCTAAACAGCATTCCATTCAGCACCCGTTTGGATGTAAACTATGTTTTATTCAGTGTTTTTTTTGGTTCTACGTTTGTGGATTTCTATTGTGCTGTGTTTCTTCAATATTTAGTGTTGCTCGGCAGTTATTGTACTTCAGCCCATATTTAATAGATGTGCATCATGGTTTGATTTTAATGAACATCTCATGTAGTGTGTCATAGAAATGTAGAATGCTCTCTTCTAATGGTGTGTTATTCTTTACAATAGTTCCGCTTGGAGTTATTGCATCATTCAGAAAAATGAAGAAACTTGTTCAGGACCACTCTACAATTGAAGCTGCCCTTAGGACATCATCCAAGCTGGTAATATTTTGCGCTTTTGTTCTCTTTGCTGGCACTTTGGAGATCATACAGATGGAAATATGTGTGGGCTACTTGATATCCACTTATAATTGTCATCTTGTCTTATAAGGTTGTGAGCTCTAATGGGAAAAGGGTCAGAAGGTTACATCCCTTACCATGCAATGAATTGAAAGACGTGAAGGTGAATTTCTGATTCCTTCCGTACTGGAATGTTTAACTTTACCCTCTTTAACTATGTTTTGACTTTTAGCTTAAAACCATTTTCAGAAAAGGACTGTTGTGGTGGAAAATCTACCTCTGGATTTCTCCCTGGAGAGTATACAGGAGAAATTTGGATCAGTTGGCAAGTATGTTAGCTGGACATTTATAGTAGTCTGTGCTTTTATTGCAGTTGGTAATTTATGGTGTGACATTCTGAAGGCAGTTAATAGCAAATGCTACATCATTCTGAAACTGAACTTTATCATTTTATATACCAGAATTATGAAGATAACCATCCATGATCCACATGCAGTTGGAGAATCTGCAGCATCGAAGAAGCCTGACTTCATGTTGAGTAATAAGGTATGCTGTAAACATCTGGTTAGTGGTGGCATATTTAAGATCTTACCGATAATTTATGGCAGTTCTTGATTTTATACCTGTCAATACGTAGCTCTGCACATTTTTATTAACCTTGTAAATAACCACTCTATTGTAACTAGTTATTCAATGGAAATATATACGTATTCTGTTTAATTAAGTAATAACTTCATTCGTCTCTACATCTTGAGAAAATTATCTTGTGGTGCTGAATCAAGTAACTTGAGGGTTGTGCAGGTACATGCCATTGTTGAGTATGAAGCAGTGGAGGCAGCTGAGAAGGCTGTAAGTTATTCACCTCATATTCAATGACCCATTCGGTGCTAATTGAAGAGCTATACATATAGTATAATTACCTTCTTTTTAAGATGTTTTGAAATTTTTATTATATTAGGTGGCCACCTTAAACGATGAGAGGAACTGGAGAACTGGGATGAGAGTCATACTTCTGGCTAAACGAAGTGTAGTGGGATCAGGAAAGAATATCCAGTCTTCAAAAGAAAATCATGGAACATGTTTGAGAAAGAACAACGAGGGCCAGTTTTCGAAAGAAGTACAGCAGTCGGTATCAGAAAAAAATGGTGGTGCTGATTCAGGAGAGGTTGCTTCAGATAAGGAGAATGTGAACTCTGATGTTAACCATGAGGTCTGAATTTTTCGATACTTGTTCCATTCATGCTCTATTGTACGATTGAAGGTTCAGTTTCCTGTATTTTAGTGCATCATTCGTTGCCTGCACACTTCCATGCTGATAGTCTGGGCCTTTTTTCTTGTGCGGTGCACATGCTGCAAACTAGAATTACATATGTATAGTTTCAGAAGAAAGCTGATAGTGATACCCAGTTGTCCATATCTACAGGAAGTGCGCCAACACCAAAGGGCAAATGCTAGCGGTGGTCGAAAAGGCAGGTACAGAATCCAAGGAAAAGGCCTGAGTGGACAAGGTATTCTACTCAATCGTCACCTACTGAAATTTTGGATCTGATTATGGTTTGTACTTCTGTAGTGATAGAACAACATCCGTTTGTATGAAGTCCATTTGAACACATAACTTGAGTTTATTCCAAAATCAACACTAAGAGAAGCTAGATGGTAAACATGTTAATCTCCGTAAGGGAAGCTGGATTGATCTTTTTATCTCTGCTAAATGCGCTGTGATACTTCCATTTACCTAGTCCATGTGACAATGTCGTGTCATCTGTTTCCCCAGCTAGGTCCCTTTCCAACTTGAGGATTAACGTGGGAATTTCTGTCGGGCTTAAATTTGTGGATAGAACCATTGCTTTAGCATGCTTATCCTTTGCACGAGCCAAAGAACTACCCTGATTATCCTTGCATGCACATTCTTGATAACCAAACAGAAACGCGGAAGGCAAACCTCATAAGCCTTTGTGCTTTTACACCCTTGACTCTAATTTCCTCATTTATGTTACATAACTATAGTGGAGTGTACAGGACGCGCACACTTCTAATGTTTTCAATATCCATATCAGGGCACGGCTCATCCCCTACTATTCCTGGTTCGGACTCTGCAAGCAAGCCTATTTCTGGACCGAGAATGCCGGATGGAACAAGGGGCTTTACAATGGGGCGTGGTAGATTGCTTCCACTTCCAGAAGCTGAGAAGGCCCAGAAGACTGAGGAATAGAACTTTATATACAAATGGGTAGTGCCTTTTCATGCCACTTTATAAGGATGTAAGCATAACCATGCTTCTATGCTACATTTCCTTTATGACTTGTATACGGAAAAGCCCCCTGTTGCCTTTTTTGAATTAACTGTCACTTCAGTTGGAGATTTCACGCGTGGCTGGTCCTTTACCACCTTACTAGTATAATACTACTATGTATATTTGTGACAAGCTGACACCTGGTTTGATGACTGCCAAAGCTTTGCCGGTTGCCATATGCTTTGGCTTGGAAATGTCTGCTTAGGAGACCAAGTTATGTCGATCTGGTTGTGCATATTTGAATCTCAAAAAGGAGAGCAAGTTATTAAGGGTCTTTGCGCTCTGGTGCTGTATTGTTGCTGCTGATTGGATAAATGTTGCGCCAACAATAATGAATGGAGATCGAGATCACATCCTGTAGTGGTCTTTCTTTGATTTGGGCCAATTCTGCTGCCTGGTCCTGCGCTAAGGGCCTACCACGTTGGGAACCTGCCCGTGTTGCTCATCGTTGGGCCCTTGCCGCCTCAGCGTTCTTGTGCGTTGTGTCGATTCCAGTCTTGACAAGTCAAGCAAGGGCCAGTAGTTTGTCTCAAAAAAAAAGCAGGGGCCAGTAGTCACACTACGTTTTTCTTTTTTGCCAAGTAGTCACACTACGGTTGATATTTGTACTTGCTGCTGTTCTACCTTTCTGTACGGCTTAAAAAAAGGAATCTTCGGAGTTTCCATAGATGGAAGATCCATCTTTTCCGACCTACTAGTATGAAGTGGCATATTGTCTGGAGATGCCAGTTTGTTTAGATATTGAAGTCAAGGTCCTCGGGTCAGCTTACCGGAGCCCGTTTCGTGGACGAAGTAGAAGGTGGCATTTCAGCGATCCGTGCCTGGCACCATGTTGGATCTCGAGCGACCACACTCCGGGATGGTAAAAAGCAGCAGCTGGTGCCACGAGGCCGCAAAATGATTCGCCGTTGCGGTGGCACCCATCTCCCTCTCGGCCATGTCGCGCGCCGTGGCAGCGCATGCAGGGGCCGGCACGGTGGCAGGAGCACTCGTTGCCGGCACGCCCGACAGGAGCATGACCATCAAATTTGTAGGCACTGCTGACTGCTCCATAGCCATAGGCCCTAATTACATCGATCTACGCATCCGACGGAATGCATCCGAGAGTGGGCGAATTTTGTTGGCGGTTTTGGTTTCTGAAACAATCGGCCAAAGAAAAATGAACGAACGCATGTGCTTCACCAGCAAAATCAAGCAGAACCTAAAAGGCTTATCCACCCTCTCTGTAGATTTAGGCACCAGTCCCACGTGGTAGACGACATGTACGTACACCGGTAGGCTCATGTCTACACTCCACAGCGCTATCTACTCCAGCGCTAGCCACTAGCCACTCTACCGTGGTACCAGCAGAAATAGTACGGACAAACGGACCTTCACTATACTGGGATCTACCATGGCACGGCGGCTGCTACTGGGTTGAGCCGCCCAGGAGCAGAGGACACGGGCTGTTTTCACCGCTCCTTCCTCGTGTTTCACCGTTGCACCGGATCAATCAGGGTCATGCTTTCTAGAACTCTAGTACAGCTGCAAACTGTGCAATCGGTGTGGACCGAGTTCTCTTGCAGCGTCTCGGGCGGCCGAACCCGGCCGGCCAGCTAAAGCTGCCACACTGATCATCAATGGTGAACAGGCCGACCCTTTGGAGCTAGTAGGCGACGTGGTCAGCCGGTCAACCCCGTGCAGACACGGGAAGCACAACAACTAACGGCTGTTTGGTTCTAGGACTAGCATTGTCACACTTTGCCACACATTTTTACCAAGCTTGCCTAAGATTAGTTCATCAAAATGAGAGCCACAAGTTGGCAAGCCTAAGTGAATCTTGCCACACTTTTTTTATGTATGCCATGTTGGGCCCAAGTGTGGCTTGTCTAAGGTGTGGCTTGAACCAAACACTCTTCTAGGTTGGTCAAACTTGCCTAACCTTAGGTGTGCAATCTTTGGCAAAGTTAGTCGCAAATCAAACAGCCCCTTAGTCGATGGAGACTCTAAGGCAGATCATTTGCTTGAACACAACATGCCACATATCCCACATATATTGGCATGGCGAAAAAAAATAACAACAACGAAAATATATAACTTGCAACTTTTCTCTAGTATGCATGTCTGGAAATGGATCTCAGATGTGTATGCATACGTGCTATGGATAGATGCTACGTGGATCATAAATTCCTGATTGAGGTTTAGCTATGCCACTTATAGATTCCATTTCAGATTTGCAATTGGGCGGGGGAGGAGTTCATCTACCTATGCATCAATCTCTGAGAACTTCCGACAGGCCGCCTATCATCGCTAGTAGGCTCGTGGCGATGAATAGGAGTGGATTAGATGGACAGAGCGACACATCAAGACAGCATGGGGTGACATTGGATGAGAGGTACCAGAAGCCATGATTTGGAGCAATGATTTGCTGAGAGTAGATTGAGAGTGAAATCATTTGTTTTGAATCATTGTGGAGATTCGTTGACAACTAATTGCTAGCTCTAATGTAGATGAGGGTATGGAGAGTGCCGTATCACAAACAACATATGGTAAACCAACCGTTGCTATGTTGGGCGACACATGGAAAGGGGTGAAGCAATGTTGCATCTATCGGGTGGGACCAGGTGGGGCGAAGGGGAGGTGACATGAAGACCGCGGGCACTAACTAAACTTTAATGGTAAAGATAAAGACATCATTTGATTTTTTGAAATCTTAAATTCCTACAAATTTTCGTCTATGACAACTCTAACCATTTTTCAAAAAATTGGCAAATGCAATGCACGTATCGATGACCAGTAACGTGCACTTGTAAGCTGAATCTTTATGTGTTACTAATGGCTAGTAACGTGCGCCACCTACAAGCTGAATCTTTGTGCCTACTGCAGGAAATACACCACCGGTCGATTGTGAGTTAAGTATGAGATCGAGAAGCATTGATTTGTGTATGTTTTTTTGTTTATTTTGAGTGGATTTGTGTACGTTGGTCCTACACAAAATATCGAATCTCTCCGTATAAAAACCAACCTCCGGATGGACTAACACACTCAAATCTTTAGTTGTCAACTAGAGAGTGGATAAGAGGATGTGGGAGTATAGCGTTGTCAGACGCGGTCACCGCACTAGGAATGCGATGCATCAGAAATTCGATTTGAACGAGAGCGATCGAGTTTGCAAGTTTGCAAGTTTGCAAGTTTGAAATGTCACGATATAGTTCTTCGGTTCTTCTGACAACATTCTGACTGTTTTTCTTCTTCTTAATTTTCGGGAGGCCTTCCGTTCTAGTAGACCTATTGCCACACGACATACTTCGTGTCGTGTCGTTTTAAGAGCGGAATTGTTTCCCATTTTATTTTCCTTTTTCAATAGTATCATGTAAAAGCATCTATAACTGGCGCGTCCGTGGACACTGACCGGGCACTCCGTAAATACGCGTCTCCACAATCGTGTATCTTATATCCGGTAGCCTATATCCATACACGTTCATGCAATGTAATACATAGATCACCAAACGATAAAAATCAACAGGAAACGGACATATAAACCGATACCAAACGGGCATAATTCATATAAACATCACCAAAAGATCACCAAACGGGCATAGTTCACACAGTTCAATGATCCGACACATTCTAACTACATACTAGAACTAGATTATATAAAAGGAGAGGGCGAGCTTCACCACTTCCTTGCCGGCCCTTTGCCCTTCCAGTCACCGGCGCTAATGTAGGCATCCGCGGCAGGAGGTGGGTCGACGTCATAGCCGTCAGAGTCGGACCCGTCGGAGAAGGAGGAGGGGGAGGAGGAGGAGATGACGATGTAGCCTTGCAAGCGCCGGACGATGCGGTCTTGCTTGTGCTTGAGCTAGGCCACCCTCGCCGCCTCCGTCGCTGCCGCCGCCGCCTCCCGCTCGGATAGCTCAATGCCGAGCCATAGCTGCTTGACGATGATCCTTTGGAGCCGTCGGGCGTCCGTCTCCACCGTGGTAATTAAGTGACCGACGGTACACCCACTGGAGGAGACGCTCCTCCTCATCAGGAACCGACATCACGTGGCGGCGGCGGGCGGACTGCGCAGCCGCGTTGGACCCGCCCCATCTTACTTGGCCTCTGCCTCTCGTGGCAGGCGACACGTGCCTCCGACTCTGGAGTCCGCATCTGCAGCGCCGGCGGAGCGGGCACTAGAACCCACCGCTGCCCGCGCGGAGCAGAGGCCGGAGGTGGAGGAGGCCGTCGGGCAGGCGGAGCAGATTGGGCAGCCCGCGCAGATCCGCGCATGGTGCGGGAAGGGTTGGCGCTGTGGCGACGGGTGACAGGAGGCGTCACACCAGACCCGGAGCCCCCGTATCGACCCACGAGCGCTCGAGCGCGATGCGGAGCACCATCTCATACTCGTCTTCGGAGCTGCCGTCTGAGTGGCTGCCGGTGCTTGACATGCTCGCCGGCGCTAGGGATTGGACGGATTGGGGAAAGAGGAGCGTCAGGGAGCGGAGTGAAGTGAGTTAGGGTTTGCTCCGGAGGGGGATTTTGTGGGGTCAGGGTGGGCCAGCGGTGGGCCGGGCTGACGTGGCGGACGCGCCCGGGCGCGTCCAGGCCGCCTCCACTAGTAGAAAAGGGCCCATTTGTCCCGGTTTATAAGGCCCATTTGTCCCGGTTCGGGAACCGGGACTAAAGGGTCGGTACTAAAGCCCAATATCTTTAGTCCCGGTTCTTATACCAACCGGGACAGATGGGGCTCCACGTGGCCGCTGCGGCTTGCCCAGGCAGGGGGGCCTTTTGTCCGGTTGGTAGCACCAACCGGGACCAATAAGCGTCCACGCGTCAGCAGTTCAGGGGCTAGGGTTTTTGTTTTTTTTTTCTGAAGGGGGGGGGGGGTTTGGGGGGTTTTGTAGGGTTAATTTAGGGGTTTCATATATTGTGTTAGCTAGCTAATAAAGAGAAGTGTCCTCTCTTATCTCCGTGCTTGGTCGACGCTACGTACTATACATATAGAGAGGACTCGACACACTAGCTAGTAAGCAAATGAAGGAAATCATTAAGTACAGAAGATCGTCATGAACATATACAGAGAGAAGTGATCGACCTCTCCTTCTCCGAGAGATTGGTCGAACAACAAGTTTTCGTATATCTATCCGACGCTACTGGCTATATATATATATATATATATATATATATATATATATATATATATATATAATGTAAGATCTCTTACAATACCCTAACATCTGAACTCAAGTTCCACATGATATTCTCTAGCTTTATTGATGACGTGGTCAAGAAAGAATCCCACCAATTCCTCTTGAATTGCTCGCGTGCGATCTTGTGGTAGGAGTTCATTCCGCATCTGCCACATCTAATTTGAAGAAGGGGGCCAATACATGTATATGAATGAAACTCAACATAAATTATGGTAATAAAATAAAATTATGAATATTATTGCTTACGCACTTCAAATTGTCTTTTAGAGTAGCCCCGCTTATTCTTGGCCGTCGCATTGTAGATGAACTCGCAGACGTAGTATCCATAGTAATCATTCCCGGCTTCCTGCCACAAGCACTTTACGAGAAATAGAGGTCAATCAAACTGATAATGAAGCATTATAAATGGTATTGATGAAAGTAGGTAGAATCAACGGGAGATGCGCGAAACTAGCTAGCTAGTAGTACTTACTTTCAGGTATGTAAATTGTAGCTCCCCCGGCAGTCCGGAGCTTGTGCGGTGAAGTCTTTCCAAACCCTGCGAGACAAAGAAAACAATCACTTGTTATCAGAAAATGAACAAAGTTGCCGATATGGTGCGATAATGATCGATTGAACTTACTTCTCGAGCATTTTAGTCATGTCCGCATAGTCCTCGGGATCTTTTCGTCTCGAGTCTAAGACGGTTACTAGTCCTTGCTCAAGCTTAATCTCTAGGAGAATATAGTGGAACCTGCGCACGCATGCATAACTCATCAATTACATTACTATAACCTCGAGTAATAAGGGAAACCGAATATGCACAAGATAGTAACACTCACTTGAAGTTGTAAGGAAAGAGTACTTTATCTTTGTTTTGATTTATTACCAACGATGGTAGCAAGTTGGCCTCGGTTTCTTTGGCATGAAATGTAACCGTAAATTCACCTATGAGATTTGTGTTAATGAACCCAATATCATAGATTTGTGCTTTTCTGCATTCGACGATCTTCAATCTGCATAATATAGTGAGGATAATTATATATACATGCAATGAAAGAGCTGAGCTATATATAGAGACTTAATGACAGAAGTAGTACTTACAGACAGTAGCAAGTGACCGTTAATTTATCGAGGGGCTTTTGATTGAAAAACTGGAAGAACTCCTCAAATGGAACAGACAACAGATCAATTCCAACGAGGTCGTGCTCCTCTTTAACTCTCAGCATCAAAGTATCCTTCCCAGACTCTCTGCAGGTTTTCATGTACCAATCATGGAATCTTCGCATCATCGTTGTTAGAGGAGGACTTCCATCTTTGAAGAGAGGCTTCCCGTACTGGTATCTGAATTCGTCCACCTTCGTTATATCAAAATGTGCATCATCGTCGTGCATGTAATCTGCAGGATTGGTACCGGGCAAGATCCCCGGATGATTAGCGACGATATCGCTAGACACCTTGAGTGGGGGGCACGATTTGTTCGCTTGTTCGCCGAGCTAGGGAATTTGTTTCCCACTTCTTTGTTCTGCTAACCCTCGATCACTGCAAGTACTTCCCGACCGCTCCGCTTCGATATATGACCTTTCAATAATGCGCTCATAGTTGGTTTTCGGCGGAGACGGTGGTGGTTTCTTCAGGGCATCAATAGTGTGCTTTGCTTTCACCGGATCTATCCTCTCCTCCGGAGGTGGATGTTTCTTAGCTCTTCGTGTTTCAAAGAAGTCCTTCACATAGGCTTGACAGATCTCCGTGTTTTCCTCCACGGTCCTCTCGTATGGTAACTTCTCTAGAGGCTTGAGAGATGGACCGAATCTGTATTGCCTCCCGCCTCTGGCTGTACTGCTAGGCGCCGGAGCGGCTGGAGCGGCGGCGGCTATCTTCCTTTGTTGCTTACGAGGCGGAGAAGGAGGCGGAGTGCTACGATGCGTCGGAGCAGCGGCGGCTCTCTTCCGCCCTTGCTGACAAGGAGGAGGAGGCGGGCTGCTCGAACGCGCCGGCGCAGGCGCAGGCGGAGAAGGAGGCGAAGTGCCACCACGCGTCGGAGCAGGCGGAGAAGGAGGCAGAGTGCCCTGATCACTCGCCGGAGGAGGAGGCGGAGTGCCCTGACTCATCGGAGGAGGAGGAGGCGGAGGCGTCCAGTTCGGAAGGTTGATGAGCTCCTTCCGCCATAGACATGGAGTCTTCAGAGCAAGACCCAGCCGTGTCTCCCCTTCACCGGTAGGGTGGTCAAGCTCGAGGTCGTCAAATCCCTCCGTTATTTCATCCACCATCACAACAGCATATCCTTCTGGAATCAGACTGTAGTGAAAAGTTGCGCCGGGTTCAGGAGGTGCAACAGAGCCGACAACTGCCTTGACTTTGATGGTCTGCCATTGCGTCATAAGGTGGCAATGTTGAGACTCCGTGATAGCATCCACGGGGTAGCTAGTAGGAGCCGTGAAGACAGGCTCCTGAAGGAGCTCAGTGGAAGCCACGCTACTTCTCCGCTGAGATGGCGGGGTAGCTTCGGGGGTAGCTCCGACATGTAGCTGGCTGTCCTTTTCCTCTAGCGCTTGTACCCTTGCATGCAGCTTCTGCAGTTCGGTCTGCTCCTTTTTCCTCCTCCTCTCCCGGGTTTTGTAACCGCCTGCCTCGGGAAACCTAGCCTTCCACGAAACGGAGCCTGGCGTGCCTCGTGTCCGTCCAGGGTGCTCAGGATTCCCGAGGGCCATTGTGAGCTCGTCGTTATCTCTGTCGGGAACGAACGTCCCTTGCTGCGCTGCGGCGATATACTCCTGAAGCTTCGCGACGGGTATTCTCAGTTGCTGGTTCGTCCAAACGCACTTCCCTGTTTCAGGGTCCAAGGTTTCCCCAACCCCGAAGAACCAAGTCCTTGAACGGTCTGGCCAGTTCAATGTCTCTGGTTTGACCCCTTTATCAAGCAGGTCATTCTCAGCCTTGTCCCACAACGGCTGGGTTTTGAGGTAGCCACCTGACCCCGTGCGATGGTGAAGCTCCTTCTTCGCAGCATTTTTCTTGTTTGTCGCTGACATCTTCTTACTCTTCAATACTTTGATAGACAACGTGACATATAGAAGAATATATATATATATATATATATATATATATATATATATATATATATATATATATATATAGGACAAATGTTTCCTACAAGCAGTGGTAGTTACCACCAGTTGCTTTTGTATGTTGTATCGAAACCGAGAGTACGTACGTGTAGTATGTAGTATATAACAATGATTAGGTAGTATATATACTAATTTTTAGGTAGTATGTACCATGTTTTGAGTATGCTCTTTTTTACGTACAAATATGTACATATTTCACAAATATAACAAAAACTATGGGCTCATATGCAATTTTTTCATGCAACTTGCTTTGAAATATCTTAGATATAGTATATGAACATATTTAAAATAATAAAATAGTATATATAGTACCACATGGTAGTATATGAGATATGTGGGGTAACTACCACCGGGTGGTAGGATGGATTTTCCCTATATATATATATATATATATATATATATATATATATATATATATGAGATCAGAAAAAATTAGATCAACTTGTGCACATCCATAATGGGGCATTCTTGATAAATCTGGACCCTCGACCCCTGGACGACCCTCGACCCTAGACCGCTCGGCGATCCACGACCCTCTATACCCTAGTTCCCGACCCTCGACCCCCTCATGTCACGTTTGTCTAGTGTCAAAGGATTCAACAAAACCATGTCTTCATCATTAGGCGAAAGTAACAGGCGCATGATGGTACAAAGTTCTCCAAAGTTGTTCTGAACGGAGTCCCGGATAGGATAATTCATCCCGGCAGGCGGTTACAACTTTGGAGCTTCGTACCATCATGCCCCGGTTACTTCCGGCTAATGATGAAGCAATGGATTTCTTCAATACTTTGACAAACAACGTGACATATAGAAGAATATATATAGATGAAATCAGAATATATATATATAAGAAGAGGAAGAAGAAGACAAAAAAGAGGAGAAGAAGAAAGGAATAGAGGAATCGAAGAAAAAAAAAGAAAAAAAGAGGAGAAGAAGAAAGGAATAGAGGTATTCCTTTCTTCTTCTCCTCTTTTTTTCTTCTTTTTTTCTCTTCTTATTTATTTCTCCTCTTCTTCCTCTCCTCTTCTTCTCCTTCTTCTTCTCCTTCTTCCTCTTCTTATTTCCCTTTTTCCTCTCCTTCTTTTTCTTCTAAATATGAACACATAAATTGACAAAAAATATGCACAAAAACATATACATAAATTTTCCTATACATACACAATTTTTTTTACAAATATGCACATATATATGAACATATACATAAATTGACAAAAAAATACATTTATGGAAAAAATGCTATGAACATGTACACACATATATACACATACACACACATGTACACAAAAAATACAGGGGCGGCGCGCGGCGCCAGTGCAGGGCAGGGGCGGCGGCATGGCGGCCGCGCAGGACAGGGGCGGCGCACGGCGGCAGCGAAGGGCAGGGGCGGCGGCAGCGCCAGTATAGGGAGGAGGAGGAGGGGATCGGGGCGGCGCTCACAGCGAGGAGGCGTCGGCGACGAGGAGCGGGCTCGGGGGCGGCGGACGGCGACGGCGCGCTCGAGGGCGGCGGCAGGGGCGCGCGGGCTCGGTGACGACGTCGGCGACGGCGACAACGAGGCACGGGTGACGGCGGCGGCGCGCTCGGGGGCGACGGCAGGGGCGGCGG
Source organism: Triticum aestivum (assembly GCF_018294505.1). Lineage (NCBI taxonomy): Eukaryota > Viridiplantae > Streptophyta > Magnoliopsida > Poales > Poaceae > Triticum > Triticum aestivum. The sequence goes on along the minus strand of NC_057802.1, from coordinate 405,218,432 downwards.
ACGGCGTCGGGGTAGCCTGGCGGCGTCGAGGAGGTCGGCGTCTTCGGGGGCAACTGGCGATGAAAACCAAAATTTTCACAAGTGTTTCTTATATAGCAAACCCTTTGGTCCCGGTTTATGGCACGAACTGGGACGAATGCCCCCTTGGTCCTAGTTCTGCCACCAACCGGGACCAAAGGTCTCTTTTCAGCAGCCCAAAGGGCGGGAAGCAGAGGCCTTTGGTCCCGGTTGGTGGCACCAACCGGGACTAAAAGGGGGGCATTGGTGCCGGTTCGTAGCACCAACTGGGACCAATGCCCCCCTTTAGTCCCGGTTGGTGCCACCAACCGGGACCAAAGAACTTGTGCTGCCCGCGTCACGATCAAAAGTTTAGTCCCACCTCGCTAGTCGAGAGAGCTCGAGAGTGGTTTATAAGCGCTGCTGCACCCATCCTGTCGAGCTCCTCTCAACTGCAGGCTTTTTGGCCTAATCTGTCACTATGTGCCTGTGGGCCTACTGGGCCTGAATCCTGGCCCATGTTTGGGTTTCTAGTCGTATTCAGGCCGTGGTGGCCCAGTAGGTGGCAATTTTTTTAATTTTTTTGTTTTTTTGTTGCTTTATTTGTTTAATTGTGTTTCTACTTACAACAAAATACTTACTGTTGCTATTTTTATTTATTTTATTAAAGTTTATTTATTTTACTGTATTAAGTTTATTTTGTTGCTACTTATTTATTTTATTAAAATTTATTTTATTTTGTTTCTACTTATTTATTTTATTAAATTTTATTTTATTTTATTTTGTTTCTACTTATTTATTAAAGTTTATTTTGTTCCTACTTATTTATTTTATTTTGTTTCTACTTATTTATTTTTTGCTTTATTTATTTATTTTATTTTATTTTTTGCTTTATTTATTTATTTTATGAATTTTTTCTTTTAATGTTTTGAACAAAAAATACTTTATAATTTTAGTTGGATAAATTTTATATAATTTTAGTTTCAATAATACTAGAGGTTTATAAAAGCTTTTTAGTTGATTCCTTTAGCTATTAGAGTTTCATTAAAGTTTTCTAGTTCATTCTTTTTTCTATTAGAGTTTCATTAAAGTTTTCTAGTTCATTCTTTTAGTTAAATTTTTTGCTATTAGAGTTTCATAAAAGTTTTCCAGTTCATTCATTTTTATATTAGTTCATTCTTTGAGCTAAATGACCCTGAAATTGAAAAGCACTTCAGATGAACTCTGAAGAGGTTGAAAATTGGCATGGTATCATCATTTCACCCACATAGCATGTGCTAAAAAGTTGAGAGGGTTACGACAAAAACTGGATGCACTTCGTGTACAAAATGGACAATCTGTTTCGAAGTATTAGGGTTTAGGACGAAAGCTCATCTGTTACAAAGGGATTTCATTTTTTTGAACTCCAGACTTTTTGTGTGTTCAAAATGCACCATTCAAAGCCACATCATCAGTTTTCAACCCTTTCTGACTTCATTTGTTATTTTTCATGCATTTACTGATTTTTTTAGCTATATGACCCTGAAAATAAAAGCACTACGAATGAACTCTGAAAAGGTTGGAAGTTGGCATGGTATCATCATTTCACCCACATAGCATGCGCTAAAAAGTTGAGAGGATTACGGCAAAAACTGGATGCACTTCGTGTACAAAACGGACAATCTCTTTCGAAGTATCAAGGTTTCATACGGAAACTCGTTTGTTACAAAAGGCATTTCATTTTTTTGAACTTATTTGAACTCCAGACTTTTTGTGTGTTCAAAATGCACCATTCAAAGCCACATCATCAATTTTCAACCCTTTCTGACTTCATTTGTTATTTTTCATGCATTTACTGATTTTTTTTGAGCTATATGACCCTGAAAATGAAAAGCACTACAAATGAACTCTGAAAAGGTTGAAAGTTGGCATGGTATCATCATTTCACCCACATAGCATGTGCTAAAAAGTTGAGAGGGTTACGGCAAAAACTGGATGCACTTCGTGTACAAAACGGACAATCTCTTTTGAAGTATCACGGTTTCATACGGAAACTCGTCTGTTACAAAAGGCATTTCATTTTTTTGAACTTATTTGAACACCAGACTTTTGTGTGTTCAAAGTGCACCATTCAAAGCCACATCATCAATTTTCAACCCTTTCTGACTTCATTTGTTATTTTTCATGCATTTACTGATTATTTTGAGCTATATGACCCTGAAAATGAAAAGCACTACAAATGAACTCTGAAAAGGTTGAAAGTTGGCATGGTATCATCATTTCACCCACATAGCATGTGCTAAAAAGTTGAGAGGGTTACGGCAAAAACTGGATGCACTTCGTGTACAAAACGGACAATCTCTTTCGAAGTATCAGGGTTTCATACGGAAACTCGTCTGTTACAAAAGGCATTTCATTTCTTCACATGTAACTGCAGAGATATTCTAGATCAAAGGCATCATCATAATAGTTGTGGAGAGAAAGTCTTCACTTTTTCTTCGCTTGTGTCCTTTGCTTATTGCGCCGTAACCATGGATAATCTTCATCGTTTAACAGGGTGCTTGGGTCAGCCTTGAAAGAACTATGTGGCGCTTTGGCTCATCGTATGATGTGTTCGCTTCCTTATCTTTTCTTTTTCTCGGTTTGGTAGACATGTCCTTCACATAGAAAACCTGCGCCACATCATTGGCTAGGACGAATGGTTCGTCTGTGTACCCACGATTGTTCAGATCCACTGTTGTCATTCCGTACTGTGGGTCTACCTGTACCCCGCCTCTTGACAGATTGACCCATTTGCACTTAAACAAAGGGACCTTAAAATCATGTCCGTAGTCAAGTTCCCATATGTCCACTATGTAACCATAATATGTGTCCTTTCCCCTCTTGGTTGCTGCATCAAAGCGGACACCGCTGTTTTGGTTGGTGCTCTTTTGATCTTGGGTGATCGTGTAAAATGTATTCCCATTTATCTCGTATCCTTTGTAAGTCAATACAGTCGAAGATGGTCCCCTGGACAACGAGTACAACTCATCACAAACAGTGTTGTCACCTCTGAGATGTGTTTCCAACTAACTGCCGAAAGTCCTGATGTGTTCACATGTAATCCAGTCGTCACACTGCTCCGGGTGTTTGGAGCGCAGACTGTTCTTGTGTTCATCGACATATGGGGTCACCAAGGTAGAGTTCTATAGAACTGTGTAGTGTGCCTGAGACCAAGAATGCCCCTCCTAGCGTGTCGGGGATATTACCACTGGGCGTAAACCGGCCAGGAGAGGCCGGGTTAACCCCGTAAGTAGTTCATCTGTATCTGAAGTCCATGAAGACAGATGATGACGCTTCATGAAGGCCCAAGGCCCAAAGCCGGTTTAAGGCCTGTAGACATAAACCGGCATTGATATGTAAACTTGTGTTGTAAGATAGAAGTAGCATAGACCGAGCCGAACACGATTATGAGCCGGCCTCGGGATTCTGTAAACCGGCGGGCGTCAACCCATGTATATAAGGGGACGACCCGGCGGCGGTTCAGGGAGAACAGACAACAACTCGAGACCCAGGAAAAGCGTATTGGCTCCCTGGTCATCGAAACCCCATCAATTCCATCACAACTAGACGTAGGCTTTTACCTTCATCGTAAGGGGCCGAACTAGTATAAACTCTCTTGCGTCCCTTGTCTGCTTTAACCCCTTTAAGCTAACCCGTAGCGATGGCTCCACGACTAAGTCCTTTCTCTAGGACATCTGCCGTGACAAAACCACGACAGTTGGCGCCCACCGTGGGGCGATCGCACGATGGTTTCAAGTTCTTGGAGGGCAACTTCGAAGGACTCAAGGGTTACGCTGTGGGCCGGATGACCAAGAGTCGTCACGCTACATCGACGATGGAGGCTGGGGCCCCAAGGCCGGCTCAATCGAGTACGGGTACCGGGTCCCCTTTGGTGGCATACACGTTTTCATTGGCAAGATCGGCAAACCGGGCCCTGAGCCGGACATATGCACCGACCTCGTTGAAACGGCTCAGCGGGCGAGATCTGCCCGGGTCAAGCCTGTCATGAAGCGTGCCTTCATGGGAGTTATCCATGGAGGGGAATCTGAGGATAGATCGGAATCTGGTGGTGAGACCGTGGTTTTTTCCGGCGACGAGTCATCAACTGGAGAGACCGAGTCGTTATATCAGTTACAAGATGGCCGGATTGGGGGCTGTTCCGATGGCGACAGTATTCCGGACCCCTCAGATCTGCCAAACCGGGTGGCGATCTTCATGGCCGGCACGCAACCAGCGCTCCATTCTTTGACCGCAGCGGCGATGATTTCCGGATCAGCATCGGCGGCAACGGCTGGGGCAGGAGGCCCTGTGCGACCGCCGGCTCAGGTTCTATCTGATTTGTTTGATGTGTTGGCAACGCTGATGGCGGAGGTTAATCCGGCGGATCAGGATGCACACAATGCGGAAATCGCGAAAGTAAAAGATCAGATCACCCAGGCAAAAGCCGACTTAGCAGCTGAGGATACCAGGATAGCCGCGGAGCGGGCCGCTTTGGATGCACAAGCTTACCGGAATATGCTGGATTAGAGTGCGTCGAACGAAGTCCTGAAGAGGAGGCACTGATCTCGCCTGCCGCCGGTTTATGATGCTAGAAATCTCTTTAACACCCCAGGAGCAGGGACCAGTAATCCGCCGGTGGTAAACCGGGCAGAGGCACCCGGAGCAGGGGCGCCGGTTCAGCCACGTTTGGTGGATCCGCCTCGTGAGAACAACGTTGTGGTACCTCATGTCCCCACGCCACCGGGTCATTATTCTAACCCAATGGACAACATTGTCGCTGCCGCTTCACGGCTGGTGGCCATCCCGATCGAAGGCGATTCTCCAACAGCGGTCGAGACGCGTCGGGTTAAGGAGCTTCTTCAGACAGCCTTGGTTCAACAGGAGGCTTATTCATATAGTCGCGATCGGATTCATTCCACTCCCCGTCCAAGCCGGAGTTACAGCAGGCGTATGGATGAACCGACAGTATCAAGCAATGCACGGAACCGTGATCTGCCCCGTGGCCATAACCCGGCGGGTGGTGCTGGTGATGCTCAGGAGGTGGTGGACCGGGCTCGGGCACGCAGAGAGGCCGAGTTAGTGGTGCAGCACGAGGCCCGTCAGCTTACTCCGGTTCGTCCAACCACATCGGTGGAACCAGGAGTTACCTCTAGTTCCTTGGGAGTGCCATGTCTTGTCCCAGCGTTGCGCAATGTGCGCCTTCCCAAGGATTTCAAGGGCCCGCGCAAGGTGCCGAATTACACCGCCGATTTATCCCCTGAAACATGGGTCGAAAGCTATGAGATGGCCATGGAGATGCTGGACGTGGATGATGCGGCATGTGCGAAGTACTTCACCATGATGCTAGAATATGAGGCTTTACTCCATGGTCTTCGGATGGCTAAGGAGATGAATCTAAGCCGAGTTATGTGCTTCGGTGACTCGGATCTGGTGGCTCAACAAGTGTCCGTCACTTGGGATTCCAAGGACCCACTAATGGCAGCATATCGTCGTGAGGTGGATATTGTTGCAGGTCACTTTAAAGGATATCAGGTGGATCATGTGGACCGGCGGAAGAATGAAGCAGCGGGCGCTTTAAGTCGCCTGGGTTCCCAATGTAAACCGGTTCCACCTAATGTCTTCCTGGATGTTTTGCATAATCCGTCCGTCAAGCTTCCTGGTGAAGAGGATTTGGCTGTTCCTGATCCGGAGGCTCAATTGGTGGCAGCTCTACATGTTATCCCGGATTGGACGGTTCCATATCTGGCGTATATAAACCGGGGCGAGTTACTAGAGGATGAAACTTTGGCCAGGCAGATAACCCGGCGGTCCAAGTCCATGACTATTATCAATGGTGAGTTACATCATTGCAGTGTGACAGGGGCGTTTCAACGCTGTGTATCTCCTGAGGAAGGCCGTGAAATTTTGCGTGAGATCCATGAAGGAGATTGTGGTCACCACGCCGGTTCAAAATCTTTGGTGGCCAAGGCGTTTCGTCACGGTTTCTATTAGTTGACAGCTCATGCTGATGCCGAGGACTTGGTCAAAAGATGTGATGGCTGTCAGAAATTCTCAAGACGCGCTCATGTACCGGCTCAAGAATTGAGGATGATTCCAATCACCTGGCCGTTTGCAACTTGGGGGCTGGATATGGTTGGGCCTTTCAAGAGGTCCAAGGACAAGAATACCCACCTCTTGGTGGCGGTTGATAAGTTCACGAAGTGGGTGGAGGCAGAGCCAGTTAGTAAGTGTGACGCAGCCACGGCAGTTCAATTCATCCAAAAAGGTGATTTTCCGGTTTGGCTTTCCACACAACATTATAACAGACAATGGTACCAATCTGTCAAAGGGTGCCATGAAGGAGTTCTGTCAACGTGAGCACATACGGCTTGATGTATCATCAATGGCTCACCCCCAGTCCAATGGTCAAGCGGAGAGGGCCAATCAAGAGATCTTGAGAGGCATCAAACCCCGGCTTATGGTTCCTTTGGAACGGACGCTGGGTTGTTGGGTTGAGGAGCTACCTTCAGTGTTATGGAGCATCAATACCACACCCAATAGATCGACAGGATACACACCGTTCTTCATGGTTTATGGAGCGGAAGCGGTTCTTCCTAGTGACATCCGTCATGACTCGCCTCGTGTAGCAGCATATGTTGAAGCGGACAACGAGAAGGCACGGCAGGAAGCTCTTGACCTGTTAGATGAGGAGTGTGACATGGCGGCAGCCCGTTCGGCGATTTATCAGCAAGATCTGCATCGTTATCATAGCCGCCGGGTTAGAACCAGAACCTTTCAAGAAGGATATTTGGTGCTTCGACTCATCCAGGATCAGACGGATATGCACAAGCTATCCCCGCCTTGGGAAGGACCTTTTGTGGTCAGCAATGGTCAGCAAGAAGCTGCACAACGGGTCATACTACCTAATCGATGTTCGAGAGCGCAAAGACTCACGTAAATCGGAGGAGGAGACCAACCGGCCGTGGAATATTGCTCATCTTCGGCCCTACTATACTTGAGCTACAGGCTCTGCTTATGTACATATTATGACATTGTATATATTATGATCAATATAATAAACCGGAACCTCAGCTAAAGCAGGGTATCTATTGTTTTCTTACATCATGTGTGGTTACATGGAGCTTACAAAGTGGCGTCCGGTTTACCCCTTGATTCGGCTTCTCAAAGCTTGATATTAGATCACTTGGGGGCTTGGTCGTATCCGAACCATAGCTATGCCTCTTGATCGGCGCAATGCCACAACATCACTTGGGAGCTTGGTCGTATCCGAACCATAGCTACGCCTCTTGATCGGCGCAATGCCACAGCATCACTTGGGAGCTTGGTCGTATCCGAACCATAGCTACGCCTCTTGATCGGCGTAATGCCACAACATCACTTGGGGGCTTGGTCGAACCCAAACCATAGCAACGCCTCTTGATCGGCGTAATGCCACAGCATCACTTGGGGGCTTGGTCGAACCCGAACCATAGCAACACTTCTTGATCGGCGTAATGCCACCGCATCACTTGGGGGCTTGGTCGAACCCGAACCATAGCAACACCTCTTGATCAAATTTGGGGCCTGGCAGCCCGTGAAAAGCCTCGACTACAACGGTTTTATTTTCCTTTTGCTAAGTTTCTTTTTCTTTTGCTAAGATTTGTGATGTTTTCAAACCAGTGTTTATCAACCCGGTTAGGTTGTCAACTACAAGTTGTCAGTACATGACCAAGCTATAATCCGGAGACTATCAGCCCGGTCTGGTTTTGACTCATAGTCACGAGTATGGAATAAACCGGTGTTTATCACAACCCGGAACGGGTTTATTGTAAACCAGCATTATATAACAGGAGATACTTTTACTCCGGATTAGGGTTATTACCCTCATTACAAGGTTGGTCAGCCAACACTATGCCTAAAGGTCACAGGTATCATATATTTCCATATTTGGTTATCTTTTACAACCTTGGTCATATATATAGTTGGGTATCATGACCCGCCCGGTGGTAAACCACCAGGGCGCTTTAAGCTTCTTCTCTGCAGGAACAGCTTGAATAAATAGCTATGGATTATGAACATCATATCTTAAGCATGGCGGATTAACACGCATCAGTTGCAGATAAATATGCACGAAGGCATAACAAACCAAGTATTTTAACTAGCCTATTACAAGGCGTTTTAGTGCCCAACGGATAATTGTTTATCAATAAGCATTGCAGCGTGGCAAACTAAACTGGCCCCCGGATTATGATTGCTTATCAGCTTGACCCGACGGTTGCGGGTCATCTTGCACCGGTTCAACTTCTTCGTCTCTACCCAGCGGTTGGAAGTCAACAGTTGTCCAGTCGATCCCAGTTAAAGCTTGAAACACAGCCTTATCACTTATAAGGGTGGACGGTTCAATATCAGGGGCATAAGTGTGCTTACGGATTGGAGGGATCAGGTTTTGAGCCTCAGGAGTTGGTGCAGCAACCCGCTTGTTATTGGTATCATAGCTCGCCTGGTAAAATGAAAGATCAGCCTCTTCAGCAAGTTGACATGCCAGTGGACGTACTTCCCGGTTTATGGCGCGGAGATCATCAGTGCCAAACTCTGATCCGTCTTCTTTTAAGCTTGGGTAGCCTTTAGCCACGTCCGACGGATCCAGATCAGGCACCCATGCTTTTGCCCGGGTTAGTGCGGACAGAGTGCCAGCCCTTGCAACAGACCTCTTTAGCTCTTCTATCCGGGCAGGCAACATAGATAGCCTGTCTAAGGTATCCTTGATCAACATCGGGGGCGGCTTATTGTGAGAAGCGGTGCAAATAATCCGTTGTGCGCCAGTATACAGTTGCTCTATCAGCGTGTAGGCAGCTTTCAACTTCTTCTGTACATCAGAGCCCAGATGGCTAATGCGAGTTCCTATATCATTACAAACATCGTTAAACCGGCAACGCATGGGAGGATATGTTGAAAGCATAAAGGAAGGATGCTTACCAAACACAGCAGCGGTCATAGCATGCACTTGCCGCTTTACACCAGTCAGCTCGTCAACCACCGGTTTAAGAGTGGCTTCTGCGTTTTCAGCCCTTTTTATCAAAGCGGCTTTTTCAGTCTCCCAATCCGCCCGCTCTTTGTTGAAGCCCTCTTTCAGTTTCTCCATAGCGCCTAGAGCGCGGGTCAACTCTTCCTTCGCTTTGGAGGCTTCAGCTTGCTGGGTTTTGATGTTCTCTTGCAGATCAGTGGTTTGGCGTTCCTTCTTGCTCAGCTCCGCCTGTCAAGGGGCAGATGTATAATGAGTTGACGTTACATATTTGAAGTACCAAGCCCATAACAAATTATGCCCTTGATACTTGGGGGCTAATGTGTGTTTGCTCTTGATCAAAAATTTCTACAAGTCCCAAGCTCAATACAAGTATTAATCTTGGCACTTGGGGGCTAATGTGTGTTTGCTCAAAAAGCTGTTGGTATGGGAGTTCTTCTACAGTCCCGGTTCATCTTTATAAAGTTAAACCAGCCCTTGGAGGCTATACCGGTGAAAGAGCAGTATGGCAAATTTTAAAGAAACCGATTCATCTTAAAGAGGTAATCCGGTCCCTGGAGGCTAAATATGCAAAGATAAGTTATGACAAAAGTCCCGGTTTAGATCGGTATCATAAACCGTCACTTGGGGGCTACTAGGAATTGATAAACCGCAATTGGACAAAAGAGAAAAATAGTAGTTACCTCATATCGCTCCTTCATATAGTTTACCAAACTAGCTTCATAGTCACGGCTAGTATACAGACGGTTCAAAAAGCCAGAGTGAATATCTTGAGCATTGAGATGAGCGTAGCTTGATAAATCGGCATTCCATTTGCCTTTGCCGATAGCAGAGAGATCATCCTTGGCAGTATGCTTTGACAAAGCTACATGATTGCCAGGAGTGGTGTGGCCAGTACCAGTAATCATAACGTCATCATCTTGTTCATCAGTAGCCTTCACCGGAGTTGACGGTTTATCAGTGTCCTTAGCTGGACTGACCGGTTTGTCATCAGTTCGGACAGGGCTGGTTGGCCGGTCTGCATGGCTTGTAGTGTCAACTTGCACTTGTTCAGCAAGGAAATCATGGTCTTGAAGCGGCGGATCGTGAAGCATGGTGTCAGCGTCGGTTTCTTCCAGATCTGGAGTTGTCTCCGGTTCAACAGCTACATTATCATCAGCTGGTTTGTTTAAACGAGCTTTCTTGCTGGGTCTTGGCTTGACATAAGGATCAAGTACAGTATGTAAAGATAACACATCAAGAATAAAGACATGTGCAGAGCTCACCCAGGAACTGTTTTGAGGGGTGGAAGCTGTGTGGCCGATGACTCGCCAGAGGATGAGTGAGAAGTACCCTGATAATTTGAATCAGACGGGTTAAGAGGCTGGCGAAAACAACCTGCTTTTGGGTATGAAGTATCAATGGGATAAGAGACCTCGGATCGGTGTTTCCAAACCGGATTGTTCGGCAAACCGGCGGAGGTAACTACCTAACCACTGTGCCGGGTTGTACGGCGAGCCTCGTGCTGCTGCGTCTTCAAAAGAAAGTTTGGGCCCAAGTAAGCAAGAGGGTGAGAAAATTTTACTTTCCGGTTTGCTTGACGGATTTTTGATGTTGGCAGAGGATCTGAATCAGAGGAAAGAATGGTTACCTCTACGTCCTCAGCATGACTGCCTTTAGCATCGTCCTGATAATAATCATTGTCAATGAGATGTACGAAAAATGAACCAAGAGAGTCAAGTTCTACCTCTGGTTCTGGATTACGCACATCGTCATCAGCTGGTAGATCGGAGGATGTGGTGGTCCTTCTCTTGGCAGGTTTCTTAACAACCTTGGTCTTTGGACGAACTGGCTTGACCGGTTTGTCTTGCGGCTTCGCCGGTTTGTCTTGTGATGGTTTCTTGTTCCAGAACGGATCATCACCCTGTCAGAAAATAATCACACTTTCAGAGAATATTTGGACAGAAGCAAATTCAGATACAAAGGATTATATGATTCTTACAGCTGGTGGTTTGTTGAAGGTGCAGAAAGGGAGTAGTCCGGTTTGGGCACAGACGGCCTCCGGTTCGTTCAGTATTTTCTTTACAGCCTCAGTGACTTCTTCGTCTGTAAGCTGAATGTCAATGTGTCGCTGAGCATCCTTCAAACTCCCCGTGTACTCACACATCAAACCGGGGCGCCGGCTTAAGGGCAGAATACTCCAGCTTATCCAACAGAGAGCAAGATCAACTCCTGTCAAACCGTTTGCCATGAAGGCTCTGAGCCTTGATAATTGAGGAGCATAGTTGGCCCTCTCTCTTGCAGTCAGCCTCTGAGGGAAAGGGTGTGTGTTACTCAGGCGTTCAGGGCGGTAACCCGGCAGGGGGTTTTCGTCAGACAGAGAGGTATCCATGCAGTAAAACCAAGTTTGGTTCCACTCTTTGGGGTGACTGTGGAGTTTGGGATGAGGGAAGGTGACTTCTTTCCTCTTCTAAACTGCCATTCCGCCCAGTTCCGTATTGGGTCCATCTGAGAACTCGGTGCAACGGTTTAAGTGAAAGAAATCCCTAAACAGTTCGACTGTAGGTTCTTCTTGCAGATAAACCTCACAGAATACTTGGAAGTGGCTGATGTTGGTAACAGAGTTGGGACCGATGTCTTGAGGGCGCAACTGAAAATTGGCTAGTACATCTCGGAAATTTTTTGAACAGGGAGGGCTAAAACCTCGTCCGAGATGATCAGCAAACACGATTACCTCTCCATCCTGGGGTGTAGGAGGATTTTCCGGGCCAGGGACCCTCCAGTGGATAACATCTTTCTTGGCTAAAGCGCCCGTTTTAACAAGGTTGTTTAATTTCTCCTCGGTTACTCAAGAGGGAGCCCAATTGCATTCATAGACTTGTTTGGCCATGACAAGGGAAATCTGAAACATGATTATAGCCGGTTTAAGATTTACAGTGGACAGCTATACAGTGATATAAGGATACAAGCATATTGATAAACCGGATTTGGTTATTCGTAAACCGGAATCTGACGATGGAAACAGTGTAATGCATTGGCGGTTCAACAGGGGACTAATGGTATCTACTGGGTCATCATTCTGTATATGAAGTTAAACCGCCCTATCTGGTATTAAAGATGTCTAAGTGAAAGGAAAAACAGGTTTCACATCTTGCTATGGTAATTTCAGATCTACCGCGCGTTGAGAAAACAAAATATATTCTGACCTAAATTCCAGCGTACTAAAAGTTCACCAAGTTGAGATGAGTTGGATATCAAACAGGTGCTGAAACTACTACGTACCGCGCGAGATCTATGTGGTTTAAACTACTACCGTGCAAGATCTATGTGGTTTTTGGATCTAATCAATGGATATAAATAAGGGAAAAGAAGGGCGGCGACGAACACTGATGAACGACAGAAACCCTAAAGTGCAGATCTATGGTAAGAGAAAGGGGAGACTTACGGAGGCTGTTGAGCAGCGGCGGCGCGCGGAGGAGCTCTGGTACGTTCAGGTCGATGCAGCGGCCAAGGTTGGTGCAGCAGTCGAAGGTTGACGGCGGCGGCCGAGGTCGAAGGTTCGGGCGTCGGAGGATGACGATGACGTGAAGAGGCACGAGGGGGAAAATGGAAAGACCCCCTGGCCCTATTTATAAGGGAGTTAAATGACATGCGCGAAAATCGAGGAGCCAAACTTTTGGATATGAGGCGCAGCTGTCGCCTCGATTGTCGGAGGCTCATTAATGAAGGTGGGTTATACGCAGTTTTAAATGACAGGTGACGTCACGGCGGTTTACCATGATCCTAGAAGATGATGTCACGGCGGTTTACAAGATTATATGAAGATGTCAAAGAAGAAATTTTCTTAAAGTATTGAGGATTGACATGAACCAGTTCAAATCAATCTGGGGCCTAATGTTGGGGATATTACCACTGGGCGTAAACCGGCCAGGAGAGGCCGGGTTAACCCCGTAAGTAGTTCATCTGTATCTGAAGTCGATGAAGACAGACGGTGACGCTTCATGAAGGCCCAAGGTCCAAAGCCGGTTTAAGGCCTGTAGACATAAACCGGCATTGATATGTAAACTTGTGTTGTAAGATAGAAGTAGCAGAGACCGAGCCGGACACGATTATGAGCCGGCCTCGGGATTCTGTAAACCGGCGGGCGTCAACCCATGTATATAAGGGGACGACCCGGCGGCGGTTCAGGGAGAACAGACAACAACTCGGGACCCAGGCAAAGCGTACTGGCTCCCTGGTCATCGAAACCCCATCAATTCCATCACAACTAGACGTAGGCTTTTACCTTCATCGTAAGGGGCCGAGCTAGTATAAACTCTCTTGCGTCCCTTGTCCGCTTTAACCCCTTTAAGCTAACCCATAGCGATGGCTCCACGACTAAGTCCTTTCTCTAGGACATCTGTCGTGACAAAACCACGACATAGCGTGCCTTTTCCAGTCAGTCTCCCCTCATATCGCGATTTAGGGAGACCAATCTTCTTAAGGCCAGGAATGAAGTCAACACAAAATCCCATGACATCCTATGTTTGATGGCCCATGGAAATGCTTCCTTCTGGCCTAGCGCGGTTGCAGACATATTTCTTTAGGACTCCCATGAACCTCTCAAAGGGGAACATATTGTGTAGAAATACGGGGCCCAGAATGACAATCTCGTCGACTAGATGAACTAGGATGTGCGTCATGATATTGAAGAAGGATGGTGGGAACACCAGCTCGAAACTGACAAGACATTGCGCCACATCACACCTTAGCCTTGGTATGATTTCTGCATCGATCACCTTCTGAGAGATTGCATTGAGGAATGCACATAGCTTCACAATGGCTAATCGGACGTTTTCCGGTAGAAGCCCCTCAATGCAACCAGAAGCAGTTGCGTCATAATCATGTGGCAGTCATGAGACTTTAGGTTCTGGAACTTTTTCTCTGGCATATTTATTATTCCCTTTATATTCGACGAGAAGCCAGACGGGCCCTTCATACTGAGCAGGCATTCAAAGAAGATTTCCTTCTCTTCTTTGGTAAGAGCGTAGCTGGCAGGACCTTGATAACCTACAAGTATAGGGGATTGCAACAGTTTTCGAGGGTAGAGTATTCAACCCAAATTTATTGATTCGACACAAGGGGAGCCAAAGAATATTCTCAAGTATTAGCAGTTGAGTTGTCAATTCAACCACACCTGAAAGACTTAATATCTGCAGCAAAGTATTTAGTAGCAAAGTAGTATGCAAGTAACGGTAATGGTGGCAAAAGTAACAGTAGCAGTTTTGTAGTAATCGTAATAGTGGCAGTGGAAAAGTAACTAAGCAAAGATCAATATGTGAAAAGCTCATAGGCAATGGATCAATGATGGATAATTATGTCGGGTGCGATTCCTCATGCAACATTTATAACATAGGGTAACACAGAACTAGCTCCAGTTCATCAATGTAATGTAGGCATGTATTCCAAATATAGTCATACATGCTTATGGAAAGGAACTTGCATGACATCTTTTGTCCTACCCTCCTGTGGCAGTGGGGTCCTATTGGAAACTAAGGGATATTAAGGCCTCCTTTTAATAGAGTACCGGACCAAAGCAGTAACACTTAGTGAATACATGAACTCCTCAAACTACGGTCATCACCGGGAGTGGTCCCGATTATTGTCACTTCGGGGTTGCCGGATCATAACACATAGTAGGTGACTATTGACTTGCAAGATAGGATCAAGAACTCACATATATTCATGAAAACATAAGAGGTTCAGATCTGAAATCATGGCACTCGGGCCCTAGTGACAAGCATTAAGCATAGCAAAGTCATAGCAACATCAATCTCAGAACATAATGGATACTAGGGATCAAACCCTAACAAAACTAACTCGATTACATGGTAAATCTCATCCAACCCATCACCGTCCAGCAAGCCTACGATGGGATTACTCACGCATGGCGGTGAGCATCATGAAATTGGTGATGGAGGATGGTTGATGATGACGACGGCGATGGATTCCCCTCTCCGGAGCCGCGAACGGACTCCACATTAACCCTCTCGAGAGAGATTAGGGCTTGGCGGCGGCTCCATATCGTAAAGCGCGATGAATCCTCCTCTCTGATTTTTTTCTCCCCGAACGTGAATATATGGAGTTGGAGTAGAGGTCGGTGGAGTCTCAGGGGGCCACTGTGACGCCCCCGATTCAATCGTACACTAATCATGCACGCAAACGTGTACGATCAAGATCAGGGGCTCACGGGAAGATATCACAACACAACTCTAAAACATAAATAAGTCATACAAGCATCATAATACAAGCCTGGGGCCTCGAGGGCTCGAATACAAGTGCTCGATCATAGACGGGTCAGCGGAAGCAACAATATCTGAGTACAGATATAAGTTAAACAAGTTTGCCTTAAGAAGGCTAGAACAAATTGGGATACAGATCAAAAGAGGCGCAGGCCTCCTGCCTGGGATCCTCCTAACTACTCCTGGTCGTCGTCAGCGGGCTGCACGTAGTAGTAGGCACCTCCGGTGTAGTAGGAGTCGTCGTCGACAGTGGCGTCTGGCTCCTGGGCTCCAGCATCTGGTTGCGACAACCAGGTAGAAAGGAAAGGGGGAAAAGAGGGAGAAAGCAACCGTGAGTACTCATCCAAAGTACTCGCAAGCAAGGAGCTACACTACATATGCATGGGTATATGTGTAAAGGGCCATATCAGTGGACTGAACTGCAGAATGCCAGAATAAGAGGGGGATAGCTAATCCTGTCAAAGACTACGCTTCTGGCAGCCTCCATCTTGCAGCATGTAGAAGAGAGTAGATTGAAATCCTCCAAGTAGCATCGCATAGCATAATCCTACCCGGCGATCCCCTCCTCGTCGCCCTGTTAGAGAGCGATCACCGGGTTATATCTGGCACTTGGAAGGGTGTGTTTTATTAAGTATCCGGTTCTAGTTGTCATAAGGTCAAGGTACAACTCCGGGTCGTCCTTTTACCGAGGGACACGGCTATTCGAATAGATAAACTTCCCTGCAGGGGTGCACCACATAACGCAACACGCTCGATCCCATTTGGCCGGACACACTTTTCTGGGTCATGCCCGGCCTCAGAAGATCAACACGTTGCAGCCCCACCTAGGCTCAACAGAGAGGTCAGCACGCCGGTCTAAATCCTATGCGCGCAGGGGTCTGGGCCCATCGCCCATTGCACACCTGCACATTGCGAGCGCGGCCGGAAGCAAACCTAGCCTAGCAGGCGTTCCAGTCCAATCCGGCGCGCGCCGCTCCGTCGCTAAAGTCACGAAGGCTTCGGCTGATACCACGACGTCGAGTGCCCATAACTGTTCCCGCATAGTTGGTTAGTGCGTATAGACCAAATGGCCAGACTTAGATCAAATACCAAGAACTCGTTAAGCGTGTTATTTTAAGTATCCGCGGACGCCGACCAGGGCCAGGCCCACCTCTTTCCTAGGTGGTCTCAACCTGCCCTGTCGCTCCGCCACAAAGTAACAGTCGGGGGCCGTCAGGAACCCAGGCCCACCTGTACCGGGATGGAGCCACCTGTCCTTTCAGCCCCCTCATCAGAATCACTTGCAGGTACTCAACGAGCTGACCCGACTTTAGTCACCACATGTGTCATGTATATAAAGTATATAGTATATACCCGTGATCACCTCCCGAAGTGATCACGGCCCGATAGTATAGCATGGCAGACGGACAAGAGTGTAGGGCCACTAAAGGAACACTAGCATCCTATACTAAGCAGTAGGATAGCAGGTAAGGGTAACAACTGTAGCAACAATGACAGGCTATGCATCAGAATAGGATTAACCGAAAGCAGTAACATGCTACACTATTCTAGTGCAAGCAGTATAGAGAAGAATAGACGATATCTGGTGATCAAGGGGGGGGCTTGCCTGGTTGCTCAGACAAGGAGGGGTCGTCAACACCGTAGTCGATCGGGGCACCAGCAGTGGCGTCAGTCTCGTAGTCTACCGGAGAGAAGAAGGGGGAAGAAACAGTAAATACGGAGCAAACAAAGCATCACAAAACATAACGAGGCAATACGCGGTGCTAGGTATGCCCTAACGCGGTAGTAGGTGATACCGGCGAAGGGGGGAAAACATCCGGGAAAGTATTCCTGGTGTTTCGCGTTTTCGGACAGATGAACCGGAGGGGGAAAGTTGCTAGTTTTCTATGCTAGGGATGTGTGGCGAACGAACGGGCTGCATATCCGGATTCGTCTCGTCGTTCTGAGCAACTTTCATGTACAAAGTTTTTCTATCCGAGATACGGATTATTTAATATTAATTTTTAAAGATTTAATTCATTTCCAGTAATTAACAGAATTTAAATTAATTATAAAATGTAATTATGATGTCAGCGTGATGTCAGCATGATGTCATCAGTCAACCGTCTGTTGACTGGGTCAACAGACGTGTGGGTCCCGCTCGTCATTGACTGTTTAGTCTAATTAGGATTTAACTAATCTAATTACTATTTAATTAAACTAACTAGTTAATTAGATTAATTAAATAGGATTAGTTAACTTAATTAATTATTTTAATTATTATTTATTTATTTTATTTTATTCTCTTTTTATATAAAACGTTTAGGGGCGGGGCCCAGCTATCATAGGCCCTTGGGGCCATAGCGGGCGTGGGCGAACGGGCAACGGGCGAATGGCGCCTGGGTGGGCGCTTGCCCGCAGGAGGCGCGGCGGGGCGAGGCCACCGGGCGACAGCCGGTGTGCGCGGGTGGGCGCCGGCGAGGCCACAGCGGGGCAGGGCCGTAGCGGAGCGGTCGGTCGCCGGAGGAGGACGTCGGAGCCGTGGAGGGTGAGGCCGGACCACCGCGGGGCAATTCGGCGAGTAGTGGCGTCGGGGCGGTGCGGGAGCCGCGGTCAACGGTGAGCGCGGCGGCGCCGCAGAGCAAGGCAGCAGCGGAGCTGCGGGAGGCGGACACGGCGAGGCCGCCAGGAGGGGCAGTGGGATTCGAGCGCGCGCGTGGGGGAGGAGAGGCCGGGTTCTCACCGCGGGGGGGGGGGGGGTAGGGTCCAGGGCAGCGGGGCTCGGGGAGGTAGACGAGGACGACGGCGGCGTGGAGGAGGCAGTCCGGCGAGGGAGAGGACGGAGCGGACGACGGCGAGCTCCGCGCGGCGGTGGCGTCAGGGCCGAGCCCGAGTTCCAGATCGGGGGCGGAGGGGATGGGGCGGTGCGGATGGGCGTCGGGGCCGGCTCGGGGCTGCCGAGGTGTAGAGGAGGCGGTGACCGGGCGGGGCGGCGCCGGGGATGGGCGCCGCGAGGTGACTTCGGGCGGCGGTGATGGGTAGCGCCGGGCGGGATCGATCCCGATCCCGATTGGATCGGGAGTGGGAGAGAGAGAACGTGGGGGGGGACGAGGGGAGGGGATGTGTGGGTAGCGGCTAGGTCAGCGGGGAGTGGTGGGTTAGGTAGGTGGCAGTTGGGCTAGTAGGACACGGGCGCGGGATGGGCCGGCAGGCCGTCTCGGCCACACGGTCAACTGGGCCAAGGCCCAGTCGGGGGGGGGGGGGGTTGTCTTCCTTTATTTACTTTTTTTGTTTACTTTTCATTTTAGTAACTTTGCTGTACTGTTTTATCCTTATGCTCATTTAATTTTGTTTTACAAAATATATACAAAATCACCTAAATTAGTGTGACTAGTTTTACCACTGCCACAAAAAGTCCACACCTAATTAAAATAGTTTAATATTCTACAAATTAAGAAAGGCATTTATTTAATTGTTTAAGCTACTGTTTTATTTATTTTAGAGCCTTTAAACACTTTATCAAAGTTTGGTTTCTCCACCACAATTACCTATGCAATATTTGGTTCACTTTGAACATTTTAGTTTTAATATTTGAAAACTTTTATTGTTTGCTTGATTTTGAATTTTGAATTTGAATCTGTTTCGATCTAACGCAAGATTAGCAACAATAACCGAGGTGACGTGGCATCGTTAACGTGGGATTACTGTAGCTTAATTATCCGGGCGTCACATCGACGAGGCAGGGGGCGCGCCCCAGGGGGGTGGGCGCTCCCTGCACCCTCGTGGACAGGGTGTGGGCCCCCTGATGCTGATTCTTTCGCCAGTATTTTTTATTTATTCCTAAAATATTCTCCGTGAAGTTTCAGGTCATTCCGAGAACTTTTATTTCTGCACAAAAATAACACCATGGCAATTCTGCTGAAAACAGCGCCAGTCCAGGTTAGTTCCATTCAAATCATGCAAGTTAGAGTCCAAAACATGGGCAAAAGTGTTTGGAAAAGTAGATACGTTGGAGACGTATCAACTCCCCCAAGCTTAAACCTTTGCTTGTCCTCAAGCAATTCAGTTGACAAACTGAAAGTGATAAAGAAAAACTTTTACAAACTCTGTTTGATCTTGTTGTTGCAAATATGTAAAGCTAGCATTCAAGTTTTCAGCAAAGATTTTGAACTAACCATATTCACAATAACATTTAGGTCTCATGTTTACTCATATAAATGGTATAATCAACTAGCAAGCAATAATAATAAATCTCGGATGACAACAATTTCTCAAAACAATCATAACATGATATAACAAGATGGTATCTCGCTAGCCTTTCTGAGACCGCAAAACATAAATACAGAGCACCTTCGAAGATCAAGGACTGACTAGACATTGTAATTCATGGTAAAAGAGATCCAGCCATAGTCATACTCAATGTAAATTAATAGTAATGCATGCAAATGACAGCGATGCTCTCCAACTAGTGCTTTTTAATAAGAGGATGATTACTAAACATAAAAGTAAATAGATAGGCCCTTCACAAAGGGAAGCAGGGATTTGTAGAGGTGCCAGAGCTCGAGTTTTGAAATAGATATAAATAATATTTTGGGTGGCATACTTTCATTGTCAACATAACAACCAAGAGATCTCGATATCTTACATGCTACACACATTATAGATGGTTCCCAAACAGAATGGTAAAGTTTATACTCCCCCACCACCAACAAACATCAATCCATGGCTTGTCCGAAACAACGGGTGCCTCCAACTAACAACAATCTTGGGGAGTTTTGTTTGCAATTATTTTGATTTGAGCATGGGACTGGGCATCCTGGTTACCGGCCATTTTCTCGTGAATGAGGAGCGGAGTCCACTCATCGTGAGAATAACCCACCTAGCATGCAAGATACAGAAATCCCTAGTTGATACATGAGCTATTCGAGCATACAAAACAGAATTTCATTTGAAGGTTTAGAGTTTTGCACATACAAATTTACTTGGAACGGCAGGTAGATACCGCATATAGGAAGGTATAGTGGACTCATATGGGATAACTTTTTGGGGTTTATGGAAGTGGATGCACACGCAGTATTCCCGCTTAGTACAAGTGAAGGCTAGAAAGAGACTGGGAAGCGACCAACTAGAGAGCGACAACAGTCATGAACATGCATTAAGATTAATAAACAACGAGTGCAAGCATGAGTAGGATATAAATCACCCTGAACATAAATATCATGGAGGCTATGTTGATTTTGTTTCAACTACATGCGTGAACATGTGCCAAGTCAAGCCACTCGAATCATTCAAAGGAGGATACCACCCTATCATACCACATCACAACTATTTTAATGGCATGTTGGCACGCAAGGTAAACCATTATAAACTCCTAGCTAATTAAGCATAGCATGAACAACTATAATCTCTAATTGTCATTGCAAACATGTTTCGTTCATAATAGGCAGAATCAGGAACAATGAACTAAACATATTTACAAAAACAAGATAGGTCAAGTTCATACCAGCTTCTCTCATCTCAATCGGTCCATCATATATCGTCATTATTGCCTTTCACTTGCACGACCGAACGGTGTGGATAATAATAATAGTGCACGTGCATTGGACTAAGCTGGAATCTGCAAGCGTTTAATACAAGGGAGAAGACAAGGTAATATGGGTTCTTGGTTAAATCAACAATAATGCATATTAGAGCCACTCAACATTTTCATCATGGTCTTCTCCTCTCGACCCCCAAAGAAAAGAAATAAAACTATTTACACGGGAAAGCTCCCAACAAGCAAAAGAAGAACGAGAAATCTTTTTGGGTTTTCTTTTAATTACTAATACTACAGGCATGGAAAGTAAACTAGCTAAAAGCTACAACTATTTTTTTTCTTAAGGTTTTTCAGACACGGAAGAAGAAGGCTTGGAAAATAAACTAGCATGGATAGTACAATGAAAAAGTATGAGCACCAACAACTAGAATGAGTGTGTGAACATGAATGTAATGTCAGTGAGAAATACGTACTCCCCCAAGCTTAGGCTTTTGGCCTAAGTTGGTCTATGGCCACTGCTGGCCTGGCGGATATCCAAAGTTGTAACTGGGGCCATACTGAGATGCAGCAGCTACTGCCTAACGAGCTGCAGCTTGGAGGCGAGCTGCCTCCGTCCTCCTTTCATACTCGTTCGCCTCCTCCCTGGTTTATAACATATCTTCTTTTTGCCTGAAAGTCAAAGAAAGTAGGAGCAGGGAGAGCAACATGGACAGTGCGACGTCTGTCGAAGATTAGTCGGTACTGGAGGAACTGTTCATTCCTCTCAAAAAACTGATGGCGGACCATAGCATTATAATCTAGATAAGCAGGAGGTGACTCCAAATCATTTCTATATATGGGTACATCAAGATAATTAGCTACACGAGTCGCATAAATTCCACCAAACAAATCTCCACTTGTACCATTAAGATGCAACCTTCATGCAACAATAGCCCCCAAGTTATATTGTTTATCACCTAATACCGCACTTTTGAGGACACAAAGATCTGGAACGCACATGTGACAAGCTTCATCTTTACCGTTAATGCATCTACCTATAAAGAGAGCAAAATAATGTATGGAAGAAAAAATGAATGCTCCCTATGGTAGCTTGTGTGATTTCTCTAGATTCCCCCACAGTGATACTAGCAAGAAAGTCTTTATATTCAGATTTGCGAGGTTCACTAACATTGCCCCACCGCGAGAGTTTACAAGTAGTATTAAATCTTCTAAATCCATGGTATATGATTTATCATAAAGATCAAATAAAACAGTGTGAGAATTGCGCGAGGATGTAAATTTAAACCTTCTCACAAAGGAATCAATTAGGTAGCGGTATTGCAGGCACTTATCTGACACGAAGTCCTCAAGATCAGCATTACGCACATACGCGTCAAATTCATCCTTGATACCTGCTTGGACCATAAACTCCTCTGACGTCCATTCACAAGGCCGCACTTGAGCTTCCCTCGGTGGTTCATCGTCCGGCTCACGTATCGCGAGCCTTGGGCCTTGCTTCCTTGAGGAGCCACCTTGGTACATTTTCCTAAACATATTTCTTCCTCTGAAAAATTTCTAAAATTTTTGGTGACTCAAAATAAAAGTGGACCATATTCAATAAGATTGATAGTAACTACTCCTACAAGTGCCTAGAGGATAAATCATGCATTATAACTACTTTGGACCATATAAATTTGACATGCAAGCTCAAGAACAGGGTCACCTCAGCAGCAAAAAATTGCAATAAATAAAGCACTACAACAAAAACTAATTGGACCATTGGAGTGAAGGAAATATGCCCTAGAGGCAATAATAAAGTTATTATTTATTTCCTTATTTCATGATAAATGTTTATTATTCATGCTAGAATTGTATTAACCGGAAACATAATACATGTGTGAATACATAGACAAACATAGTGTCACTAGTATGCCTCTACTTGACTAGCTCGTTGATCAAAGATGGTTGAGTTTCCTAGCCATAGACATGAGTTTTCATTTGATTAACGGGATCACATCATTAGGAGAATGATGTGATTGACTTGAACCATTTCGTTAGCTTAGCACTTGATCGTTTAGTTTACTGCTATTGCTTTCTCCATGACTTATACATGTTCCTATGACTATGAGATTGTGCAACTCCCGAATACTGGAGGAACACTTTGTGTGCTACCAAACGTGCTCTACAACGTAACTGGGTGATTAAAAAGGTGCTCTACAAGTGTCTCCGATGGTGTTCGTTGAGTTGGCATAGATCGAGAATAGGATTTGTCACTCCGATTGTCGGAGAGGTATCTCTGGGCCCTCTCAGTAATGCACATCACTATAAGCCTTGCAAGCAATGTGACTAATGAGTTAGTTGCAGGATGATGCATTACGGAACGAGTAATAGACTTGCCGGTAACGAGATTGAGCTAGGTATTGAGATACCGACGATTGAATCTCGGGCAAGTAACATACCGATGACAAAGGGAACAACGTATGTTGTTACGCGGTTTGACCAATAAAGATCTTCGTAGAATATGTAGGAACCAATATGAGCATCCAGGTTCCGCTATTGGTTATTGACCGGAGACGTGTCTCGGTCATGTCTACATAGTTCTCAAACCCGTAGGGTCCGCACGCTTAATGTTCTGTGACGATCTGTATTATGAGTTTTGTGTTTTGATGTACCGAAGGTACTTCGAAGTCCCGGATGTGATCATGGACATGACGAGGAGTATCGAAATGGTTGAGACATAAAGACTGATATATTGGACGACTATATTCAGATACCGGAAGTGTTCCGGGTGATTTCGAAGAAAACCGGAGTGCCGGAGGGTTACCGGAACCCCCTCGGGAGAAGTAATGGGCCACATGGGCCTTAGTGGAGAGAGAGAGAGGGCCGGCCAGGGCAGGCCACGCGCCCCCTCCCCCTCTGGTCCGAATTGGACTAGGTAAGGGGGGGGGTGCCCCCCTTTCCTTCTCCCTCTCCTCCTTCCTTTCCCCCTCCTAGTAGGAGTAGGAAAGGGGAGTCCTACTCCTACTAGGAGGAGGACTCCTCCTCCTGGCGCGCCCTGCAAGGGCCGGCCGGCCTCCCCCTTGCTCCTTTATATACGGGGGAAGGGGGGCACGCTAGGACACACAAGTTGATCATTGATCTCTCTTAGCCGCGTGCGGTGTCCCCCTCCACCATAATCCACCTTGGTCATATCGTAGCGGTGCTTAGGCGAAGCCCTGCGTCGGTAGCTTCATCAACACCATCACCACGCCATCGTGCTGACGAAGCTCTTCCCGAAGCTCTACTGGATCGTGAGTTTGCGGGACGTCACCGAGCTGAACGTGTGCTGAACGCGGAGGTGCCGTACGTTCGGTACTGGGGATCGGTCGATCGTGAAGACGTATGACTACATCAACCGCGTTGTCATAACGCTTACGGTCTACGAGGGTATGTAGATGACACTCTCCCCTCTCGTTGCTATGCATCACCATGATCTTGCGTGTGCGTAGGAAAATTATTGAAATTACTACGTTCCCCAACAGTAGCATCCAAGCCATGTTTATGCGTAGATGTTATATGCACGAGTAGAACACAAGTGAGTTGTGGGCGATACAAGTCATACTGCTTACCAGCATGTCATACTTTGGTACGGCGGTATTGTTGGATGAAGCGGGCCGGACCGACATTACGCGTACGCTTACGCGAGACTGGTTCTACCGATGTGCTTCGCACGCAGGTGGCTAGCGGGTGTCAGTTTCTCCAACTTTAGTTGAACCGAGTGTGACTACGCCCGGTCCTTGTTGAAGGTTAAAACAACACTAACTTGACGAAATATTGTTGTGGTTTTGATGCGTAGGTAAGAACGGTTCTTGCTCAGCCCGTAGCAGCCATGTAAACCTTGCAACAACAAAGTAGAGGACGTCTAACTTGTTTTTGCAGGGCATGTTGTGATGTGATATGGTCAAGACATGATGCTATATTTTATTGTATGAGATGATCATGTTCTGTAACGGAGTTATCGGCAACTGGCAGGAGCCATATGGTTGTCGCCTTATTGTATGAAATGCAATCACCATTTAATTGCTTTACTTTATCACTAAGCGGTAGCGATAGTCGTAGAAGCAATAGTTGGCGAGACGACAATGATGCTACGATGGAGATCAAGGTGTCGCGCCGGTGACGATGGTGATCATGACGGTGCTTTCGAGATGGAGATCAAAGGCACAAGATGATGATGGCCATATGATATCACTTATATTGATTGCATGTGATGTTTATCCTTTATGCATCTTATTCTGCTTTGATTGACGGTAGCATTATAAGATGATCTCTCACTAAAAATTTCATGGTACAAGTGTTCTTCCTGAGTATGCACCATAGCCAAAGATTGTCGTGCCGAGACACCACGTGATGATCGGGTGTGATAAGTTCAATGTTCTTATACAACGGGTGCAAGCCAGTTTTGCACACGCATATACTCGGGTTAAACTTGACGAGCCTAGCATATGCAGATATGGCCTCAGAACACTGACACCGAAAGGTCGAACGTGAATCATATAGTAGATGTGATCAACATAGTGATGTTCACCATTGAAAACTACTCCATTTCACGTGATGATCGGTTATGGTTTAGTTGATTTGGATCACGTGATCACTTAGATGATAAGAGAGATGTCTATCTAAGTGGGAGTTCTTAAGTAATATGATTAATTGAACTTAAATTTATCATGAACTTAGTACCTGATAGTATTTTGCTTGTCCATGTTGTGGTAGATAGATGGCCCCTGCTGTTGTTCCGTTGAATTTTAATGCGTTCCTTGAGAAAGCAAAGTTGAAAGATGATTGTAGCAATTACACGGACTGGGTCCGTAACTTGAGGATTATCCTCATTGCTGCACAGAAGAATTACGTCCTGGAAGCACCGCTAGGTGTACCACCCACGCCGGCAACTGCAGACATTGTGAATGCCTGGCAATCGCGTGTTGATGACTACTCGATAGTTCAGTGTGCCATGCTTTACGGCTTAGAACCGGGACTTCAACGACGTTTTGAACGTCATGGAGCATATGAGATGTTCCAGGAGTTGAAGTTAATATTTCAAGCAAATGCCCGGATTGAGAGATATGAAGTCTCCAATAAGTTCTACAGCTACAAAATGGAGGAGATTAGTTCTGTCAGTGAACATATACTCAAAATGTCTGGGTACTGCAATCACTTGATTCAACAGGGAGTTAATCTTCTGGATGATAGTGTCATTGACAGAATTCTTCAATCACTGCCACCAAGCTACAAGAGCTTCGTGATGAACTATAATATGCAAGGAATGGATAAAACAATTCCCGAGCTCTTCGCAATGCTAAAGACTGCGGAGGTAGAAATCAAGAAGGAGCATCAAGTGTTGATGGTCAACAAGACCACCAGTTTCAAGAAAAAGGGTAAAGGGAAGAAGAAGGGGAACTTCAAAAAGAACGGCAAACAAGTTGCTGCTCAGGAGAAGAAGCCCAAGTCTGGACCTAAGCCTAAGACTGAGTGCTTCTACTGCAAACAGACTGGTCACTGGAAGCGGAACTGCCCCAAGTATTTGGCGGATAAGAAGGATGGCAAGGTGAATAAAGGTATATGTGATATACATGTTATTGATGTGTACCTTACTAGAGCTCGCAATAGCACCTGGGTATTTGATACTAGTCCTGTTGCTAATATTTGCAACTCGAAACAGGGACTACGGATTGAGCGAAGATTGGCTAAGGACGAGGTGACGATGCGCGTGGGAAATGGTTCCAAACTCGATGTGATCGCCATCGGCACGCTACCTCTACATCTACCTTCGGGATTAATTTTAGACATGAATAATTGTTATTTGGTGCCAGCATTGAGCATGAACATAATATCTGGATCTTGTTTGATGCGAGACGGTTATTCATTTAAATCAGAGAATAATGGTTGTTCTATTTATATGAGTAATATCTTTTATGGTCAAGCACCCTTGAAGAGTGGTCTATTTATATTGAATCTCGATAGTAGTGATACACATATTCATAATATTGAAGCCAAAAGATGCAGAGTTGATAATGATAGTGCAACTTATTTGTGGCACTGCCGTTTGGGTCATATTGGTGTAAAGCGCATGAAGAAACTCCATACTGATGGACTTCTGGAATCACTTCATTATGAATCACTTGGTACTTGCAAACCATGCCTCATGGGCAAGATGACTAAAACGCCGTTCTCCGGAACAATGGAGCGAGCAACAGATTTGTTGGAAATCATACATACTGATGTATGTGGTCCAATGAATATTGAGGCTCGCGGCGGGTATCGTTATTTTCTCACCTTCACAGATGATTTAAGCAGATATGGGTATATCTACTTAATGAAATACAAGTCTGAAACATTTGAAAAGTTCAAAGAATTTCAGAGTGAAGTGGAAAATCATCGTTACAAGAAAATAAAGTTTCTACGATCTGATCGTGGAGGAGAATATTTGAGTTACGAGTTTGGTCTACATTTGAAACAATGCGAAATAGTTTCGCAACTCACGCCACCCGGAACACCATAGTGTAATGGTGTGTCCGAACGTCGTAATCGTACTTTACTAGATATGGTGCGATCTATGATGTCTCTTACTGATTTACCGCTATCATTTTGGGGTTATGCTTTAGAGACGTCTGCATTCACGTTAAATAGGGCACCATGAAAATCCGTTGAGACGACGCCTTATGAACTGTGGTTTGGCAAGAAACCAAAGTTGTCGTTTCTTAAAGTTTGGGGCTGCGATGCTTACGTGAAAAAGCTTCAACCTGATAAGCTCGAACCCAAATCGGAGAAATATGTCTTCATAGGATACCCAAAGGAAACTATTGGGTACACCTTCTATCACAGATCCGAAGGCAAGACATTTGTTGCTAAGAATGGATCCTTTCTAGAGAAGGAGTTTCTCTCGAAAGAAGTGAGTGGGAGGAAAGTAGAACTTGATGAGGTAACTGTACCTGCTCCCGTATCGGAAAGTAGTTCATCACAGAAACCGGTTCCTGTGACACCTACACCAATTAGTGAGGAAGCTAATGATATTGATCATGAATCTTCAGATCAAGTTACTACCGAACCTCGTAGGTCAACCAGAGTAAGATCCGCACCAGAGTGGTACGGTAATCCTATTCTGGAAGTCATGTTACTAGACCATGGTGAACCTACGAACTATGAAGAAGCGATGGTGAGCCTAGATTCCGCAAAATGGCTTGAGGCCATGAAATCTGAGATGGGATCCATGTATGAGAACAAAGTGTGGACTTTGGTTGACTTGCCCGATGATCGGCAAGCCATAGAGAATAAGTGGATTTTCAAGAAGAAGACTGACACTGACAGTAATGTTACTGTCTACAAAGCTCGACTTGTTGCAAAAGGTTTTCGACAAGTTCAAGGGGTTGACTACGATGAGACTTTCTCATCCGCAGCGATGCTTAAGTCTGTCCGAATCATGTTAGAAATTGCCGCATTTTATGATTATGAAATTTGGCAAATGGATGTCAAAACTGCATTCCTGAATGGATTTCTGGAAGAAGAGTTGTATATGATGCAACCAGAAGGTTTTGTTGATCCAAAGGGTGCTAACAAAGTGTGCAAGCTCTAGCGATCCATTTATGGACTGGTGCAAGCCTCTCGGAGTTGGAATAAACATTTTGATAGTGTGATCAAAGCATATGGTTTTATACAGACTTTTGGAGAAGCCTGTATTTACAAGAAAGTGAGTGGGAGCTCTGTAGCATTTCTAATATTATACGAGGATGACATATTGTTGATTGGAAATGATATAGAATTTCTGGATAGCATAAAAGGATTCTTGAATAAGAGTTTTTCAATGAAATACCTCGGTGAAGCTACTTACATATTGGGCATCAAGATCAATAGAGATAGATCAAGACGCTTAATTGGACTTTCAGAAAGCACATACCTTGACAAAGTTTTGAAAAAGTTCAAAATGGATCAAGCAAAGAAAGGGTTATTGCCTGTGTTACAAGGTGTGAAGTTGAGTAAGACTCAATGCCCGACCAATGCAGAAGATAGAGAGAAAATGAAAAGTGTTCCCTATGCTTCAGCCATAGGCTCTATCATATATGCAATGCTGTGTACCAGACCTGATGTGTGCCTTGCTATTAGTTTAGTAGGGAGGTACCAAAGTAATCCAGGAGTGGATCACTGGACAGCGGTCAAGAACATCCTGAAATACCTGAAAAGGACTAAGGATATGTTTCTCATTTATGGAGGTGACAAAGAGCTCGTCGTAAATGGTAACGTCGATGCAAGCTTTGACACGGATCCGAACGATTCTAAATCGCAAACCGGATATGTGTTTATATTGAACGGTGGAGCTGTCAGTTGGAGCAGTTCTAAACAAAGCATCGTGACGGGATCTACGTGTGAAGCGGAGTACATAGCTGCTTCAGAAGCAGCAAATGAAGGAGTTCATATCCGATCTAGGTGTCATACCTAGTGCATCGGGTCCAATGAAAATATTTTGTGACAATACTGGTGCAATTGCCTTGGCAAAGGAATCCAGATTTCACAAGAGAACCAAACACATCAAGAGACGCTTCAATTCCATCCGCGATCAAGTCCAGGTGGGAGACATAGAGATTTGCAAGATACATACGGATCTGAATGTTACAGACCCATTGACTAAGCCTCTCTCACGAGCAAAACATGATCAACACCAAGGCTCCATGGGTGTTAGAATCATTACTGTGTAATCTAGATTATTGACTCTAGTGCAAGTGGGAGACTGAAGGAAATATGCCCTAGAGGCAATAATAAAGTTATTATTTATTTCCTTATTTCATGATAAATGTTTATTATTCATGCTAGAATTGTATTAACCCGAAATATAATACATGTGTGAATACATAGACAAACATAGTGTCACTAGTATGCCTCTAGTTGACTAGCTCGTTGATCAAAGATGGTTGAGTTTCCTAGCCATAGACATGAGTTGTCATTTGATTAACGGGATCACATCATTAGGAGAATGATGTGATTGACTTGACCCAATTCATTAGCTTAGCACTTGATCGTTTAGTTTACTGCTATTGCTTTCTCCATGACTTATACATGTTCCTATGACTATGAGATTGTGCAACTCCCGAATACTGGAGGAACACTTTGTGTGCTACCAAACGTCACAACATAACTGGGTGATTAAAAAGGTGCTCTACGGGTGTCTCCGATGATGTTCGTTGAGTTGGCATAGATCGAGAATAGGATTTGTCACTCCGATTGTCGGAGAGGTATCTCTGGGCCCTCCCGGTAATGCACATCACTATAAGCCTTGCAAGCAATGTGACTAATGAGTAAGTTGCAGGATGATGCATTAGGGAACGAGTAAAGAGACTTGCCGGTAACGAGATTGAGCTAGGTATTGAGATACCGACGATCGAATCTCGGGCAAGTAACATACCGATGACAAAGGGAATAACGTATGTTGTTATGCGGTTTGACCAATAAAGATCTTCATAGAATATGTAGGAACCAATATGAGCATCCAGGTTCCGCTATTGGTTATTGGCCGGAGATGTGTCTCGGTCATGTCTACATAGTTCTCGAACCCGTAGGGTCCGCACGCTTAAAGTTCTGTGATGATCGGTATTATGAGTTCTGTGTTTTGATGTAGCGAAGGTAGTTCGGAGTCCCGGATGTGATCACGGACATGACGAGGAGTCTTTAAATGGTCGAGACATAAAGATTGATATATTGGATGACTATATTCGGATACCGGAAGTGTTCCGGGTGATTTCGGAGAAAACCGGAGTGCCGGAGGGTTACCGGACCCCCCCGGAGAAGTAATGGGGCACATGGGCCTTAGTGGAGAGAGAGAGGGCCGGCCAGGGTAGGCCGCGCGCCCCCTCCCCCTCTGGTCCGAATTGGACTAGGGCAGGGGGGGCGGCGCCCCCCTTTCCTTCTCCCTCTCCTCCTTCCTTTCCCCCTCCTAGTAGGAGTAGGAAAGGGGAGTCCTACTCCTACTAGGAGGACTCCTCCTCCTGGCGCGCCCTGCAAGGGCCGGCCGGCCTCCACCCTTACTCCTTTATATACGGGGGCAGGGGCACCCTAGGACACACAAGTTGATCATTGCTTTCTTAGCCGTGTGCGGTGCCCCCCTCCACCATAATCCACCTCGGTCATATCGTAGCGGTGCTTAGGTGAAGCCCTGCATCGGTAGCTTCATCATCGTCGTCACCACGCCGTTGTGCTGACGAAGCTCTTCCCGAAGGTCTACTGGATTGTGAGTTCGCGGGACGTCACTGAGCTGAACGTGTGCTGAACGCGGAGGTGCCGTACGTTCGGTACTGAGGATCGGTCGATCGTGAAGACGTACGACTACATCAACCGCGTTGTCATAACGCTTACGGTCTACGAGAGTATGTAGACGACACTCTCCCCTCTCGTTGCTATGCATCACCATGATCTTGCGTGTGCGTTGGAAAATTATTGAAATTACTACGTTCCCCAACATGGAGGAGTCACACACCGAAGAACAATCCCCCCAAACAGTTTTGTGAATGGAGCTTTGAGCAAGGAGATCGAAAATGGCAGCAAGATGAGCTAGAACACGGGTTTGAGCTATGGGAGGATTTTTTCTGGAGGAAGACGAAGTGAGTGGGTGCTGGAATAAGTGGAGGGGGTCCACATGGGGCCCACGAGGCAGGGGGCGCGCCCCAGGGGGTGGGCGTGCCCTGGACCCTCGTGGCCAGGTGGTGGCCCCCTCTGGTGTGTTCTTAGTGCCAGTAATTCTTAAATATTCTACAAAAAATCATATTTCATTTTCAGGACATTTGGAGAACTTTTGTTTTCAGGGTATTTTTTATTTCAAGGATAATTCAGAAAATAGATAGAAAATATTAATTTTTCTTTATTTAATCTAAATAACAGAAAGTAAAAGGAGGGTACACAGAGTTGTGCTTTCTAACTTCATCCATCTCATGCTCATCAAAAAGGAATCCACTAACAAGGTTGATCAAGTCTTGTTAACAAACTCTTTCCGAATTGCATGAAATCGGAGAATTTTTGAATAACACTAAGTTACCTCAACGAGGATATGCACGTCCCCAATAATAAGAATATCATATTTCTTCTTGACAATAGGAAGAGGAAATCCAAAACCTCCAATAATAATCGTTGAAATTTTTCCAATAGAATTGATACTGTGGAGTTGAGGTTGTTTCCTCGGAAACTGTACCGTATGCTCATTACCATTAACATGAAAAGTAACATTGCCTTTGTTGCAATCAATAACAGCCCCTGCAGTATTAAAAAAGGGTCTACCAAGAATAATAGACATACTATCGTCCTCGGGAATATCAAGAATAACAAAGTCCGTTAAAATAGTAACGTTTGCAACCACAACAGGCACATCCTCACAAATACCGACAGATATAGCAGTTGATTTATTGGACATTTGCAAAGATATTTCATTAGGTGTCAACTTAATCAAATCAAGTCTACGATATAAAGAGAGAGGCATAACACTAACACCGGCTCCAAGATCACATAAAGCAGTTTTAACATAGTTTCTTTTAATGGAGCATGGTATAGTTGGTACTCCTGGATCTCCTAGTTTCTTAGGTATTCCACCTTTAAAAGTATAATTAGCAAGCATGGTGGAAATTTCAGCTTCCGGTATCTTTCTTTTATTTGTAACAATATCTTTCATATACTTGGCATAAGGATTCATTTTAAGCATATCAGTCAAACGCATACGCAAAAAGATAGGTCTAATCATTTCAGCAAAGCGCTCAAAATCCTCATCATCATTTTTCTTGGATGGTTTAGGAGGGAAAGGCATGGGTTTCTGAACCCATGGTTCTCTTTCTTTACCGTGCTTCCAAGCAACAAAGTCTTTCTTATCATAACGTTGATTCTTTGATTGTGGGTTATCAAGATCAACAGCAGGTTCAATTTCTACATCATTGTTATTGCTAGGTTGAGCATCAACATGAACATCATCATTAACATTATCACTAGGTTCATGTTCATTACCAGATTGTGTTTCAGCATCAGAAATAGAAATATCATCGGGATTCTCAGGTGTGTTAACAATAGGTTCACTAGAAGCATGCAAAGTCCTATCATTTTTCTTTTTCTTCTTCTTAGAAGAACTAGGTGCATCAACATTAGTTCTCTGAGAATCTTGCTCAACTCTCTTAGGGTGGCCCTCAGGATACAAAGGTTCCTGAGTCATTCTACCCCCTCTAGTCACAACTCTAACAGCATTATCATTTTTCTTATTATTTAATTCATTGAGCAAATCATCTTGAGCTTTAAGCACTTGTTCTACTTGAGTGGTAACCATAGAAGCATGTTTACTAATAAGTTTAAGTTCACCTTTAACTCTAGACATATAATAACTCAAGTGTTCAATCATATAAGCACTACGTTTCAATTGTCTACCAACATAAGCATTGAAGTTTTCTTGTTTAACAATAAAATTATCAAACTTATCTAAGCATTGGCTCGCAGACTTATAACGAGGAATATCACCTTCATCAAATCTATAGAGAGAGTTTACCTTTACTACCTGTGTCGGGTCATTGCTACCTCTTGAGCGCTGCGTTGGTTTTCCCTTGAAGAGGAAAGGGTGATGCAGCAAAGTAGCGTAAGTATTTCCCTCAGTTTTTGAGAACCAAGGTATCAATCCAGTAGGAGGCCACGCACGAGTCCCTCGCACCTACACAAACAAATAAATCGTTGCAACCAACGCAATAAAGGGGTTGTCAATCCCTTCACGGTCACTTACGAGAGTGAGATCTGATAGATATGATAAGATAATATTTTGGTATTTTTATGATAAAGATGCAAAGTAAAGAAAGCAAAATAAAGACGACGCTAGAAATAACTTGTTGACGGGAGATTAATATGATGGAAAATAGACCCGGGGGCCATAGGTTTCACTAGTGGCTTCTCTCAAGAGCATATGTATTACGGTGGGTGAACAAATTACTGTTGAGCAATTGACAGAATTGAGCATAGTTATGAGAATATCTAGGTATGATCATGTATATAGGCATCACGTCCGAGACAAGTAGACCGACTCTTGCCTGCATCTACTACTATTACTCCACACATCGACCGCTATCCAACATGCATCTAGAGTATTAAGTTCATAAGAACAGAGTAACGCTTTAAGTAAGATGAGATGATGTAGAGGGATAAACTCATGCAATATGATATAAACCCCATCTTGTTATCCTCGATGGCAACAATACAATACGTGCCTTGCTGCCCCTACTGTCACTGGGAAAGGACACCGCAAGATTGAACCCCAAAGCTAAGCACTTCTCCCATTGCAAGAAAGATCAATCTAGTAGGCCAAACCAAACTGATAATTCGAAGAGACTTGCAAAGATAACCAATCATACATAAAAGAATTCAGAGAAGATTCAAATATTGTTCATAGATAAACTTCATCATAAACCCACAATTCATCGGTCTCAACAAACACACCGCAAAAGAAGATTACATCGAATAGATCTCCACAAGAGAGGGGGAGAACATTGTATTGAGATCCAAAAAGAGAGAAGAAGCCATCTAGCTAATAACTATGGACCCGAAGGTCTGAGGTAAACTACTCACACATCATCGGAGAGGCTATGGTGTTGATGTAGAAGCCCTCCGTGATCGATGCCCCCTCCGGCGGAGCTCCGGAAAAGGCCCCAAGATGGGATCTCACGGGTACAGAAGGTTGCGGCGGTGGAATTAGGTTTTTGGCTCCGTCTCTGGTAGTTTCGGGGTACATAGGTATATATAGGAGGAAGAAGTACGTCGGTGGAGCAACGTGGGGCCCACGAGGGTGGAGGGCGCGCCCAGGGGGTAGGCGCGCCCCCCTACCTCGTGCCCTCCTGGTTGATGTCTTGACGTAGGGTCCAAGTCCTCTGGATCACGTTCGTTCCGAAAATCACGTTCCCGAAGGTTTCATTCCGTTTGGACTCCGTTTGATATTCTTTTTCTGCGAAACTCTGAAATAGGCAAAAAACAGCAATTCTGGGCTGGGCCTCCGGTTAATAGGTTAGTCCCAAAAATAGTATAAAAGTGTATAATATAGCCCATTAATGTCCAAAACAGAATATAATATAGCATGTAACAATAAAAAATTATAGATACGTTGGAGATGTATCAAGCAACCCCAAGCTTAATTCCTGCTCGTCCTCGAGTAGGTAAATGATAAAAACAGAATTTTTGATGTGGAATGCTACTTGGCATAATTTCAATGTAATTCTCCTAATTGTGGTATGAATATTCAGATCCGAAAGATTCAAGATAAAGGTTTAATATTGACATAAAAGTAATAATACTTCAAGCATACTAACTAAGCAATATGTCCTCTCAAAATAACATGGCCAAAGAAAGTTCATCCCTACAAAATCATATAGTTTAGTCATGCTCCATTTTCGTCACACAAGAATGCTCTCATCATGCACAACCCCGATGACAAGCCAAGCAATTGTTTCATACTTTAGTAATCTCAAACTTTTTTCAACCTTCACGCAATACATGAGCGTGAGCCATGGATATAGCACTATGGGTGGAATAGAATATAATGATGGGGGTTATGTGGAGAAGACAAAAAAGGAGAAAGTCTCACATCAACGCGGCTAATCAATGAGCTATGGAGATGCCCATCGATTGATGTTAATGCAAGGAGTAGGGATTGCCATGCACCGGATGCACTAGAGCTATAAATGCATGAAAGCTCAACAAAAGAAACTAAGTGGGTGTGCATCCAACTTGCTTGCTCACGAAGACCTAGGTCATTTGAGGAAGCCCATTGTTGGAATATACAAGCCAAGTTCTATAATGAAAAATTCCCACTAGTATATGAAAGTGACAAAACAAGAGACTCTCTATCATGAAGATCATGGTGCTACTTTGAAGCACAAGTGTGGAAAAAAAGGATACTAGCATTGTCCCTTTTTTTTGGGCCTTCCTTTTTTATTTGGCCTTTCTCTCTTTTTTTATTGGGACAATGCTCTATGAATGATGATCATCACAGTTCTATTTATTTACAACTCCATGATTACAAATCGATACTAGAACAAAGTATGACTCTATATGAATGCCTCCGGCGGTATACCGGGATAGCAATGAATCAAGAGTGACATGTATGAAAAATTATGAACGGTGGCTTTGCCACAAATACGATGTCAACTACATGATCATGCAAAGCAATATGACAATGATGAGCGTGTCATAATAAACGGAACGGTGGAAAGTTGCATGGCAATATATCTCGGAATGGCTATGGAAATGCCATAATAGGTAGGTGTGGTGGCTGTTTTGAGGAAGATATAAGGAGGTTTATGTGTGAAACAGCGTATCATATCACGGGGTTTGGATGCACTGGTGAAGTTTGCACCAACTCTCAATGTGAGAAAGGGCAATGCACGGTACCGAAGAGGCTAGCAATGATGGAAGGGTAAGAGTGTGTATAATCCATGGACTCAACATTAGTCATAAAGAACTCACATAGTTATTGCAAAAATCTACAAGTCATCAAAAACCAAGCACTATGCGCATGCTCCTAGGGGGATAGATTGGTAGGAAAAGACCATCGCTCGTCCCCGACCGCCACTCATAAGGAGGACAATCAAAGGACACCTCATGTTTCAAATTATAACGTTTGCCATACGTGCATGCTACGGGACTTGCAAACTTCAACACAAGTATTTCTCAAATTCACAACTACTCAACTAGCACAACTTTAATATCACTACCTCCATATCTCAAAACAATCATCAAGCATCAAACTTCTCTTAGCATTCAGCACACTCATAAGAAAGTTTTTTACTAGTCTTGAATACCTAACATATTAGGATTAATTTCCCAATTTGAGAAAATTACCATGCTTATCAAAATAATATAAGTGAAGCATGAGAGAATAATAGTTTCTATAAAACAAAACCACCGCCGTGCTCTAAAAGATATAAGTGAAGCACTAGAGCAAAAACTATATAGCTCAAAAGATATAAGTGAAGTGCATAGAGTATTCTAATAAATTCCGAATCATGTGTGTCTCTCTCAAAAGGTGTGTACAGAAAAGATGATTGTGGTAAACTAAAAAGCAAAGACTCAAATCATACAAGACGCTCCAAGCAAAACACATATCATGTGGTGAATAAAAATATAGCTCCAAGTAAAGCTACCGATGGAAGTAGACGAAAGAGGGGATGCCTTCCAGGGCATCCCCAAGCTTTGGCTTTTTGGTGTCCTTAGATTATCTTGGGGTGCCATGGGCATCCCCAAGCTTATGCTCTTGCCACTCCTTGTTCCATAATCCATCAAATCTTTAACCAAAACTCGAAAACTTCACAACACAAAACTTAACAGAAAATCTCGTGAGCTCCGTTAGCGAGAGAAAACAAAACACCACTTTAAGGTACCGTAATGAACTCATTATTTATTTATATTGGTGTTAAACCTACTGTATTACAACTTATCTATGGTTTATAAACTATTTTTCTAGCCATAGATTCATCAAAATAAGCAAACAACACACGAAAAACAGAATCTGTCAAAAACAGAACAGTCTGTAGTAATCTGTAACTAACGCAAACTTCTGGAACTCCAAAAATTCAGAAAAAATAGGACTACCTAGACAATTTGTTTATTGATCAGGAGCAATTGGAATCAATATTTTATCACGTGCTGATGATTTTTAACAATTATTTTCATGAACAGAAATTTTCTGAAATTTTCAGCAAGATCAAATAACTATCACCCAAGAAGATCCTATAGGTTAAACTTGGCACAAACACTAATTAAAACATAAAAACAAATCTAACCATAGGATAGATCAAATATTTATTCCTAAATAGAAGCAAAAAGCAAAAAACTAAAAATAAAATTGGGTTGCCTCCCAACAAGCGCTATCGTTTAACGCCCCTAGCTAGGCATAATAGCAAGGATAGATCTAGGTATTGCCACCTTTTGTGGGCAATCCATAAGTGGCTCTCATGATAGATTCATATGGTAATTTTATTTTCTTTATAGGAAAGTGTTCCATGCGTTTCCTTAACGGAAATTGGAATCTAATATTTCCTTCCTTCATATCAATAATTGCACCAATCATTCTAAGGAAAGGTCTACCAAGAATAATAGGACATGAAGGATTGCAATCTATATCAAGAACAATAAAATCTACGGGCACATAATTCCTATTTGCAATAATAAGAACATCATTAATTCTTCCCATAGATTTCTTAATGGTAGAATCCGCAAGGTGCAAGTTTAAAGAGCAATCATCAAAATCACGGAAACCTAGCAAACTGCACAAAGTTTTTGGGATCGTGGAAACACTAGCACCCAAATCACATAAAGCATAACACTCATGATATTTAATTTTAATTTTAATAGTAGGTTCCCACTCATCATAAAGTTTTCTAGGGATAGAAACTTCCAACTCAAGTTTTTCTTCATAAGATTGCATCAAAGCATCAACGATATGTTTAGTAAAAGCTTTATGTTGGCTATAAGCATGTGAAGAATTTAGCACGGATTGCAACAAGGAAATACAATCTATCAAAGAGCAATTATCATAATTAAATTCCTTGAAATACAAAGTAGTGGGTTCATTAATATCTAGAGTTTTGATCTCTTCAATCCCACTTTTACCAATTTTTGCATCAAGATCTAAAGACTCCGAATTTTTGGAATGCCTTCTAGGTAAAGGTGGATCATATTCAGTCCCATCATTATCAAGATTCATATTGAAAAACAAAGATTTAATAGGGGACACATCAATAACTTTTAGATCTTCATCTTTATTTTCATAGAAATTAGAAGAACACGCTTTCACAAAGCAATCTTTCTTGGCACGCATCCTAGCGGTTCTTTCTTTGCACTCATCAATCGAAATTATCATGGCTTTGAGAGACTCATTGATATCATGCTTAGGTGGAATAGATCTAAGTTTCA
Source organism: Triticum aestivum (assembly GCF_018294505.1). NCBI lineage: Eukaryota > Viridiplantae > Streptophyta > Magnoliopsida > Poales > Poaceae > Triticum > Triticum aestivum. Next base: position 405,179,722 of record NC_057802.1, on the reverse strand, counting down.
AAGAATCAACATCAAGAGAAATTCTATCAACGTTCCTAGCCAATTCATCAACTTTAAGCAATTTTTCTTCAAGCAAAGCATTGAAATTCTTTTGTGAATTCATAAATTCTTTAACACTAGTCTCAAATTCAGAAGGCATCTTATTAAAATTTCCATAAGAATTGTTGTAGGAATTACCATAATTACTGGAGGAGTTACTAGGGTATGGCTTAGGATTAAAGTTTCCTCTATACGCGTTGTTACCAAAATTATTCCTACCAACAAAATTCACATCCATAGATTCATTATTATTCTCAATCAAAGTAGACAAAGGCATGTCATTAGGATCAGAAGAAACATTTTTACTAGCAAATAATTTCATAAGTCCATCCATCTTTCCACTCAAAACATTAAATTCTTCTATCGCATGCACTTTTTTATTAGTAGATCTTTCAGTGTGCCATTGAGAATAATTAACCATAATATTATCTAGGAGTTTAGTAGCTTCTCCTAAAGTGATTTCCATGAAAGTGCCTCCCGCGGCTGAATCTAAAAGATTTCTAGAAGCAAAATTCAATCCGGCATAAAATTTTTGTATGATCATCCACAAATTCAAACCATGTGTAGGACAATTACGTATCATTAATTTCATCCTATCCCAAGCTTGTGCAACATGTTCATAATCAAGTTGCTTAAAATTCATAATATCGTTTCTAAGAGAGATGATCTTAGCGGGAGGAAAGTACTTAGAGATAAAAGCATCTTTGCACTTATTCCAAGAATCAATACTATTTTTAGGCAAAGATGAAAACCAAGCTTTAGCACGATCTCTAAGCGAAAAAGGAAATAGCTTCAATTTAACAATATCATTATCCACATCTTTCTTCTTTTGCATATCACACAAATCAACGAAGCTATTTAGATGGGTAGCGGCATCTTCACTAGGAAGGCCGGTGAATTGATCTTTCATGACAAGATTCAACAAAGTAGCATTGATTTCACAAGATTCAGTATCGGTAAGAGGAGCTATCGGAGTGCTAAGAAAATCATGTTGGTATTGGTAAAGTCACACAACTTAGTATTATCTTGAGCCATCGTGACAAGCAAGCAATCCAACACACGAGCAAACAAGAAGCAAGTGAGAAAAAAGCAAACGGAAAAGAGAGGGCGAATAAAACGGCAAGGGTGAAGTGGGGGAGAGGAAAACGAGAGGCAAATGGCAAATAATGTAATGCGGGAGATAAGTGTTTGTGATGGGTACTTGGTATGTTGACTTTTGCGTAGACTCCCCGGCAACGGCGCCAGAAATCCTTCTTGCTACCTCTTGAGCACCGCGTTGGTTTTCCCTTGAGGAGGAAAGGGTGATGCAGCAAAGTAGCGTAAGTATTTCCCTCAGTTTTTGAAAACCAAGGTATCAATCCAGTAGGAGGCCACGCACGAGTCCCTCGCACCTACACAATCAAATAAATCCTCGCAACCAACGCAATAAAGGGGTTGTCAATCCCTTCACGGTCACTTATGTGAGTGAGATCTGATAGATATGATAAGATAATATTTTGGTATTTTTATGATAAAGATGCAAAGTAAAGAAAGCAAAATAAAGACGACGCTAGAAATAACTTGTTGACGGGAGATTAATATGGTGGGAAATAGACCCGGGGGCCATAGGTTTCACTAGTGGCTTCTCTCAAGAGCATAACTATTACGGTGGGTGAACAAATTACAGTTGAGCAATTGACAGAATTGAGCATAGTTATGAGAATATCTAGGTATGATCATGTATATAGGCATCACGTCAGAGACAAGTAGACCGACTCCTGCCTGCATCTACTACTGTTACTCCACACATCGACCGCTATCCAGCATGCATCTAGAGTATTAAGTTCATAAGAACAGAGTACTGCTTTAAGTAAGATGACATGATGTAGAGGGATAAACTCATGCAATATGATATAAACCCCATCTTGTTATCCTCGATGGCAACAATACAATACGTGCCTTGCTGCCCCTACTGTCACTGGGAAAGGACACCGCAAGATTGAACCCAAAGCTAAGCACTTCTCCCATTGCAAGAAAGATCAATCTAGTAGGCCAAACCAAACTGATAATTCGAAGAGACTTGCAAAGATAACCAATCATACATAAAAGAATTCAGAGAAGATTCAAATATTGTTCATAGATAAACTTGATCATAAACCCACAATTCATCGGTCTCAACAAACACACCGTAAAAGAAGATTACGTCGAATAGATCTCCACAAGAGAGGGGGAGAACATTGTATTGAGATCCAAAAAGAGAGAAGAAGCCATCTAGCTAATAACTATGGACCTGAAGGTCTGTGGTAAACTACTCACACATCATCGGAGAGGCTATGGTGTTGATGTAGAAGCCCTCCGTGATCGATGCCCCCTCCGGCGGAGCTCCGGAAAAGGCCCCAAGATGGGATCTCGCGGGTACAGAAGGTTGCGGCGGTGGAATTAGGTTTTTGGGTCTGTCTCTGGTAGTTTGGGGGTACGTAGGTATATATAGGAGGAAGAAGTACGTCGGTGGAGCAACATGGGGCCCACGAGGGTGGAGGGCGCGCTCAGGGGGGTAGGCGCGCCCCCTACCTCGTGCCCTCCTAGTTGATGTCTTGACGTAGGGTCCAAGTCCTCTGGATCACGTTCGTTCCGAAAATCACGTTTCCGAAGGTTTCATTCCATTTGGACTCCGTTTGATATTCTTTTTCTGCGAAACTCTGAAATAGGCAAAAAACAGCAATTCTGGGCTGGGCCTCCGGTTAATAGGTTAGTCCCAAAAATAATATAAAAGTGTATAATAAAGCCCATTAGTGTCGAAAACAGAATATAATATAGCATGGAACAATAAAAAATTATAGATACGTTGGAGACGTATCAGTTATCAAGACCATGTATTTCTTCAATAGGTGGTAAATTCTTAACATCTTCAACTTTAATACCCTTTTCTTTCATAGATTTCTTTGCCTCTTGCATATCTTCAGGATTGAGAAATAGAATACCCCTTTTCTTCAGAGTTGGTTTAGGAGTTGGTTCACGAAGTGTCCAATCATTATCATTACTCAATATATTATTCAATAGCAATTCAGCTTGCTCAACAGTTCTTTCCCTGAAAACACAACCAGCATAACTATCCAGGTGGTCTCTGGAAGCATCGTTTAGTCCATTATAAAAGATATCAAGTATTTCATTTTCTTGAGAGGATGATCAGGCAAAGCATTAAGTAATCAGAGAAGCCTCCCCCAAGATTGTGGGAGACTCTCTTCTTCAATTTGCACAAAATTATATATTTCCCTTAAGGCAGCTTGTTTCTTATGAGCGGGGAAATATTTAGCAGAGAAGTAATAAATCATATCCTGGGGACTACGCACACAACCAGGAGTAAGAGAATTAAACCATGTTTTAGCATCACACTTTAATGAGAACGGAAATAACTTAAAGATATAGTAGTAACGAATTTTTTCCTCATGAGTAAATAGGGTGTCTATATCATTCAATTTAGTAAGATGTGCCACAACAGTTTCAAATTCATAGCCATAAAAAGGGTCAGATTCAACCAAAGTAATTAACTCAGGATCGACAGAGAAATCATAATCCTTATCAGAAATACAGAAAGGTGAAGTAGCAAAAGCAGGGTCATATTTCATTCTAGCATTCAAAGACTTTTCTTCCAGCTTAGCTAACAGTTTCTTAAGATCATATCTATCTTTGCAAGCAAAAAAGTCTCTAGTAGTTTCTTCATCCATAACATAACCTTCAGGCACATCAGGCAATTCATATCTAGGGGGAGAATCTTCATCATCACTTTCATCAATATTATCAGTTTAAATAATTTCATTCTCTCTTACCCTAGCAAGTTCATCAAGAAATTCACCTAATGGCACAGTATTATCAAGCATAGAAGTAGTCTCATCATAAGTGTCATGCATAGCAGAAGTGGCATCATCCATAACATGCGACATATCAGAATCAATAGCAGGAGTAGGTTTAGGTGTCGCAAGTTCACTCAAAACAGAAGGTGAATCAAGTGCAGAGCTAGATGGCAGTTCCTTACCTCCCCTCGTAGTTGAGGGATAAATCTTGGTTTTTTCGTCTTTCAAGTTCCTCATAGTGATCAACAGATATAAATCCCAAGTGACTCAAAGAATAGAGGTATGCTCCCCGGCAATGGCACCAGAAAATAGTCTTGATAACCCACAAGTATAGGGGATCGCAACAGTTTTCTAGGGTAGAGTATTCAACCCAAATTTATTGATTCGACACAAGGGGAGCCAAAGAATATTCTCAAGTATTAGCAGCTGAGTTGTCAATTCAACCACACCTAAAAGACTTAATATCTGCAGCAAAGTATTTAGTAGCAAAGTAGTATGGAAGTAACGGTAGCGGTGGCCAAAGTAACAGTAGCAGTTTTGTAGTAATCGTAACAGTGGCAGCGGAAAAGTAACTAAGCAAAGATCAATATGTGAAAAGCTCGTAGGCCATGGATCAATGATGGATAATTATGTCAGATGCGATTCCTGATGCAACAGTTATAACATAGGGTGACACAGAACTAGCTCCAGTTCATCAATGTAATGTAGGCATGTATTCCGAATATAGTCATACGTGCTTATGGAAAAGAACTTGCATGACATCTTTTATCCTACCCTCCCGTGGCAGCAGGGTCCTATTGGAAACTAAGGGATATTAAGGCCTCCTTTTAATAGAGTACCGGACCAAAGCATTAACACTTAGTGAATACATGAACTCCTCAAACTACGGTCATCACCGGGAGTGGTCCCGATTGTCACTTCGGGGTTGCCGGATCATAACACATAGTAGGTGACTATTGACTTGCAAGATAGGATCAAGAACTCACATATATTCATGAAAACATAATAGGTTCAGATCTGAAATCATGGCACTCGGGCCCTAGTGACAAGAATTAAGCATAGCAAAGTCATAGCAACATCAATCTCAGAACATAATGGATACTAGGGATCAAACCCTAACAAAACTAACTCGATTACATGGTAAATCTCATCCAACCCATCACCGTCCAGCAAGCCTACGATGGGATTACTCACGCATGGCGGTGAGCATCATGAAATTGGTGATGGAGGATGGTTGATGATGACGACGGCGACGGATTCCCCTCTCCGGAGCCCCGAACGGACTCCAGATCAGCCCTCCCGAGAGAGATTAGGGCTTAGCAGCGGCTCCGTATCGTAAAACACAATGAATCCTTCTCTCTGATATTTTTCTCCCCGAACGTGAATATATGGAGTTGGAGTTGAAGTCGGTGGAGTCTTAGGGGGCCCACGAGGCAGGGGCACGCCCCAGGGGGGTGGGCGCGCCCTGCACCCTCGTGGACAGGGTGTGGGCCCCCTGATGCTGATTCTCTTGCCAGTATTTTTTATTTATTCCAAAAATATTCTCCGTGAAGTTTCAGGTCATTCCGAGAACTTTTATTTCTGCACAAAAATAACACCATGGCAATTTTGCTGAAAACAGCATCAGTCCGGGTTAGTTCCATTCAAATCATGCAAGTTAGAGTCCAAAACAAGGGAGAAAGTGTTTGGAAAAGTAGATACGTTGGAGACGTATCAGGCCTTCATACTGCTTTGGAGGCATGCCGTCTTTTTCATGCAAACGTTGCAGGTCCTCCCGTGCCTCCGGTGTATCTTTTGTCTTCCCATACACGCCCAAGAAGCCTAGCAGGTTCACGCAAAGGTTCTTCGTCATGTGCATCACGTCGATTGAAGAGCGGACCTCTAGGTCTTTCCAGTAGGGTAGGTCCCAAAATATAGATTTCTTCTTCCACATGGGTGCGCGTCCCTCAGCGTCATTCGGAACAGATAGTCCGCCAGGACCCTTTCCAAAGATTACGTGTAAATCATTGACCATAGCAAGTACGTGATCACTGGTACGCATGGCGGGCTTCTTCCAGTGATCTGCCTCGCCTTTGAAATGCTTGTCTTTCTTTCGACATTGATGGTTGGTCGGAAGAAATCAACGATGGCCCAGGTACACATTCTTCCCGCATTTGTCCAGGTATATACTTTCGGTGTTAGCTAAACAGTGTGTGCATGCGTGGTATCCCTTGTTTGTCTATCCTGAAAGGTTACTGAGAGCGGGCCAATCGTTGATGGTTACAAACAGCTACGCATGCAGGTTAAATTCCTCCTGTTTGTGCTCATCCCACACACGTACACCATTTCCATTCCATAGCTGTAGAAGTTCTTCAACTAATGGCCTTAGGTACACAATAATGTCGTTCCCAGGTTGCTTAGGGCCTTGGATGAGAAATGGCATCATAATGAACTTCCGCTTCATGCACATCCAAGGAGGAAGGTTATACATACATAGAGTCACGGGCCAGGTGCTGTAATTGCTGCTCTGTTGGGGAACGCAGTATTTCAAAAAATTTCCTACGATCACGCAAGATCTATCTAGGAAATGCATAGCAACGAGCGGGGAGAGTATGTCCACGTACCCTCGTAGGCCGAAAGCGGAAGCGTTAAGTAACATGCTTGATGTAGTCGAACATCTTCGCGATCCAACCGATCAAGTACCGAACGCACCACACCTCCGTGATCTGCACACGTACAGCTCGGTGACGTCCCTCGAACTTCTAGATCCAGCTGAGGTCAAGGGAGAGTTTCGTCAGCACGACGACGTGTTGACGGTGATGATGAACTTACCGACGCAGGGCTTCGCCTAAGCTCTACAACTATATGACCGAGGTGGAAATGTGTGGAGGGGGGCACCGCACACGGCTAAACAATCAACTTGTGTGTCTATGGGGTGCCCCCTCCCCCGTATATAAAGGAGGGGAGTAGGGGGCCGGCCGGCCTCATGGTGCGCCCCCAAGGGGGGATTCCTACTCCTACTAGGAGTAGGTTTCCCCCCTTTCCTAGTCCAACTAGGAGGGGGAAGGAAGGGGAAGAAGGGAGGAAGGAAAGGGGGGCCGGCCCCCCTCCCAATTCGGATTGGGCTTGGGGGGGCACCTCTTGGCCACCTCCTCTCTCTTCCACTAAAGCCCATGTAGGCCCATTAAGCCCACAGAGGGGTTCCGGTAACCCCCCGGTACTCCGGTAAATGCCCGAACTCATCCGAAACCATTCCGGTGTCCAAACATAACCTTCCCAATATACCAATCTTCATGTCTCGACCATTTCGAGACTCCTCGTCATGTCTGTGATCACATGCGGGACTCCGAACTACCTTCGGTACATCAAAACACATAAACTCATAATACCGATCGTCATCGAATGTTAAGCGTGCGGACCCTACAGGTTCGAGAACTATGTAGACATGACCGAGACTCACTTCCGATCAATAACCAATAGTGGAACCTGGATGCTCATATTGGTTCCTACATATTCTACGGAGATCTTTATCGGTCAAACCGCATAACAACATACATTGTCCCCTTTGTCATCGGTATGTTACTTGCCCGAGATTCGATCGTCGGTATCATCATACCTAGTTCAATCTCGTTACCGGCAAGTCTCTTTAATTGTTCCGTAATGCATCGTCCTGTAACTAACTCATTAGTCACATTGCTTGCAAGGCTTATAGTAATGTGCATTACCGAGAGGGCCTAGAGGTACCTCTCCGACAAGCGGAGTGACAAATCCTAATCTCGATCTATGTCAACTCAACAAACACCATCGGATACACCTGTAGAGCATCTTTATAATCACCCAGTTACGTTGTGACGTTTGATAGCACACTAAGTGTTCCTCCGGTATTCGGGACTTGCATAATCTCATAGTCATAGGAACATGTATAAGTTATGAAGAAAGCAATAACAATAAACTAAACGATCATAGTGCTAAGCTAACGGATGGGTCAAGTCAATCACATCATTCTCTAATGATGTGATCCCGTTCATCAAATGACAACTCATGTCTATGGTTAGGAAACTTAACCATCTTTGATTAACGAGCTAGTCAAGTAGAGGCATACTAGTGACACTTTGTTTGTCTATGTATTCACACATGTACTAAGTTTCCGGTTAATACAATTCTAGCATGAATAATAAACATTTATCATGATATAAGGAAATATAAATAACAACTTTATTATTGCCTCTAGGGCATATTTCCTTCATGCTCTGCTCCCCGAAAGGATTAATGCCATCTGCGCTTAAACCAAACTATACGTTCCTTGGGTCACCTGCAAACTCAGCCCAGTACTTTCTCTCAATTTTTCTCCACTGCAACCCGTCAGCGGGTGCTCTCAACTTTCCGTCTTTCTTACGGTCCTCTCTGTGGCATCAATTTGGCATGCTCTTCGTTTCTGAACAGACGTTTCAACCGTGGTATTATAGGAGCATACCACTTCACCTTGGTAGGAACCCTCTTCCTGGGGGGCTCGCCGTCAACATCACCAGGGTCATCTTGTCTGATCTTATACCGCAATGCACCGCATACCGGGCATGCGTTCAAATCCTCGTACGCACCGCGGTAGAGGATGCAGTCATTAGGGCATGCATGTATCTTCTGCACCTCCAATCCTAGAGGGCCTACGACCTTCTTTGTTGCGTACGTACTGTCGGGCAATTCGTTATCCTTTGGAAGCTTCTTCTTCAATACTTTCAGTAGCTTCTCAAATCCTTTGTCAGGCACAGCATTCTCTGCCTTCCACTGCAGCAATTCCAGTACGGTACCGAGCTTTGTGTTGCCATCTTCGCAATTGGGGTACAACCCATTTTTGTGACCCTCTAACATGCGATCGAACTTCAGCTTCTCCTTTTGACTTTTGCACTGTCTCCTTGCATCAACAATGACCCGGCGGAGATCATCATCGGGCACAATATCGTCTGGTTCCTCTTGATCTTCAGCAGCTTCCCCCGTTGCAGCATCACCGTATTCCGGTCAGAGTAAGACTTCGTATTCCCACATATAGGGCATGGACAGCACATAAAACCATTTTGCTTGTTTGCCTCAGCCACTTCGAGAAAATTATGCACGCCCTTAACGTACTCGAAGGTGTGTCTGTCACCGTACATCCATTGCCGGTTCATATGCGTGCATTATATATAATTAAGTGTGTCAAAAACCATTACAGAACATCATGGATAGATAAGTGACCAAATTAATTGAAGTTCATCATCACATCAAAACCAAAGTACATACATAGTTCTCATTGAACAACATATAGCTCTCCAGAGCATCTAATTAAACCATACATTGAAACTATGTAAAACATTTCAATGCACCAACAAATGCGATCATAATCGCAACCAAGGTAACAATTTATCCAACGGCATAATGATACCAAGCCTCGGTATGAATGGCATATTTTCTAATATTTCTAATCTTCAAACGCATTGCATCCATCTTGATCTTGTGATCATCGACGACATCCGCAACATGCAAATCCAATATCATCTTCTCCTCCTCAATTTTTTTATTTTTTTCCAGTAATTGTTTTCTTCTTCAACTAAATTTAACCCGTCGACAATAGAGACGGTTGGAATTTCCGGTTCACATACCTCCTAGGTAAATAAAATCTATGTCACGTTGGTCGGCATAATTGTCATAAACAATAAATGAACCAAATAGTTATAAAAGATAATATATACCACATCCGAATCATAGACAGGACGAGTGCCGACGGGGGCGGATACCAAAACCATCGCACTATATAATAACAAGCAATAATAAAAGTAAGAAAATTAGACAAGTATCTATCTAAAGTAAGAATTTTTCTTTCTTTCAGAAAGAAGATAAGAACAAGAGGCTCACCACGGTGGTGCCGGCGACGAGATCAGCGCGGGCGATCGACGGCGGTGAATACGGGAACGGGACGTCATGAACCGCTAAACCTAGACAAATCTCGAGGAAAATGGAGTTTTGAGGTCGAGCTTCGAGAGGAGAAAGCTTAACTAGTGTGGCTCGGGCATTTCATCAAACACATCATGTGCATAGGAGGTGAGCTAGAGCACCACAAAGCTCTCCCCTCGCCGGCCAGAAAAACAGAGCAGTGTGGAGTGCTCTGCTCGCCAGCGATGGGGTATATATAGCCACCTCATTGGTCCCGGTTCGTGGCCGGAACCAGGACTAAAGGCCCCCCTTCTGTCCCGGTTCCATCCACGAACCGGGACCAATGGCCGTGGGCCAGGAGCGAGGACCATTGGTCCCGGTTCGTGCCTGGAACCGGGACAAATGGGTCCAGACGAACCGGGACGAATGCCCCACGAGGCCCGGCCGGCCCCCTGGGCGCACGAACCGGGACGTATGCCCCCCATGGGTCCCGGTTCGTGATTGAACCGGGACTAATGGGCTGGCCAGGCCCGAACCAAAGCCCTGTTTTCTACTAGTGCTCATATCTGTCGTATATTTGGGCTTGATATGAAGGGTGCCAGTCAGCCCGGGCCTTTGTCTGTGATTTGAGCGCTCATGTTGGGTCGGTATTTTGTGACCGGTCAGTGACCGGACTGCCTGCTCGGGCGTTTGAGAGGTCCGGCTATAGATGCGCTAAGGCCACACCATAGTGATATGTTGCAACACCACCATGTGTGTTCTGCCATAGTCATATGTCTTTTCCGGGTATTTAATTATATAAATGTAAACCCACATTTTCACACCCATATCCTTTACCATTGATCCTGTACATGTGGCACAAAACAAGCACCTTTATATGTTTCTGATCAACCATGTAATTTGTACATAACTTGATGACTCTTGTGCGACATAGCCTTGGACGATGACACACCACAAGTGTAGGGGGTTCGACTATAGATTTTTTTGAAAGTAAAGAGTGTCAAACCCAACAAGACCCGGATGGTATTATCTTATGGAAATAGTTAGCATCTATTGCAAACGTTGAATAAAGTGACAATAGTATTTTTGATGGTTCAGATGATTACAAGAATAAAATCACAATAAGTAGCCTCGAGGACAATGCCACTTCATCGACGCGTCGTAGCTCTTGAACCCTTCTCATTCGAGGGGGCACTTCTCCTCTGAAGGGACACTCCTCAGACGGATGCCCCTCAACCATGTACCGCCGGCCCGCCGCCTCACGATGTTTCTTCTGGTTGCCACCTCTCTCCTTCCTTGTTATTTAATTATCTACTGATGCGTCACTTGTCTTCTCCGAGGTACTCAACCTCTTAAGGTATATTGTAACCCGGTATTTTGCAAGTGCACACGGCTAGTTAACCTAAGACAAATCAGAGAAAATGCGTATATTTTGTACCATCATTTTGTGTGTGTTCCAAACCATTATAAAGTAAGATTGTCTTCAAATTTTTAGGGTTAGATGTTGCCCAGATTTTATTTCATTGAGACCACACAGACTTAGAGGAAAACAACACACACACATAAGGACTATCTATGGTTCACTCAACTTCCAAATAGTCATTTTTCAGTTGATCTTCTCGTCCTCTTTTCCTTGCACGGGATTGTTTTTTTTTTGGAACGAAGACGCTAGACGCGTCCGGCTTTAAATTAATAAAGCCCTCAGGCACTAGTTCAGCAAGTTACAAACCAGGAAAGCAGAAACCAGGTTCAGTCCAAGAGGACGACAGAAAACAGCACAGAGGTTCCACGCGAAGGCAGCATTACAACATACAAATCATCCAACGCAGAAGACCTATCTAACATGAAACATCCACCGAAGGCACCAAAAGCATCATCGAGTCGTCGAGTCTTGTCTTGCCATCACCTGGATAGTCTTGATTCGTGCCATGGCCTCTGACATGCGCTCAGCATCGCGCTCCTTCCCCAGCGGAGTCCAAGTCTGTAAGAAAAGGTGACATTTGAAGATCACATCCGCAGGGTGATTAGGAAATTTTTTCTCAATCGTAATTTTATTGCGCGTCGTCCAAATAGCCCACAGTAACGCCCCTACGCAACGCCAAGCGATTCTACTACTAGTCCCTCTCGTGGTTTTAAGGATGGCAATCAAGTCGTTCCCCGAGGCTGGGTTCCAGTTTGAGTGGAAGGCTTCCCTAACTGCACTCCACGCGAACCTGGCTAGGTGACATCTAAAAAAGACGTGGTTAGCATCTTCACCTAGACCGCACACAGTGCAGGTACCGTCATCCGGACCGTTACGTTTTGCCACATTATCCGACGTGGGCAGCCTATTTCTGAGCATTTGCCACATGAAGATTTTAATTTTCAAGGGCAGGCCTGCCTTCCATAGCCCCCTAGCTATGTCTAGTGCTGTCCCTTCAGTAAGCTTGTTGTATAAAGATTTAACCGAAAATTTTCGGGACGCTGTCAAGCTCCATTCGACCAAATCTTCGCCCGGCCCTATACGGTTGTCACCAATTTGATGCACTAGGTCGTCCCATGCCTCCCGTTCGGCATTGGTAAGGGCCCTCATAAAATGGATCGCTGGAGGGTCAGTACGGGCTGCCTCTCCCACTAAGATGTTGGTGTCAGTAGCGATCCGAAAAAGATTGGGGTGACTTTGCCAAAGGGGAGAGGCTCCCAGCCAATGATCCAGCCAAAAGCGAGTGGATTGTCCATTTTGAATCTGGAATTTGGCCCCGATAGCAAACGCTGGTCGGACCGCTTGGATCCCTTTCCAAAACACGGAGCCGTTGGCCGGGGCACTGAAAGGATTCCCATTTGGGAAGTACTTAGCCTTTAGCAGCTGAGCCCAGAGACTCATCTCGTTTTGGGCAAGCCGCCACCACCATTTGGACAGAAGGGCTACGTTCATAAGTTTGGAGTTTAGGATCCCCAAACCTCCGAATTTTTTTGGCCTACAGACAGCCGCCCACTTTACCAGGTGATAATTCCGCTTGATTCCAGTTCCTTCCCAAAAGAACCGGGATCGCAGTGTATCTAGCTTAGCATGCACGCCATCAGCTAATAAGAACATCCCCATAGTGAATAGGGGCAGGGAAGAGAGGCTCGAGTTAGTTAAAATGAGCCTAGCCGCAGAAGACAAAAACCGCCCACGCCACGGGCTAACCCTATTGGCCACCTTCCCATACAGCGGCTCCCACTCTGAAATCGAAAGTTTACGATGCGATATAGGAAGCCCCAGATACTTTATTGGAAAGCTCCCAAGCTTACAATTAAGTAGATTTGCGGCACGCCGGCTTTGATGGTCGTCCATCCCCATGGTGATGACCTCGCTTTTATGAAAATTAATTTTCAGTCCGGACAGGATCTCAAAGGCTAATAACAAAAGCTTAATGGAGGCGATGCTATGGTCGTCGGGCTTAAACAAAAGCAAGGTATCGTCTGCATATTGTAGATGGGTCACACCACCCGGGATGAGGTGTGGAACGAGTCCCTTAACATGACCAGCCTCGCTGGCCTTGGACAGCATAGCTGCCAAAGCGTCTGCCACAAAATTAAAGACAAGTGGGGAGATGGGATCGCCCTGTCTTAACCCTTTCCTATTACGAAAAAACTTCCCCATTTCACCATTGACAATTACCGAGGTGTTGCCACTCGAGATCAGATGCATGATCCGGTGTACGAAACCCGCCTCAAATCCCTTTTTGAGGAGGACTTCCCGCACGAACTCCCAGTTTACGCGGTCGTACGCTTTTTCAAAATCAAGCTTGAGGATAACGCCCTGTCCACGAGTGCGTTTTAACTCGTGGATTATCTCCGTGAGCGCAATAGGCCCTTCGAGAATGTTTCTACCCTTAAGGAAAGCGGTCTGGCTCTTTTGGATAACTCGTTGGGCAACCGGCGCTAACCTAGAGGCAAAGGCTTTGGCGCATAACTTGAAGGGAACATTTAGGAGCGTGATCGGACGGAACAGCTTGATTGTATCCGCCCCTTTGACCTTGGGAATCAAACAAATCGCCCCATAATTAAGTCTCGAGAGGTCAACCGTACCTAGGGCGAAGCCATTGATAATAGCTTGGAAGAGTTCTCTAAGGAAAGGCCAAAACTTTTTAAAGAACTCTACCGGCCAGCCATCCGGGCCTGGAGCCGTGTCGTTCTTCATGCCCGCAAGCGCTAGGTCAATTTCTTGTGGCGTAAAGGACAGCATGAGTGCGTCGTTTTCCTGTTGAGACACCCTCTCCTCCGGCCCCCATAAGTCTTCCCTAAGACTTAAGCTTTTCTGTTCGGCTGTTCCCAACAGCTCGACAAAGAAATCAAAGATGTGCTTAACGATTTCAGACTGGGACACCAGAGTCCCATGCTCCGACTGTAGTCTTAGGATGGTACTCTTGCGTTTACGGCCGTTGGCGTACGCGTGGAAGTAGCCAGTGTTGGCGTCACCTTTCACGACCCACTTGACGTCGCCCCTACATCGCCAGTACTCCTCCTCTGCTCTAAGGATAGCCAAGACCTGGTTTTCCAGAGAGTATCGATGCTCCCATTCGTCGCCAGAGAAAGGTCTGGCATCCGCCTGCGCGTCTAAAATCGCGATTTCTTCCACGATGCGTTCCCTTTCCCTTTTAGACTCGCTGCCGTGGTTGGCCCCCCCTCCCCTGAGGAAAGCCCGCAAAGCCGCAGCCGCAGTGGACCAGAACTCTACTGGTCCTCTTTGACACCCCACCTGGTCGCCAATCATGGCCCAACGAGTCGTGACCAACTGGCAGAAGCCCTCGTGTTCGAACCACGCCGTCTCGAAGAAAAATCTACGGCTGCGACGCCTACTGTCCTCCCCTGACGACAGAATTAAAGGGACATGGTCTGAACCAATGCGCGTCTCGGCCATTAAGGTACAGAGGGGGAACAGGGCCTCCCAATCGCTTGAACAAAAAACACGGTCTAGAACACATCGCACTGGAACCCGCTGTTTGTTTGTCCAAGTGTACCTTGCACCTGTCCGCGCAATTTCCCTAAGAGCCGCGGCCGCGATAGCATTGTTGAAAAGGGACACCCTAGCCCAGTCAATGCTGCTATTGCTCTTGTCCGCCCCCGAGCGAATCAAGTTAAAGTCCCCGCCCACCACGATGGGCAAGTTGGCCGCTCGCTTGGCCTCGACCAAGGTTGTGATTTCCCCCAAGAAATCTGCAGACCTCGCGTGGTCCGCCGGCCCGTAGACACTGACAATCACCCAAGTAGCCAAGGATACCCGGTGACGGACAGTAACTGCAATATAGAATAAACCCGGCTCCCACGCAATAACATCACATATATCTCTATTACAACCCATCAGCTGACCTCCAGAGTGCCCCATGGAAGGGGTCCAAAACCAGTCAAAACGCTGTAGAGGATCATACGCCACTAAATCTCTAAACGAGAAATCAGCCTTAATAGTCTCTTGGAGCGCAACAAAATCGATATGTTCTTTAGACATATACTCTCTGAGCTGCGTACGCCGCCCCCCATGGCCGCATCCACGAATGTTCCAGAAGATGTATCTCATCAGATAACCCTATTACGCAGGCGAACTCCACGGGAACTCACCGCCTTGGCCACACGCTTCCTTGCCGGCGCTCGGCTGGAAGAAGGCAAGTCCGAGGCCACCCCGGCCTCGTCTTCCTCGGTGGGCGAAACTACAGCACCAGCCCCTACTGGTATCACGGCCAGACCGTCCTCGGGCTGCACAACCGCACAACGGGCGGCAGCAGCCGCAAGAGCGGCCTGAGCATCTTCACGCGCGCGAACTAAGGGAATGATATCCAAAGGCGATGAATCTAGTGCAACGCCACTATCGTGAAGAATCTCAGCTAGATGGACGTCAGAAAAGGCATTTAAGATCTTGTAAGAGGGGGAAGGGTTACCTGTCACGTCCATGTTCTTGTCAGCCGCACGGAGCTTGGCGCTTTCCAATGATGATAAGTCCCCGAGCTTGGCCTTGGCGCGCACGCTAGGAGCCCGGGTCGCCACCGGAGTCGCCCTCGAACGCTTGGCCTTGGTCGCCGGCCCTGGCGCCTCCAGAGCCGCTCCAAGCTCTCCACCCAGCGCTTCGATCGCACCCGCCGCCTCCTTGGCCCCCGTCTTGTTCCCTGGTTTCCTCCCTGCTGTCTTCTTGCCCTGCCGTCCGGAGCCGCTCGACATCCGCTTGCCCGAGGCCGGGGTAAGGTCTGTTGCCTCGCGACCTGACCCCGAGCCCCCTACGCGCGCTGGAGAAGCATGCAAGGGGTCTGACTCCTTCGACACCAACGTCAAGGGCACAGGCTTGATTTGAGGCAAGTTGGAGCCGTACTGGTCGAAGGACTGATCCAGGGAGCGGGCGAGGGGGGGAAACTAACAGCAGTGTCTTGAGTAGCTATCACACCCAACTTTTCCCAAGTCTCCGTGTCGATGGAAGTGTCTGGAATACTCTCTTCGGGGTCCTCTTGCAGCTCGCCCATCTCCACATCTTGGCCAGCCGGGGCCGCACCCGCGCCCGGCGCCACCTGCTGGTGCCCCCCAGCCGCAGAGTTGCCCGTTGCCGCACCCTTAGCAACTTGCTTGGAGTGAATCACCGCGGATGTCCCGGGCTTGAGATTGGGCTGCCCGCCCGCATCACGTTGGCTTTGTGGGAGGGGGCGGATGGGCCCGCCCCAGACGCACCACTTCCGTCCCCCAGCCTCCGCGGCATCCGCTCCACCTCCACCTTGATCTGATACCCTTCTTGGTTAAACCACACCTCGACCGTGCCGTTAAGTTTAGCCGGCGACTTGCAGGCCAATTTCATCCTCACAGGCCCCAACTTTATGAGGGAAAGCTCGTCGACCACGATCGGACGTCCCAGCATCTTAAAAGCCTCCTTGATTCGCTCGATCTTGCGGTGTTTCTCAGGGATCCCGTAGAGCCGCACCCAAGCTTCTGGCATCACCATCGGGGGGATCACCTCTTGCTCCACATCACGCACCCTAGCAATGATATCGTTGATAGACAGGAAAAGCTTGCCACTAGTCCGGGCCATATGCAGGAGATCTGCTGAAGGGAACACCACCATGAAATCGTCCTCTCCTACTTGGGTGACTTGCCAGTCCCACTCCCCCGTGACCATGTGGTTGAGCTCCTGAACAAGAATCCGCAGGCTCAGACGTCCTGGCTCAGCCGAGAGGATGGCGGCGTTGCCAACAGAGAGCTGTCGTGGACCCTCGGATTCCTCCTCCTCTTCGAATTGCAGACAAAAGAAGCCTTCCCCAGAAATTGCGCTACCCATGATCTGCAAAC
Source organism: Triticum aestivum (assembly GCF_018294505.1). Lineage (NCBI taxonomy): Eukaryota > Viridiplantae > Streptophyta > Magnoliopsida > Poales > Poaceae > Triticum > Triticum aestivum. The sequence goes on along the minus strand of NC_057802.1, from coordinate 405,162,686 downwards.
AAGGCTGCTGACCCCTCGTCGGGCAGTGCGCAGACGCGTGTCCCTCCTCCTTGCACAGCACACACAAAGACTTGAACTTACACTGCGACTGGAAATGGCCAAGTCTCCCGCACTTGAAACATTCCACCTCCGGGGCCTTCGGCACATCCTCCATTGGGATGGGTTCGTCCGCCGTACCCTTCGATCCAGGGAGGAGCGGCACCGTCTGGGGGGCGGAAGCCGCCCTGGGCCTCTTGGCCAATGGATCCCCGTGGCCACCACCACAGTTAGGATAATCCATTGGTTTCCGCTCCAGCTCCCGCCGCCGCGCCATCTCCTTCTTCTTCTTCTTTCTCTCCTGCTGCTGGATCCACCAGGGGGGAGGAGGACCCCAATCCCCCTCGCGCCCCACTTGCTCTTGGAAGCGGTCGGATCTACCACTTTTCCTCGCACGCATCTCCTGCGACGCCTTCTCCCGCAGGTCTCTCTCCCTCCGCCGCTCCCCATCCAGGTCTTGGGCCTCCATCGGCCTCTTCTCCATGCGCCGCTCGCTCATCACCGCTGCAGCAAACGAAATGGGAAGCGAGGGAAGGGGGTGGGGCGGATGGATCTGGCGAGGTGAGCAAGGCGCCGCACCTCGTTTCTGGTTGCGGGAAACCCTAGCGAGGGGGCGAGGCAGCCGCGCCGCAGCCATATATATGTGCCGTGGCTGGGCCTAGCCCTAGGAAGCGCTGGCGCGTGCCTAGCCGGGCCAGTCGGCCCAGTAGGAACCAGGCCACCGCCCGCAGGCTGATGTGTGGGCCCCACTTGGCAAGACACACCCTCGCCACCCGTCCCAGGCACGGGGGCCGGCCCACGGCCCACTAGCCCGACCACGGCCCCAGGCCCAGCAGCGCCAACCCTAGCCTGCGAGGAAACAGAGCCATCGACCTCCGCCGACCGCCCTGCCGCCGCCTCCACCTCCTCCGGCCCCTGACCGGCGGCGGCGGCCACCTGCGACGGCAGGCTCGGCCACGCAGCCTCCGAGGCTACAGGAGCGAGCATCGCTGACGCCGCCCTCGACCTGATCGTCCGCGCGGCATCTCCAGGAGACGCCCCCCTGACCGGGGTCTGCGAGGGCTGCCAGGCCCGAACAGCGACGGCGCGCGATCCCCGGCCACCCGGAGCGAAGCGACGGCGCGCCCCAGCGGCGCCGCTCCCCTCGGCTTGCGCGTAGGCGACAAAATCACCCAACGACGGGCCCTCCGGCACCGGCCGCCCTGCCTCTGACTCCAGATCCTCGCCGACCACTTCCTCCGGCTCCTCTCCTGCCAGCGCCCAAAACCTACCTCCTACGGACGCCACCACCGAACCCACCGCCGCGCCCCGCCGCGACCAAGCCGGGGAGGAGCCAGGACCTCTCCTAACCACCTCCCAGCCCTCGCCGGCCGGAGCACTGGGCGACCAGGGCACGGCGCCCGAGCCGTCGCCAGAAGGAGCGCCTAACGGTCTACTCATCCGCTTTCTCTCTGAAGCATGCACGGGATTGTTAGCGTTGATTTAGAAAAAAAGAAGTCAAAAGTCTAACAAACCGCAAAATAGGGGAAGAGTCTTATCGTCAACTTCTACTATCGGATTTAAGCTTCATGCTCCGCCATTTGATACTTTCTAGAGTCTTATGCTTTGATGGTCATTAGAACTAACTGAGGGTGTGTTTGGTGGAAGGCCAAGTATGGATGGATTCCGACCTTTTTTGGGGTTGAAAACAGTCAAGCAAAGTATTTGGCTGTATGCAAGAGATGATTCAATTGGGATGAGACCACAGCCAGAACCATAACCTCTTCACATGGCCATGCATGCAAAGGGTGGCAGCTTCAGCTGATGGATTTTAGCGGGTTCATAATCTTTGAGGTATATTCTATATAGTTGACTGAGACCGTACGTTGGGTTTGGAACCAAACACCAGAAAATGGACAATCTCAACCCATCCCTCACTCTCGTTTCAACCAAACACACCTAAGGCCATGTACAACGCAGGTGCCTGTGCACCGGTGCTAGATGCGTTGCGTCTTAGAAATTCTGTTACTTCCTGATGCAGAGTGCATTCACGGGGGTGCTAGTTTTTATTCTTCTTATGTCATAGTTGTAGTTTGTCAACCGCAGGTTTGGTCGCTTCGTTTTTTTTTTCTTTTTTCTCGCTTAGGCATAGCTAGCTTTGGTCATATATGACTTTGCTATTTGTCGGCGTTTTGTGTGTGCGTGCGTGTGTTCGTAGTGATTTTGTGCATTCTACCTATGCAGAGGTCGGATATGTGCTTATTGTATTTTGAGTCAATAAAATCCACCTTTTACCGGAAAAAATATCAATGAAGACACTGGGTTTAAGCATTCGTGGCTTGCAGGGAGCAGTTATTTCTCCCGAGCACCGGCTAGCACCGGACGGAAATATTTGCTTCTGCCTGCCTTACTAAGCACCTGTGCAATACAATCTCTAGAAAAAACCCGGGTTTTCTTTACTCAGGCACCTGTGTAAGCACCTGCCGTTGTACAGGGTCTAAGGAAGCCTCCCGGCGCTCTCAAGCTGGAGTGACAATACGTGCAAATGCAACACGGCGAAACCGAATGCATGCACGAAACAATTACTCCCTCCATTTTAAAATAGATGACCCAATTTTATACTAATTTTAGTACAAAGTTAATATAAAGTTGGGTCATGTATTTAGGTCGCTCCCATTAGAAGCAATTCGACCCTTGATCAGTAGAAGCAATTCGACCCTTGATCAGCACTAGCCATGCATCAATGCCGTCAAGTGGTGTGCGGTCCACATGCATGCCATCCATCCATCCTGCCGATCAATTCGGTACCCACACAGCTGGCACGTCCCACCCCACCTCGCGCTATAAAACGCTTCCCACTGAAATCATCACACCACACCTCACCACCCTGCCATGATCAACGCACCACACACACCTACACCTGAACAACATTCTCATCTCCTCTGCACACAAAGGAACTACAATATTCAGCATGGAGGGCATCGTGCAGCTGCAGCAGGAGCGGGAGCACTGCGTCACGGAGGTACCGGAGGTCGATGGCGCCGAGCTTCTCGTCGAGCTCCTGGACGCGTCGCTCGCCGTCGAGGAGGAGGAGGAGGAGGCGGCGGCAGTGCACGGCAAGCGTCATCAGCTCGGCTTCCCGGCCGACGACGTCGGCGATGGCTGGGTCGACGACGGCCTGCAGGAGCTGAACTTGATCCACCCGCACCAGGAGGCGGGCTGCGAGGACTGCGGGCTCGACGGCATCGTCGTGTCCGGCTTCGACGGCTGCGGGTGTTCGCCGGGGCCGTACGTCCTGGACGACGACGGCAACGCCGTGGGGTACTGGGCGGAGGAGATGGAGGGCGCCGCCTTTGGCTTCTTCAACGGCGACCGCGTGGGGGAGTGGTACTCGGACGGCATGGCCATGGAGTGGGACGAAGGGAGAAGCTACTGCTCCTTTTACCCTTCCTACGGCGGCGAGGCGTGCGCGGAGCAACCGTACATCAGTCCATTGTGGGAGTGAACTAGTTCTCTATCGTGACAAAAAAAAAGTCTAGTAGTCTGGCTAGAAGTGTGTGTGAGCCTTTTTTTTAGCTAGAAGTGCGTGCGAGCCTTTTTCTTAGCTAGAACTAGAACTAGAAGTGTGTGTGAGCCTTTGTTTTTTGAGCCAAAATTGTGTGTGAGCCTTTTTTTGGAGCCAAAAGTGTGTGTGAGCCGTGAACAGTGTCTCTATCTAGTAGATACCCGTGGGCCATGGCAGATTGGCCGGTGGGCCTTGCATGTCATGTCTGCATTTTGCGACTTTAGCACGACCTGAAGGGTTGACGTGGCTATACACGGAAGTTCTCGCCCAAGAGCACCTCCAGCGAACCATGCAAAGATTCACGTGGATGCTGCCGTGAGACCAGGACGAGGCGGTTCTGCAGCCGTGGTGTGCAGGGATGCCGATGGTAACTATTTGGGTACTAGTACTGTACTGCTTTGGTGGTGCAAGGAATGGATGATCCAATGACCCTGGAGGCGCTGGCCTGTAGGGAGGCACTTTGTGCTGCCGAGGATCTTCTCTTGCAGCATTTTGTGGTAGCGTCAGATGCAAAACAAGTAGTGCGGGACATTGCTCAAGGCTCTCATGGCAAACATGGTGCAATCATCAGCAAGATCAAAGCTCCTTCTACCGCCTTTTCTTGTAGCTTTATTTTTGAAGGTCGAGATAGTAATATAGAAGCTCATAGTTTAGTTAGATACACTCTTAATCTAGTTTCAGGGCGTCATGTGTGATTTGGCCAACCACATAATGTAAACATTATACCACTATATGTGGAATTCGATCAATAAAGAGCATGCTTTTCCCTCAAAAAAAATAGCACGACCTGAATTTGCTGAAGAGAGCATGAGTCCCTCATGTTATCTGAGAAACAATGGCGTGCAGAGAAGCGCCGAGGATCTCCTCATCCAACAGTTCGTGGTGGCATCAGATGCTAAACAGATTATCAGACATCGAGCAAGGCAACTATGGAAAACATGCAGCCATCATTAGAGAGGTTAATGATCATAGTACTTCTTTTTCTTGTAAATTTATTTTTGAAGGTCGAGGTAGCAATGTCGAAGCTCATAGTTTAGCTAGATATGCTTTGAATTTAGTTTCTGGGCATCATGTGTGGTTTGCCCAACCACATGACGATAACGTTATCCCACATTTTATGGACTTTGATTAATAAAGTCGGCCTTACCCCTAAAAAAAGAGTGATTTGACTAATTTAGTTCTGCTTGCGATCGTGTCAGTGTTATTTTATACTCCCTTTATAAAGAAATATAAGAGCACTTAGATCACTAGATATATTTTTTACAGAAGGAGTAGATTGCTTATATCTGAAATGAGTACGAAACTGTTGACTGGTTGCTTATTTGTCTGTAGTTGACAGTTCTGTTATTTTCTTGGGCATGATTTTTTTTCGAAACGGAGGAAAAAGATTTGCCCAATCCATTAAACAAGGAGAGAATAGAGTTTAGAGTTTTATAAACACCCATAAAAACGCCATGACAATTACTCGCCTGACAACAAATTCCCTAGTTTATTAGCGCCCGTGGTAACCCAAAGGTTGGCCTCCTCCAAGATGATGTTAAGGAGAATAGGCGGTGGCATGCTTTTGTGACGGAACACTAGCATTTCTTTCATTCCAAATGGTCTAAGAGACAAGCATGGTGAGCGAGGCTATTGCATGCCAATTAGGATTGCTATTATCAGTTTTCTTGTCCCACCACTCATTGACGGTATCATCAAGGTGCCATGTGGAGATATCCATGTGATATAAGCCAAGCTTCTCGATGATGGCCCTCCAAAGCCTAATCATGTAGCAGCATTTGAAGAAAAGGTGATCGCCTGTTTTTTGCTCCCTCTTGCAAAGAGGGTAAATGGCACAATTTGGTCACCCGCGCCTCTCCAAGTGATCGATTGTCCAAATTCTATCTTGCAATGCCAACCAAGCAAAGAACTTAACCTTGGGAGGAGCCCAACCCTTCCAAAACGTGCGGTCCATGTGAGAGAGGGTCAAACCAAGGAATTGGGCCTTGAATGCGGTGGCTGCCATGTAAATTCTATTATTCGCATGTTTCCAAACAATTTCATCTTTGGCTTGTTCATCAAGGTGGAAGTTGAGCACAAGCATCCAAAGAGTGAAAATTTCCCGAATGTGGACACCGAAGATAGCGGTGTTGTGGTAGATTTTGAGGATCCACACATTCCCTCTAAGAGCCTCGCACACCTTCCAATTCTTCTGTCTTGATGCCTCATGGATTAGCTGCGCAATATCCTTGGGCTTGCACCTAAGAAGCCAAGGGTCGTCCCAAAACGGTGTTCTTGTGTCGTCACCCACGGTGATAGTGGTAGAGGCGTAGAAAAACTCCAGGTCATCCTCGGTGCAAGGGTTGCCAAAACACACCCAAAGCTTGTGGTGCTCCGTCCATTCATACCAAAGCCAACGTAGGCGCAAAGCACGTGCAAACTTGTCGGTATTGAGCACTCCTAAACCACCGTATTCCTTTGGTCTGCACAACACTTTCCAATTGACGTTGCACTTGGCTCCCGTTGTTTTATCTGCGCCGGACCAAAGGAAAGCCCTCTCAATTCTGTTTAGGCTATGAAGTGAGCTTGGCAGCACGATGAGAGGCATGATAGAGTACACCGCTTGGGAGGAGATGACCGACTTGACAAGGGCCGTGTGTCTGAAATTGACAGAGAGAAGAAACATTGCTACAAAGATTTGTGCAGTTTAATTCGTGGAGGAGCAGTACTGAAAATCTAAGGGCTGTTGCAGTGTACTCCCTCCGTAAACTAATATAAGAGCGTTTAGATAACTATTTTAGTGATCTAAACGTTTTTATATTAGTTTACACAGGAAGTATTATACTAATCGGTGGGAGAACAATTAACAAATATGCAGGGTTGTGCACCAAATCATCGAATGGAAAATGTGAAGGCTGGACAGGGGTAACTGTATTTAGGAATTTTCGTAGGATCAAAGTTGGATCCACTGTAATGAGTTTCTGAGCAGAGTTTCATCGGCCCTCAAACCACATGGAACAAGTAAAAAAGTTACAAAGTTAAGTGAAGCATCGTAACAAATGGATAAAGCTAGTAACAAAAGAAGCATAAGCCCACATATACATTTACTGAGAAACAAGGGATTCAGAAGAATACATACAACAATTCCGCTAAATCAGTACGAGGATACAAAGCAAGAGCTGTGCTTATGTGGTTTCCCAAAAAACTTTCCTAAAAAACGATGGCTCCAAAACTAAACTGAAAACAGTCTACGTACACAAGATGCAATGCTACACACGGAATTTACAACGGAGGCACACTCTTCAGTTTTTTCTTCACAGTAAAAAACCCAAAACTGAAATCGACATGCAAAGAATGATACACAGGTCAATGGACAAGAAAAAGAAGAACAAGAGAAAAAAAGCATGGACGGTTTCATTCATGCATTTCATGATGCCATGTGTTCCCTCCCAGGTCAATGATGCGGCGGCGGGGCGGCTGCGCGGAAGGGACATGCGATGATCGCTTCAGCTCATGAGCTCCTTCTCCGCGCGCACAGGGGGCGGCCCGCCGTGGTCGGAGGCCGCGCCCGCGCCGGACGACATCCTGAGGTTCTGCTGCTGGTACACCTGCCGCAGCCTCTCGATCTCCTCCTTGAGCGCCTCCTGATGAGCTGCAGATCAAAACGGTTTTGGTTATTCCTCACGAGTCATGCAGGATGGATGGACTTGTGAATTTATGATTGGGTGGGAAGGAGTACTGACCGTCCTTGAAAAGCTTGTCCTGCGCCAGAGCTGCGATCCGCTGCTTGAGGTGGCTGTTGCCGACGGTGAGGATCGTCCGCTGCTGATCCAGAAATGCCACCCGGGGAGACAGTACGGACACCTCGTTCTGCAGATCAAACCATCGAAACGTCACGTGAGAGGTAGATAGACACCATGAGCGTAGTACGAGGGCAAGTAATAATAGCTCATTAATCCGAACTGGACATTTTTACAGTTACTACATGCCAGTCAAATTGGAAGGGGACACTAACTAACTAAACTGATGGCAGTTCACATGCCGCCAGAGTTAATTAGTTTTGACTGATGACTTGTCAGATTAACTCTTGGGTTTGACCCCAAACATCCTCCCTTTTCTTTTTTGTGATGTCTCCATGTGCAGCCAGCTTCTGACAGAATACACACACATACACAGCATATACCCTTAACGTGCGGCGCATGCAAGTGGGTACAGTAGGGTTGTTAAATGCTACCAGTGCACTAGCGCTCACATCATTGCTTAAGACAATAATCAGATGTGGCACCACTCACTACTAGGTGGGGCCGGGAGGCGCCTGCGCCTGCATGTGCCGTACCACTCACTGGCCGTGTAATTGGAGCGGGAGAGGAGAGGGACCGCCACTCCGTGAGATGCGAGCACGCAGCGCCATGTGCATTTGGATCACGCGAGCCACCCCCCGCCAGCCGGCCTTGGTTGGTAGGTACCGTACATCGCTGTGCGTATGCACGAGAGGGGAGCCTACTCATCCATCTCATTCATGATCCCACCCCACCCCACATGGGTTCTCACCAACATCATTTTGCTACCTTGCGTGCCAGCCAGCCTGCACCTTCGATCTAACCCTCTAGTGCACGCGGCGATTGATACGTTTGTGTCATTGTGTGCGCACGAGCGAAAACATCGGTATATGGGTACGTCGTGGTATGTCGTGAGTACACCAAATTAATGGGTACGTACGTATACATCGCCCTGCCCTGCGAGTGCGAGCGACGTGCACATTTTGTGATACAAAACCACGCAAGGCCGAGTGTGCGCTAGCTCTTGCGCATGCATGCACGCATGACAAGAGCGTGCATGAGCTGCATGCATGCCGAAATTGTGCTCACGGGCGTGTCTACGGAATTTTCTTAGAGCATCTTCAACAGACGCCCAACGAAGACGCGCTCTAAATTTTTTTTACAGCGTCAAAGTAGCGTTTAAGCGCTGTGAATGGCCGAACATCTCCAGCAGATGCTCAAAAATATACAGCCAAGCTATATCTCCAGCAGACGTCCAAAATTAATCACACGCGCCCGTATCCAGCTCGCCGTCCGTGGCATGCTCGGCGCCATGGTCATGGCCAGGCGCCGCCGCCCGTGGCCTGCTCGCCGCCGTGGCGGTGGCCACGTGGCCGCGGTCCGCCCCGCCCCGCCGCCGTGGCCGCGCCCGCCCCGGCGCCCCTCCTCTGCTCGCTTCGCCGTGGCCGCACCTGCGCCCCGCCGTCGTGGCCGCGCCCGCGCCCCGCCCATGCTCGCCTCGGCGTGGCCGCGCCCACGCCCCGCCGCCGTGGCCGCGCCCGCGCCCCGCCCCTGCTCGCCTCGCCGTGGCCGCGCCCCGCCCCCGCTCGCCTCGCCGTGGCCGCGCCCCGCCCTGCTCGCCTTGCCGTGGCCGCGCTCCTCCCCGCCCCGCTGCCGTCGTGGCCGTGCCCGCGTCCCTCCCCTGCTCGCCTCGTCGTGGCCGCGCCGCCCTGCCGTGGTCGCGCTCCTCCCCGCCCCGCCTCGCCGTGGCCGCGCCGCCCTGCCGTGGCCGGCTGGCGGGCTGCCGCACACACGCGAGGAGGCCGGCAGCGGGCGCACGTGAGGAGGCCGGGGGGCTGGCGCGCGCACGCGAAGAGGCCGACGGCAGCCAAGGACACACGGGGCACTTTTCACCATGAGTGGAAAGTTCAGCGCGCTCGAGCTCACGCGCCAAATATACGGCTTGCGATCCAGTTTCGTCCGGCGCGCTGGACACTTTTTACAGCGTGCTCTATTATGCAGCCTCTGTTGAAGTGCTATTTTCAACTCCGCGCGCGCTAAACTTGTGAATTTTTGGGCGCGGCGCTAATATTGGGCGTCTGTTGGAGATGCTCTTAGCATTACGTAGCGTACATCTATGATATACTGCTACTCAGTTTTCTACTCTGGCCAGGCGTGTAGCGCCTATCTGTGAGGCGTTCCACAATGTAGTGTGACGCCTTCGTGTCGGGCGTCACACAAAAAGGTCAACCGCGTGAAATAGTTTCACGGGCAGTTCATTTTGTAATTTGATTTCGTTCATAGGTCAAATTTGTCAAATTTGCCAAGGGGTGTTGGGCGACAAAATTAAAGGTCGGAGGCATGCGTGAAGTAGAGTGAGTGGCGTACGTGTCGTCAGCTTTTCAAGTATCGCTCCTAGAATTGAGATCCATATATTTCGACCAGCTAAATTTTTTTTCAGACAATTTGGACTAGCTAACTACGTACGTACTAGCTCGCCCTTTATGAAGCCCAGAAGTTATGAGTTTTGCACGTACTAGCTCATTAGACTGTTGTTAGTGAAGCAATTAGTAGCTAGCGGCAGGTGAGTATATATGTACCTGCAGCGTTGTGACGCACCGCTCGAGCTCGGAGATGTACTGCAGCTTCCTCACCCGAGATCTCTGAGCCGACTGGCGATTAGCCAGTATCCTGGAAACACACAATTCGGTCGGTCCATGAGTCGAATCGAGCTTGATAACCAGCACATTAATCAAGGAATCATCGCATGCATGCATTGGCATTGCGCGCGCACCTCTTGACCCTCTTGGGGTCGCGGATCGTCTCCGTGGACGAGGTCGGCGTGGCTTGCCCCGGCCCCGGCTCCTCCGGGTTAGCATCGTCGTTGTGCCCGTCGTCGTACCGGTCCTTGCCGTGCTTGTCGCCGTCGCTGTCGCTGGTGCCGTTCTCGGACCCCGGGGCCGTCGACCCTCCCTCGTCGGGGAACATGGACATGAGCTGGTCGTCGTCCAGCCTGTCGAAGTCGCCGGCCCCGCCGCAGCCTCCCGGCGCCATCTCCACGAAGGCCACCGAGTCGCTGAGCGACCTGCGGTGCGCGCCCCGGCGCGCCGCCGCGAACTCGGCGAACTCGTCCGCCCACACCGCGGCGGGCCCGTGGCCGTGGTGCTCCACGCCGGCGCCGGGCCAGTGGTGCGCCCCGGTCGCCGCCGTCGGGATCTTGGGCGGGAGCTGCGCCATTACGCTCGAGAGCGAGCCCGGCAATGCACAACAGCTAGCTAGCCGCTACCTCTCCTCCTAGCCACGCCAAAGCTAGCAAGAGTTGCGTAATGCGGTGTGCCGGCGTGCGTAGAGCCTTGTTTTATACTGGCCGAGGCTGGCATAGAGAGTAGCCTTCGCTGCTACTAACACTTGCTTGCGCCTCGTTGCTTGGGCGAGATGGGGGATGGAGATTGATGGGAATTGGAATCGGGGAGTCACATGGGACGAGACTTTTGGAACATGAGGACAGCCTGCGCCAGCTAGCTTGTCCGGAGGGAGTGGTGCGCGCGGGAAGGAAGGAAGGATGGATCGATGGATCGTCGAAGATGGTGGTGGGGATCGACGGTTTTAAGCGAGGCGGTTTTTAGTAGGTGGGCAGGAATCCCCATCCACGTGCCGCTGTCGATCTATCCACCCGTCCGTCCGTCCGCCCGTCCATGGATCTCATTCTCCCATCATTGCCTCTCAGTAGCTCGCTGCCTGTGCATATATGGCGAGAGCTGCAAGTAGCCGTCGCTGTCGCCTAAAATGGGCCGGATGTCAGCAGCGGCTAGATCTGATCTGCTGCGTGTGCGCTTTGAATTAATGGCCATGCAGCTGCTGATTGTGCTTTTGCCTGATTGCGATTACGAGCGGGAGATGGACATTCTTCTCATTCGTTCGTTCGTTCATGGCTAGTACGTAGTTTCAGACTCCATTGGCATGGCTCGACCGTGTCAGACATGGGAACGGATGGAAAGGAAGAGGCAGGAAAGCGTGTCAGCCTGCTGTCAGGTTGGTTTGCACCGGAAAGCTGCGTGCGCGCGTATCATTTGGTCAGAAAACGGGCATGTTCGCGAATCCTCGGGATCAGAGATCTCACCGCGTCTAATTCCATGCATGTTACGCGGGAATCTTCTGTCCTCTCTTTATCACGACACCTTCTACTGTACCACCCTTCCTCTTTGTTAATACAGTAATACTACTATACTCCAAAGAAGTCCAGTGACTTCTTTATTTTATTTTATTTTGAAACGAAAAGGTAGCTTGGTTTCTACCTTATATATTTCAAAACAGACAGAGCCTGAGGACCCAAAGGTCAATTACATGAGTTTGTGATTGCACCATGGTGCAAGGCCACAAACAGCCTGGGAGCAGAAGACACAAGGTAGGGGGTGAGAGGGCAGACAAGCGAGTAAATACACTAAGAAGGCATAGACACATGCATCAGCCATCAAGCAGATTAGACAAGAACAGAATATCACTCTTACCTTGCGGAAGTTTAGCATGGAATCGCCACATGCGGAGCAGATCCGCTGCGTAGAATCTGAGGTAAGGTTCGCACCAAACCTTGCTGTTGAAGACCCGGTCGTTTCAGGCATGCCAGTTGCACAGAGGCTTGCGTTGCAAAATTTAGCAAGTTGAGTGAGGAAAGTGCCAGGGGCGCCAAGTGCAAGAACTCCCAAAGGGTTTGTGCCGGTCGACAATGCAGGATCAAGTGCTCAATTGACTCCACAGCAGGGCATAGGTCGCAGTGTGCATTCGGGGCAATGGCTGACCAGCCCTTCTTTACCATGTTATCTCTAGTGTTTAGCCTTCCCCAAAAGGCCAGCCAAAGGAAGGTTCTGTGCTTCAAGGGAATAAGCTTGTCCCAAACCCACTGCTCGTACGGATATTGAACCCCTCTGAAAGTTAGCAGCTTGTAGAAATACCTCGTGCACGCACCCATATTGGAAAATGGTAGTAGACCGGGCGTCCTCAGAATCACTGACTGGGACAACATTTGTCAGAATCTCATGCAGAGTTTGAAGCTCAGATTGCGCAGCCCTCGAGAGGTTTGGATGGAGTTGGACCTCCCAGCCATTTGGGGAGAACTGCGAAGCAACAAAGGAGAACGGATCCCTCGTAAAGGAGTAGAGGACAGGCGGCACGAACTTCAGACGGCCGGAGTCAAGCCAACAATCTTGCCAGAAGGAAACCAGAGCCCCAGAGCCAAGCGAGCAGTGGGTGGAGCTGACAACCAGATGAATGCATTGTTTGAATCCTTTCCAGAAGGCCGTATCACCGCGGTGTGCAGCTAGGGACAGATCCCTCGTGCAATACTGCGTGGCAAACCAGATGTAGCAAGGGACGCCCGAGGGTTGCAAAACCTTTGCCACAAACTTGCATAGCATCGATTGATTGTAGGCACCAAGGTCTCGAACATCAAGGCCACCAGAGCTGCGTGGGAGTGTAACATGATCCCAGGCGACAAGACATTGGCCGCCCTTGATCTTGTTCTTGCCCTGCCAAAGGAAAGCACGCAGGAGGCCCTCCAACTTGCAGATGGATTCCTTCGGCCATGGGAAGCAGGCCATGAAGTAGCTGGGTATGCCAACGAGGACAGAGTTTAAGAGGGTGAGGCGGCCCCCCATAGGAAGGAAAGTGGCAAGCCAACCCGACAGGCGCTTGTCCACCTTGGGATGACTGGCAGGAGCATTGCATGGGAAATCTTATGCAGAGACAGCAGCAGACCGAGGTAGGTGCATGGGAAGGAAGACAGAGAGCAGCCGAGCAACTGGGCAATCTCCACAGCCACATCTTCATCCACCCCCACTGGCACCATGGTACTCTTGTGGAAGTTAATGTGCAGCCCTGAGAAATCTGAGAAGGCCTTTAGAATGCTCTTGATGACCCCAGCTTGCTGAACATCGCCACGGAAGATCAAAAGAGTGTCATCCGCGTATTGAAGCACAGGAAACATGGTACTAGCACCGAGGGGATGCATCAAGTTTCCATTTTGGAAGTGCCAGAGCAGAGCCTCTGAAGCACTTCAGCCACCAGGATAAAGAGATAAGGCGAAATTGAATCCCCTTGGCGAAACCCTCTCTTATGAGAGATAGGTTCCCCGACCTCTCCATTTAGCAGCACTCTGGAGATGTCCGTGGATAAAAGAGTGGTGATCCACTGTGTCCACAACGGGGGGAAACCACGGGCTTCAAGGACCTGGAGCAGGCAGCTCCAACTGACGTTGTCAAAGGCCTTGCGGAAATCCAACTTCAGCACAGTGATAGGTGGTTTTCTTCTGTGCGCAGTCTGCACCATATCCGCGGCCAGTGCAAAGTTCTCGATAATGGAGCGACCTTTGAGAAATCCAGATTGCAATGAGTGAACCAACTCAGGTATACGATGTTGCAGTCTGTTGGTCAAGACCTTGGAGGCCAACTTGGGCATGATGTGAAGCAGAGAGATGGGTTTGTACTCACGCAACTCCAAAGGAGAGTCGTTTTTAGGCAGCAGGGTGATGTATGCAGTGTTAGCTCCCTCCAAAAGCAGACGGTTGTGGTGAAAGTCAGCGAAAAACTGCATGAGATCATCTTTAAGCAGAGGCTGAAAAGCTTTGTAAAACTCGTTTGTGAAGCCATCCGGCCCGGGGCTTCTGTTGTTGGGTGAGTTTTTGATGGCTGCAACCACTTCAGCCTAGGAGAACGCATCAGCAAGGCGGGAAAGGTCGGCCGGCTCGTACAAGTCACTGAGTTGAACGGTGGGCATTGACACCGCCTCTTGGCCCAAGATGTCTTCAGAATATTTGGTGGCAAGAGCAAGTTTTTGGCTATTCTGGTAGAACTCAACTCCATCATGCACAAAGACCCTGATCTTGTTGCGGCGTGCATGGCAGTTAGCAGCCGCGTGGAAGAACTGGCAGTTTTCATCACCCGAAACACACCAACGGATCTTAGCCCGCCTTTTCCAGAGCGCTGTCTGCCATAGGACGAGCTGCTCAGACCGAGCAGAGGCAAAGACACGGAGCACAGACTCCAGAGAGGAGAGATCTCTCCTCTCCTCAACTGCATTCAGAAAATTGACCACATGCTTGTTGTTGTTGTCAATGAGCACTCTGAGGTTGGACTTGCGCTTGCACCACTGCCTGAGGGCCGCTCGGATACGTTAATCAAAGATGCAGACAATCGAAAAGATCTGCAGCCCCTAGTCCAGCCATCGATGATGATCTTCCGGGCATCTTCCATCTCCAAGCAATGATTCTCCATTCTGAAAAGCTTGCTCTTGGGTATGCTGGTAGAGATGTTGATACGTCTCCAACGTATCTATACTTTTTTTATTGTTCCATGCTATTATATTATCTGTTCTGGATGTTTATGGGCTTTATTAAACACTTTTATATTATTTGGGACTAACCTATTGACCCAGAGCCCAATGCCAGTTTCTGTTTTTTTCCCTTGTTTCAGTGTTTCGCGGAAAACGAATATCAAACGGAGTCCAAACGGAATGAAACCTTCGGGAAAGTTATTTTTGAAACGGAAGCAATCCAGGGGACCTGGAGTGCACGTCAGGGAATCAACGAGGAAGGCACGAGGCAGGGGCACGCCCACCCCCTGGGCGCGCCCTCCACCCTCGTGGGCCCCTCATGGCTCCCGTGACGTATTTCTTCCTCCTATATATACCAATATACCCTAAAACCTTCGGGGAGCAGAATAGATCGGGAGTTCCGCCGCCGCAAGCCTCTGTAGCCACCAAAAACCAATCGGGACCCTATTCCGGCACCCTGCCGGAGGGGGGATCCCTCACCGGTGACCATCTTCATCATCCCGGCGCTCTCCATGACGAGGAGGGAGTAGTTCACCCTCGGGGCTGAGGGTATGTACCAGTAGCTATGTGTTTGATATCTCTCTCTCTCGTGTTCTTGAGGTGGTACTATCTTGATGTATCGCGAGCTTTGTTATTATAGTTGGATCTTATGATGTTTCTCTCCCTCTACTCTCTTGTAATGGATTGAGTTTTCCCTTTGAAGTTATCTTATCGGATTGAGTCTTTAAGGATTTGAGAACACTTGATGTATGTCTTGCCGTGCTTATCTGTGGTGACAATGGGATATTCACGTGATTCACTTGATGTATGTTTTGGTGATCAACTTGCGGGTTCCGCCCATGAACCTATGCATAGGGGTTGGCACACGTTTTCATCTTGACTCTTCGGTAGAAACTTTGGGGCACTCTTTGAAGTACTTTTGTGTTGGTTGAATAGATGAATCTGAGATTGTGTGATGCATATCGTATAATCATACCCACGGATACTTGAGGTGACATTGGAGTATCTAGGTGACATTAGGGTTTTGGTTGATTTGTATCTTAAGGTGTTATTCTAGTACGAACTCTATGATAGATCGAACGGAAAGAATAGCTTCGTGTTATTTTACTACGGACTCTTGAATAGATTGATCAGAAAGAATAACTTTGAGGTGGTTTCGTACCCTACCATAATCTCTTCGTTTGTTCTCCGCTATTAGTGACTTTGGAGTGACTCTTTGTTGCATGTTGAGGGATTGTTATATGGTCTAATTATGTTATCATTGTTGAGAGAACTTGCACTAGTGAAAGTATGAACCCTAGGCCTTGTTTCGAAGCATTGGAATACCGTTTGCGCTCACTTTTATCATTAGTTACCTTGCTGTTTTTATATTTTCATATTACAAAAACCTATATCTACCATCCATATTGCACTTGTATCACCATCTCTTCGCCAAACTAGTGCACCTATACAATTTACCATTGTATTGGGTGTGTTGGGGACACAAGAGACTCTTTGTTATTTGGTTGCAGGGTTGCTTGAGAGAGACCATCTTCATCCTACGCCTCCCACAGATTGATAAACCTTAGGTCATCCACTTGAGGGAAATTTGCTACTGTCCTACAAACCTCTGCACTTGGAGGCCCAACAACGTCTACAAGAAGAAGGTTGCGTAGTAGACATCAAGCTCTTTTCTGGCGCCGTTGCCGGGGAGGCTAGGTAAGCGGCACTCACACCCCGTCAACTAAGCTCTTTTCTGGCGCCGTTGCCGGGGAGGTGAGTGCTTGAAGTTATATCTTTAGATCTTGCAATCGAATCTTTTTGTTTCTTGTTTTATCACTAGTTTAGTTTATAAAAGAAAACTACAAAAAAATGGAATTGAGGGTGCCTCATATGCTTCATCTTTTTAATGTCTTTCGTGATAATGATGGGAAGGAAAATTGTGCTCAAGTACTAGAAGAAGAATTACATAGAATGCTTGGCATAAAACATGTGAATGATGAGCATGATTGCAATGTTGTTAGTATGAATTCTTTGAATACCCATGATGCTAATGATATGCAAAGCCACAAGCTTGGGGATGCTATGTTTGATGAAGATGATATGTTTAGTACCCCAAGTTTTGATGAGCAAATTTATTATGATGAAAGCATGCCTCCTATTTATGATGATTATTGTGATGAAATGTATGCTATAAAGAATAAAGCATGCCTCCCACTACTATTGATGAGAATAAATTTGCTTATGTGGAGAGTAATAAAAATTCTATGCTTATGCATCATGAAAAGAGTGCTTTACGTGACAGTTATATTGTTGAATTCATTCATGATGCTACTGAAAATTATTATGAGGGAGGAATATATGCTTGTAGGAATTGCAATAATATCAAGTTTCCTCTCTATGTGCTTAAAGTTTTGAAGTTATGCTTGTTCTGGCTTCCTATGCTAGTTGATTATTGTTCCCATAAGTTGTTTGCCCATAAAATCCCTATGCATAGGAAGTGGGTTAAACTTAAATGTGCTAGTCATATTCTTCATGATGCTCTCTTTATGTTTCAATTCTTATCTTTTATGTGAGCATCATTGAAATCGTCATGCCTAGCTAGGGGCGTTAAACGTTAGCGCTTGTTGGGAGGCAACCCAATTTTATTTTAGTTTCTTGCTTTTTGGTTCTGTTTAGGAATAAATAAATCATCTAGCTTCTGTTTAGATGTGGTTTTGTCTTTTAATTAGTGTTTGTGCCAAGTAGAACCTTTGGGAAGATTTGGGTGAAGTCTTTATGATCATGCTGTAAAAAACAGAAACTTTAGCGCTCACGAGATTAGCTAAAACTTTTTACTGGAGAGTGCTATTTAGTTGATTCTTTTTGAAGATGATTACTAGACAAATTCCGCAGGTCCACCAATTTATTTTAGAATTTTTGGAGTTCCATAAGTATATGTTTGATATAGATTACTACAGACTGTTCTGTTTTTGATAGATTCTGTTTTCTATGTGTTGTTTGCTTATTTTGATGAATCTATGAGTAGTATCGGAGGGTATGAACCATAGATAAGTTGGAATACAGTAGATATTGTACCAATATGAATTTAGAATGAGTTCATTACAGTACCCAAGTGGTGATTTATTTTCTTATACTAACGGAGCTTACGAGTTTTCTGTTAAGTTTTGTGTTGTGAAGTTTTCAAGTTTTGGGTAAAGATTCGATGGACTATGGAATAAGGAGTGGCAAGAGCCTAAGCTTGGGGATGCCCAAGGCACCCCAAGGTAATATTCAAGGATAACCAAGCGTCTAAGCTTGGGGATGCCCCGGAAGGCATCCCCTCTTTCGTCTTCATTCATCGGTAACTTTACTTGGAGCTATATTTTTATTCACCACATGATATGTGTTTTGCTTGGAGCGTCATTTTATTTTATTTAGCTTTGCTTGCTGTTTGAATAATATCACAAGATCTGAAATTCTTAAATGAGAGAGAGTCTTCACATATCTATATAATTATTTAACTACTCATTGATCTTCACTTATATCTTTCGGAGTAGTTTGTTGTTTGTGTTGGAAATATGCCCTAGAGGCAATAATAAATGGTTATTATTATATTTCTTTGTTCATGGTAATTATCTATTATTCATGCTATAATTGTATTGTCCGGAAATCGTAATACATGTGTGAATACATAGACCACAACGTGTCCCTAGTAAGCCTCTAGTTGACTAGCTCGTTGATCAACAGATAGTCATGGTTTCCTGACTATGGACATTGGATGTCATTGATAACGGGATCACATCATTAGGAGAATGATGTGATGGACAAGACCCAATCCTAAGCATAGCATAAAAGATCGTGTAGTTTCGTTTGCTAGAGCTTTTCCAATGTCAAGTATCTTTTCCTTAGACCATGAGATCGTGCAACTCCCGGATACCGTAAGAGTGCTTTGGGTGTGCCAAACGTCACAACGTAACTGGGTGACTATAAAGGTGCATTAGGGGTATCTCCGAAAGTGTCTGTTGGGTTGGCACGGATCGAGACTGGGATTTGTCACTCCATGTGACGGAGAGGTATCTCTGGGCCCACTCGGTAATGCATAATCATAATGAGCTCAATGTGACTAAGGCGTTAGTCACGGGATCATGCATTGCAGTACGAGTAAAGAGACTTGCCGGTAACGAGATTGAACAAGGTATTGGGATACCGACGATCGAATCTCGGGCAAGTAACATACCTATTGACAAAGGGAATTGTATACGGGATTGATTGAATCCTCGACACCGTGGTTCATCCGATGAGATCATCGTGGAACATGTGGGAGCCAACATGGGTATCCAGATCCCGCTGTTGGTTATTGACCGGAGAGGCGTCTCGGTCATGTCTGCGTGTCTCCCGAACCCGTAGGGTCTACACACTTAAGGTTCGGTGACGCTAGGGTTGTAGAGATATATGTATGCGGAAACCCAAAAGTTGTTCGGAGTCCCGGATGAGATCCCGAACGTCACGAGAGGTTCCGGAATGGTCCGGAGGTGAAGAATTATATATAGGAAGTCCAGTTTCGGCCACCGGGAAAGTTTCGGGGCTTACCGGTATTGTACCGGGACCACCGGAAGGGTCCCGGGGGTCCACCGAGTGGGGCCACCTATCCCGGAGGGCCCCGTGGGCTGAAAGTGGAAGGGAACCAGCCCTTAGTGGGCTGGGGCGGCCCCCTTGGGCCTCCCCCCGATGCGCCTAGGGTTGGGAACCCTAGGGGGGAGTTCCCCCTTGCCTTTGGGGGCAAGGCAACCCCTTCCCCCCTTGTGGCCGCCCCCCCCCCCCCCGTTGAGATCTCATCTCTTGAGGCCGGCGCCCCCCCAGGGGGCCTATATAAAGGGGGGGAGGGAGGGCAGCACACAACAGCCTTGGGCGCCTCCCTCCTCCCCTGCAACACCTCTCTCTCTCTCTCGCAGAAGCTTGGCAAAGCCCTGCCGAGACCCGCTACATCCACCACCACGCCGTCGTGCTGCTGGATCTCCATCAACCTCTCCTTGACCCTTGCTGGATCAAGAAGGAGGAGACGTCGCTGTACCGTACGTGTGTTGAACGCGGAGGTGCCGTCCGTTCGGCACTCGGTCATCGGTGATTTGGATCACGGCGAGTACGACTCCGTCATCCACGTTCATTGGAACGCTTCCGCTCGCGATCTACAAGGGTATGTAGATGCACTCCCTTCCCCTCGTTGCTAGTATACTCCATAGATGCATCTTGGTGAGCGTCGGAAAATTTTAAATTATGCTACGATTCCCAACAGTGGCATCATGAGCCAGGCCTATGCGTAGTTACTATGCACGAGTAGAACACAAAGCAGTTGTGGGCGTTGAGTTTGCCAATTCTTCTTGCCACTACTAG
This sequence comes from Triticum aestivum, assembly GCF_018294505.1. Taxonomy (NCBI): domain Eukaryota; kingdom Viridiplantae; phylum Streptophyta; class Magnoliopsida; order Poales; family Poaceae; genus Triticum; species Triticum aestivum. The sequence continues at coordinate 405,142,694 of NC_057802.1, read as the reverse complement.
TATTTTCTTGTTTCGGCGGCATTGTAGGATGAAGCGGCCCGGACCGACCTTACACGTACGCTTACGTGAGACAGGTTCCACCGACTGACATGCACTAGTTGCATAACGTGGCTAGCGGGTGTCTGTCTCTCCTACTTTAGTCGAAACGGATTCGATGAAAAGGGTCCTTATGAAGGGTAAATAGAAATTGGCAAATCACGTTGTGGTCATACGTAGGTAAGAAAACGTTCTTGCTAGAAACCTACAAACCACGTAAAAACTTGCAACAACAATTAGAGGACGTCTAACTTGTTTTTGCCGCAAGTGCTATGTGATGTGATATGGCGAGAAGATGTGATGAATGATATATGTGATGTATGAGATTGATCATATTCTTGTAATAGGAATCACGACTTGCATGTCGATGAGTATGACTACCGGCAGGAGCCATAGGAGTTGTCTTTATTATTTTGTATGACCTGCGTGTCATTGAATAACGCCATGTAAATTACTTTACTTTGTTGCTAAACGCGTTAGCCATAGAAGTAGAAGTAATCGTTGGCGTGAAGACTTCATGAAGACACAATGATGGAGATCATGATGATGGAGATCATGGTGTCATGCCGGTGACGAAGATGATCATGGTGCCCCGAAGATGGAGATCAAAGGAGCATAATGATATTGGCCATATCATGTCACTATTTGATTGCATGTGATGTTTATCATGTTTTTGCATCTTATTTGGTTAGAACGACGGTAGTAAGTAAGATGATCCATTATAATAATTTCAAGAAAGTGTTCACCCTAACTGTGCACCGTTGCGAAGGTTCGTTGTTTCGAAGCACCACGTGATGATCGGGTGTGATAGATTCTAACGTTCGAATACAACGGGTGTTGACGAGCCTAGCATGTACAGACATGGCCTCGGAACACATGCAATACACTTAGGTTGACTTGACGAGCCTAGCATGTACAGACATGGCCTCGAAACACGGAGGACCGAAAGGTCGAGCATGAGTCGTATAGAAGATACGATCAACATGGAGATGTTCACGGATCTTGACTAGTCCGTCTCACGTGATGATCGGACACGGCCTAGTTGAATTCGGATCATGTTTCACTTAGATGACTAGAGGGATGTCTATCTGAGTGGGAGTTCATTAAATAATTTGATTATATGAACTTAATTATCATGAACTTAGTCTAAAATCTTTACACTATGTATTATAGATCAAATGGCCCACGTTGTCCACAATTTCAACGCGTTCCTAGAGAAAACCAAGCTGAAAGATGATGGCAGCAACTATACGGACTGGGTCCGGAACCTGAGGATCATCCTCATAGCAGCCAAGAAAGATTATGTCTTAGAAGCACCACTAGGTGAAGCACCAATCCCTGAGAACCAAGACGTTATGAACGCTTGGCAACAGCGTGCTGATGATTACTCCCTCGTTCAGTGCGGCATGCTTTACAGCTTAGAACCGGGGCTCCAAAAGCGTTTTGAGAAACATGGAGCATATGAGATGTTCGAGGAGTTGAAACTGGTTTTTCAAGCTCATGCCCGGGTCGAGAGATATGATGTCTCCGACAAGTTCTTCAGCTGTAAAATGGAGGAGAACAGTTCTGTTAGTGAGCACATACTCAGAATGTCTGGGTTGCACAACCGCTTGTTTCAGCTGGGAGTTAATCTCCCGGATGACGCGGTCATTGACAGAATCCTCCAGTCGCTTCCACCAAGCTACAAGAGCTTTGTGATGAACTACAATATGCAGGGGATGGAAAAGACCATTCCTGAGGTATATTCAATGCTGAAATCAGCTGAGGTAGAGATCAGAAAGGAACATCAAGTGTTGATGGTGAATAAAACCACTAAGTTCAAGAAGGGCAAGGGTAAGAAGAACTTCAAGAAGGACGGCAAGGGAGTTGCCGCGCCCGGTAAACCAGTTGCCGGGAAGAAGTCAAAGAATGGACCCAAGCCCGAGACTGAGTGCTTTTATTGCAAGGGAAGTGGTCACTGGAAGCGGAACTGCCCCAAATATTTAGCGGACAAGAAGAAGGCCGGCAACACCCAAGGTATATGTGATATACAAGTAATTGATGTGTACCTTACCAGTACTCGTAGTAGCTCCTGGGTATTTGATACCGGTGCGGTTGCTCATATTTGTAACTCAAAGCAGGAACTACGGAATAAACGGAGACTGGCAAAGGACGAGGTGACGATGCGCGTCGGGAATGGTTCCAAGGTCGATGTGATCGCCGTTGGCACGCTACCTCTGCATCTACCCACGGGATTAGTTTTAAACCTCAATAATTGTTATTTAGTGCCAGCTTTGAGCATGAACATTGTATCTGGATCTCGTTTAATTCGAGATGGCTACTCATTTAAATCTGAGAATAATGGTTGTTCTATTTATTTGAGAGATATGTTTTATGGTTATGCCCCGCTGGTCAATGGTTTATTTTTGATGAATCTCGAACGTGATGTTACACATGTTCATAGTGTGAATACCAAAAGATGTAAAGTTGATAACGATAGTCCCACATACTTGTGGCACTGCCGCCTTGGTCACATTGGTGTCAAGCGCATGAAGAAGCTCCATGCAGATGGACTTTTGGAGTCTCTTGATTACGAATCATTTGACACGTGCGAACCATGCCTCATGGGTAAGATGACCAAGACTCCGTTCTCCGGAACAATGGAGCGAGCAACCAACTTATTGGAAATCATACATACCGATGTGTGTGGTCCAATGAGTGTTGAGGCTCGCGGAGGATATCGTTATGTTCTCACTCTCACTGATGATTTAAGTAGATATGGGTATGTCTACCTAATGAAACACAAGTCTGAAACCTTTGAAAAGTTCAAGGAATTTCAGAGTGAAGTTGAGAATCAACGTGACAGAAAAATAAAATTCTTACGATCAGATCGTGGTGGAGAATATTTAAGTCACGAATTTGGTACACACTTAAGAAAATGTGGAATAGTTTCACAACTCACGCCGCCTGGAACACGTCAGAGAAATGGTGTGTCCGAACGTCGTAATCGCACTCTATTGGATATGGTGCGATCTATGATGTCTCTTACCGATTTACCGCTCTCATTTTGGGGTTATGCTTTAGAGACTGCCGCATTCACTTTAAATAGGGCTCCGTCGAAATCCGTTGAGATGACACCGTATGAATTATGGTTTGGGAAGAAACCTAAGCTGTCGTTTCTAAAAGTTTGGGGATGCGATGCTTATGTCAAGAAACTTCAACCTGAAAAGCTCGAACCCAAATCGGAAAAATGCGTCTTCATAGGATACCCTAAGGAAACTATTGGGTATACCTTCTACCTCAGATCCAAAGGCAAGATCTTCGTTGCCAAGAACGGGTCCTTTCTAGAGAAGGAGTTTCTCTCGAAAGAATTGAGTGGGAGGAAAGTGGAACTTGATGAGGTGATAGTCACCCCTTCCGAACCGGAAAGTAGCGCAGCGCGGGAAAATGTTCCTGTGGTGCCTACACCGACTGGGGAGGAAGTTAATGATGATGATCATGAAACTTCAGATCAAGTTACTGAACTTGGTAGGTCCACAAGGACACGTTCCGCACCAGAGTGGTACGGCAACCCTGTCCTGGAAATCATGTTGTTAGACAACGGTGAACCTTCGAACTATGAAGAAGCGATGGCGGGCCCGGATTCCGACGAATGGCTAGAAGCCATGAAATCCGAGATAGAATCCATGTATGAAACAAAGTATGGACTTTGACTGACTTGCCCGATGAGCGGCGAGCCATAGAAAACAAATGGATCTTTAAGAAGAAGACGGACGCGGATGGTAATGTGACCATCTACAAAGCTCGACTTGTCGCTAAGGGTTATCGACAAGTTCAAGGGGTTGACTACGATGAGACTTTCTCACCCGTAGCGAAGCTGAAGTCCGTCCGAATCATGTTAGCAATTGCCGCATACTATGATTATGAGATATGGCAGATGGACGTCAAAACGGCATTCCTTAACGGCTTCCTTAAGGAAGAGTTGTATATGATGCAGCCGGAAGGTTTTGTCGATCCTAAGAATGCTAACAAAGTATGCAAGCTCCAACGCTCAATCTATGGGCTGGTGCAAGCATCTCGGAGTTGGAACATTCGCTTTGATGAGATTATCAAAGCGTTTGGGTTTACACAGACTTATGGAGAAGTCTGTGTTTACAAGAAAGTGAGTGGGAGCTCTGTAGCATTTCTCATATTATATGTGGATGACATACTATCGATGGGAAATGATATAGAATTCTTGGAAAGTATAAAGGCCTATTTGAATAAGTGTTTTTCAATGAAGGATCTTGGAGAAGCTGCTTATATATTAGGCATCAAGATCTATAGGGATAGATCAAGACGCCTCATTGGTCTTTCACAGAGTACATACCTTGACAAGATATTGAAGAAGTTCAATATGGATCAGTCCAAGAAGGGGTTCTTGCCTGTATTGCAAGGTGTGCAATTGAGCACGGCTCAATGCCCGACCACGGCAGAAGATAGAGAAAAGATGAGTGTCATCCCCTATGCCTCGGCCATAGGGTCTATTATGTATGCCATGTGTGTGTACCAGACCTGATGTAAACCTTGCCGTAAGTTTGGTAGGAAGGTACCAAAGTAATCCCGGCATGGAACACTGGACAGCGGTCAAGAATATCCTGAAGTACCTGAAGAGGACTAAGGATATGTTTCTCGTTTATGGAGGTGACGAAGAGCTCGTCGTAAAGGGTTACGTCGACGCTAGCTTCGACACAGATCTGGATGACTCGAAGTCACAAACTGGATACGTGTATATTTTGAATGGAGGAGCAGTAAGCTGGTGCAGTTGCAAGCAAAGCGTCGTGGCGGGATCTACATGTGAAGCGGAGTACATGGCAGCCTCGGAGGCAGCACAGGAAGCAGTCTGGATGAAGGAGTTCATTACCGACCTAGGGGTGATTCCCAATGCGTCGGGCCCGATGACTCTCTTCTGTGACAACACTGGAGCTATTGCCCTTGCGAAGGAGCCCAGGTTTCACAGGAAGACCAGGCATATCAAGCGTCGCTTCAACTCCATTCGTGAAAGTGTTCAAAATGGAGACATAGATATTTGTAAAGTACATACGGACCTGAATGTAGCAGATCCGTTGACTAAACCTCTCCCTAGGGCAAAACATGATCAACACCAGGACGCAATGGGTGTTCGATTCATCACAATGTAACTAGATTATTGACTCTAGTGCAAGTGGGAGACTGTTGGAAATATGCCCTAGAGGCAATAATAAATGGTTATTATTATATTTCTTTGTTCATGGTAATTGTCTATTATTCATGCTATAATTGTATTGTCCGGAAATCGTAATACATGTGTGAATACATAGACCACAACGTGTCCCTAGTAAGCCTCTAGTTGACTAGCTCGTTGATCAACAGATAGTCATGGTTTCCTGACTATGGACATTGGATGTCATTGATAACGGGATCACATCATTAGGAGAATGATGTGATGGACAAGACCCAATCCTAAGCATAGCATAAAAGATCGTGTAGTTTCGTTTGCTAGAGCTTTTCCAATGTCAAGTATCTTTTCCTTAGACCATGAGATCGTGCAACTCCCGGATACCGTAGGAGTGCTTTGGGTGTGCCAAACGTCACAACGTAACTGGGTGACTATAAAGGTGCATTAGGGGTATCTCCGAAAGTGTCTGTTGGGTTGGCACGGATCGAGACTGGGATTTGTCACTCCGTGTGACGGAGAGGTATCTCTGGGCCCACTCGGTAATGCATCATCATAATGAGCTCAATGTGACTAAGGCGTTAGTCACGGGATCATGCATTGCGGTACGAGTAAAGAGACTTGCCGGTAACGAGATTGAACAAGGTATTGGGATACCGACGATCGAATCTCGGGCAAGTAACATACCGATTGACAAAGGGAATTGTATACGGGATTGATTGAATCCTCGACACCGTGGTTCATCCGATGAGATCATCGTGGAACATGTGGGAGCCAACATGGGTATCCAGATCCCGCTGTTGGTTATTGACCGGAGAGGCGTCTCGGTCATGTCTGCGTGTCTCCCGAACCCGTAGGGTCTACACACTTAAGGTTCGGTGACGCTAGGGTTGTAGAGATATATGTATGCGGAAACCCGAAAGTTGTTCGGAGTCCCGGATGAGATCCCGGACGTCACGAGAGGTTCCGGAATGGTCCGGAGATGAAGAATTATATATAGGAAGTCCAGTTTCGGCCACCGGGAAAGTTTCGGGGGTTACCGGTATTGTACCGGGACCACCGGAAGGGTCCCGAGGGTCCACCGAGTGGGGCCACCTATCCCGGAGGGCCCCGTGGACTGAAAGTGGAAGGGAACCAGCCCTTAGTGGGCTGGGGCGCCCCCCTTGGGCCTCCCCCCCATGCGCCTAGGGTTGGGAACCCTAGGGGGGAGTTCCCCCTTGCCTTTGGGGGCAAGGCAACCCCTTCCCCCCTTGTGGCCGCCCCCCCTTGAGATCTCATCTCTTGGGGCCGGCGCCCCCCCCAGAGGGCCTATATAAAGGGGGGGGAGGGAGGGCAGCACACAACAGCCTTGGGCACCTCCCTCCTCCCTGCAACACCTCTCTCTCTCTCTCGCAGAAGCTTGGCAAAGCCCTGCCGAGACCCGCTACATCCACCACCACGCCGTCGTGCTGCTGGATCTCCATCAACCTCTCCTTCCCCCTTGCTGGATCAAGAAGGAGGAGACGTCGCTGCACCGTACGTGTGTTGAACGCGGAGGTGCCTTCCGTTCGGCACTCGGTCATCGGTGATTTGGATCACGGCGAGTACGACTCCGTCATCCACGTTCATTGGAACGCTTCCGCTCGCGATCTACAAGGGTATGTAGATGCACTCCCTTCCCCTCGTTGCTAGTATACTCCATAGATGCATCTTGGTGAACGTAGGAAAATTTTAAATTATGCTACGATTCCCAACAGTTTGCTCTAGTGCTTCACTTATATCTTTTAGAGCATGGCGGTGGATTTATTTTGAAGAAATATATGAACTCTCATGCTTCACTTATATTATTTTAAGAGTCTTTAGAACAGCATGGTAATTTGCGTTGGTTATGAATTTAGTCCTAATATGATGAGCATCCAGGAGGGATATAATAAAAACTTTCATATAAAGTGCATTGAATATTATGAGAAGTTTGATTCCTTATGATTGTTTTGAGATATGAAGATAGTGATATTAGAGTCATGCTAGTTGAGTAGTTGTGAATTTGAGAAATACTTGTTCTAAAGTTTGTGATTCCCGTAGCATGCACGTATGGTGAACCGTTATGTGATGAAGTCGGAGCATGATTTATTTATTGATTGTCTTCCTTATGAGTGGCGGTCGGGGACGAGCGATGGTCTTTTCCTACCAATCTATCCCCCTAGGAGCATGCGCGTAATACTTTGCTTCGATAACTAATAGATTTTTGCAACAAGTATATGAGTTCTTTATGACTAATGTTGAGTCCATGGATTATACGCACTTTCTTTCTTCCACCATTGCTAGCCTCTCTAATACCGCGCACCTCTTCGCCGGTATCATATACCCACCATATACCTTCCTCAAAACAGCCACCATACCTACCTATTATGGCATTTCCATAGCCATTCCGAGATATATTGCCATGCAACTTACCACCGTTCCGTTTATTATGACACGCTCCATCATTGTCATATTGCTTTGCATGATCATGTAGTTGACATCGTATTTTTGGCAAAGCCACCTTTCATAATTCTTTCATACATGTCACTCATGAGTCATTGCATATCCCGGTACACCGCCGGAGGCATTCATATAGAGTCATATCTTGTTCTAAGTATTGAGTTGTAATTCATGAGTTGTAAGTAAATAAAAGTGTGATGATCATCATTATTAGAACATTGTCCCAGTGAGGAAAGGATGATGGAGACTATGATTCCCCCACAAGTCGGGATGAGACTCCGGACGAAAAATAAAAAAAGACAAAAAAAGAGGCCAAAAAAAGAGAAGGTCCCAAAAAAACAAACAAAATGAGAGAAAAAGAGAGAAGGGACAATGCTACTATCCTTTTACCACACTTGTGCTTCAAAGTAGCACCATGATCTTCATGATAGAGAGTCTCCTATGTTGTCACTTTCATATACTAGTGGGAATCTTTCATTATAGAACTTGGCTTGCATATTCCAATGATGGGCTTCCTCAAAATGCCCTAGGTCTTCGTGAGCAAGCGAGTTGGATGCACACCCACTTAGTTTCTTTTGTTGAGCTTTCATACACTTATAGCTCTAGTGCATCCGTTGCATGGCAATCCCAACTCACTCACATTGATATCTATTGATGGGCATCTCCATAGCCCGTTGATACGCCTAGTTGATGTGAGACTATCTTCTCCTTTTTGTCTTCTCCACAACCACCATTCTATTCCACCTATAGTGCTATGTCCATGGCTCACGTTCATGTATTGCGTGAAGATTGAAAAAGTTTGAGAACATCAAAAGTATGAAACAATTGCTTGGCTTGTCATCGGGGTTGTGCATGATTTAAATATTTTGTGTGATGAAGATAGAGCATAGCCAGACTATATGATTTTGTAGGGATACTTTTCTTTGGCCATGTTATTTTGAGAAGACATGATTGCTTTGTTAGTATGCTTGAAGTATTATTGTTTTCATGTCAATATTAAACTTTTGTCTTGAATCTTATGGATCTGAATATTCTTGCCACATTAAAGAAGATTACATGGATAAATATGTTAGGTAGCATTCCACATCAAAAATTCTGTTTTTATCATTTACCTACTCAAGGACGAGCAAGAATTAAGCTTGGGGATGCTGATACGTCTCCAACGTATCTATAATTTTTGATTGTTCCATGCTATTATATTATCTGTTTTGGATGTTTATGGGCTTTATTAAACACTTTTATATTATTTTTGGGACTAACCTATTGACCCAGAGCCCAGTGCCAGTTTCTGTTTTTCCCTTGTTTCAGTGTTTCGCGGAAAAGGAATATCAAACGGAGTCCAAACAGAATGAAACCTTCGGGAAGTTATTTTTGAAACGGAAGCAGTCCAGGGGACTTGGAGTGCACGTCAGGGAATCAACGAGGAAGGCACGAGGCAGGGGGCGCGCCCTCCACCCTCGTGGCCCCCCTGACGTATTTCTTCCTCCTATATATACCAATATACCCTAAAACCTTCGGGGAGCAGAATAGATCGGGAGTTCCACCGCCGCAAGCCTCTGTAGCCACCAAAAACCAATCGGGACCCTGTTCCGGCACCCTGCCGGAGGGGAGATCCCTCACCGGTGGCCATCTTCATCATCCCGGCGCTCTTCATGACGAAGAGGGAGTAGTTCACCCTCGGGGCTGAGGGTATGTACCAGTAGCTATGTGTTTGATCTCTCTCTCTCTCGTGTTCTTGAGGTGGTACGATCTTGATGTATCGCGAGCTTTGCTATTATAGTTGGATCTTATGATGTTTCTCCCCCTCTACTCTCTTGTAATGGATTGAGTTTTCCCTTTGAAGTTATCTTATCGGATTGAGTCTTTAAGGATTTGAGAACACTTGATGTATGTCTTGCCATGCTTATCTGTGGTGACAATGGGATATTCACGTGATTCACTTGATGTATGTTTTGGTGATCAACTTGCGGGTTCCGCCCATGAACCTATGCATAGGGGTTAGCACACGTTTTCATCTTGACTCTCCGGTAGAAACTTTGGGGCACTCTTTGAAGTACTTTTGTGTTGGTTGAATAGATGAATCTAAGATTGTGTGATGCATATCGTATAATCATACCCACCGATACTTGAGGTGACATTGGAGTATCTAGGTGACATTAGGGTTTTGGTTGATTTGTATCTTAAGGTGTTATTCTAGTACGAACTCTATGATAGATCGAACGGAAAGAATAGCTTCGTGTTATTTTACTATGGACTCTTGAATAGATTGATCAGAAAGAATAACTTTGAGGTGGTTTCATACCCTACCATAATCTCTTCGTTTGTTCTCCGCTATTAGTGACTTTGGAGTGACTCTTTGTTGCATGTTGAGGGATAGTTATATGATCCAATTATGTTATTATTGTTGAGAGAACTTGCACTAGTGAAAGTATGAGCCCTAGGCCTTGTTTCAATGCACTGCAATACCGTTTACGCTCACTTTTATCGCTTGCTGCCTTGCTGTTTTTATATTTTCAGATTACAAAAACCTATATCTACCATCCATATTGCACTTGTATCACCATCTCTTCGCCGAACTAGTGCACCTATATAATTTACCATTGTATTGGGTGTGTTGGGGACACAAGAGACTCTTTGTTATTTGGTTGCAGGGTTGCTTGAGAGAGACCATCTTCATCCTACGCCTCCCACGGATTGATAAACCTTAGGTCATCCACTTGAGGGAAATTTGCTACTGTCCTACAAACCTCTACACTTGGAGGCCCAACAACGTCTACAAGAAGAAGGTTGCGTAGTAGACATCAGATGTCGACAAGGATAGGTGCGTGGTCAGAGGTGGTGGCAGGCACAACGGTGGCCGAAGTCTGAGCATATTGTAACCCGCAAGCAGCATTGATCAAGACTTTGTCCAAACGAACAAGTGTTGGTGACCTCCTTTTGTTAGACCAAGTAAATTTCTTGTTGCCAATCTGTATATCATCCAGGATGTGATCTTTGACCCAAGCATTGAAGGTTTCCATCAGGTTCCAGTCAATCCGGTCGCGGGATTTCTCGTGGGAGAACCTATACATGTTAAAATCCCAGCACAATCCAAGGCAGGTCAGCAGTAGCAGCAACATTTTTAACAGCCTCGAAAAAACCCGTTCTCTCACTGTTCAGGCAGGGTGCATAGACCGTAGTAAGCAGGAAGGAGTCGTTGTCGGATGCAGACGACAACTTGTCAGTAACATAATACTTGTGGGCAGCAACCAGCTGTCCCGAGAACAAACTTGGGTCCCAAGCAACGATGGTGCCTCCAGAAGCATCATCCAAAGGAGTAAAAGCATGGGTCTTGAGGTTTGCAGGCAGGAAGCACTGCAACTTGTTGAGGGGGAGAGATGCAAGCTTTGTTTCCTGCAAGCAAGCAACACTAGGACAACAAGAGGTTAAAACATCACGTACTAGCGAACACTTGTCATCATCACCTAGGCCACGAACGTTCCAGTTTAGTAACTTCATCATGTAAGAGTGTAAGCACAACCTAGGTATGGAACAAGAACAAAGAATTGCATGATCATAAAGAGAGCTGGGGGGACGATACAAAGTTACATGAGGCCAACAAATTGGCCGCAGTGCAGCCTGGGCCAGGAGCCAAGGCGCGCTGAGACTGATGCAGGACTGAACTAACCTAGAATAACCCAAACAACGGAAGAAGGAGAGGACTACTACGACATGCCAGGTCAAAACCAAAATATTACAGAGGAACAACCCACAACTAGGTCATCGGCCGCCTGCCTCTACGATAGCGATTTCTCCAGTGACTTCTTTACACAAGTAACCTGCTCTGTCTGTAAGGATGTTGTGCTGCATATCTGTAATCTTGCAAAGGAAAGGCAGGACCGATCGACCTCCGTGCTGATGAAATGTTTAAAATAGCAGGAAGAACAAGTAAGCACACATTTGAGATGTGCTACGTGATCTTCATTCTTCACTGACCTTGATGCATTTGATTCTAATTGAGTACCAACCGTTGTGCTATGACAGGAAAGGTCCTGGTTGTGCAGACCGGTTGGGGTGGAAGCAGCGTTGGAGGCTGTTGGCTAGGCCAAACCATTCCGAGGGCTCGGTGGGATGGTCGTGCCCGGGTCTAGGCGAAAGCTTTGAAGTCAACGGGGGAGGATGCCGGTGACGGCGGCGTCCTCAAACGCTGTTTACTTTCTTGAACGCATTTCAGAAGGTGTTGCCTTCGATGTTCCTGTGAAGAGGGCATGTTAGGTGTCAGTGGTATGTTTGTGGTTTTCGGCATAGTTTTTATCATAAACCGGGCAACTCTGTCTTTGCATTTTCTCTGTTAAGAAAATTGGCAGAGCTTCTGCCATGCACGTCAGAATAATAATAGGTGTTTGGTTAGTGTCCAATTCTTCTATACGATGTTTTTTGTACTATGTGTAGGAATTTGGTAATTGTTGTCAATTTTTTTGATATGCATGTTTCCAATATAATACTCTGTACCAAAATATAAGACTTTTTAAGGCTAAACTAGCATACAAAAACATCTTAGTTTTGATACCAAGGGAGTGTATTTTTTGTGAATGTTACCAAAAATACAAATAACTAAAATATTGTCGCTCAAAAACTACAAACTTGTAAATTCACCAAAATTTGAAATATGTGAGAAGATGCAAGGTTGGTTTGGGCACACACAAATGCAACACAAACATGACGATGGGCCCGAAGTAAAACAAACAAACATGATGTCATGCCCAGCCCAATGGTCCCTTCTTTTTGTTTTTCCTTTTGTTTATTTCCCATTCACCTTTGTTTTTGCCCTTCCAAGAAATGCAAAAAGTGAAGTTCAAAAACCAATCACATTTTAAAAAACATTTAACTATCCAAATTTATTAAGAAATATCCACAAATTTCAAAAATGGTCGCGCCTTTTGCAAAACTATGTAAGTTTTTCAACAAATGCAGATTTTTTAACTTTTAAAAATAAAATATTTTACATGTTTTTTATGGAAAACAAGAAAAATCAGAAGAAAATTTTGGTATATAAATTTAGAAATATTTCAATATGTAACAATAGTAAAAATAAAGAAACAATGAAGGAAACAATCAATCTAATGTTACAGACGAACTAACAATTACTGTTCCTGCCCACTACAGACCTTTGTTTAAGGTGAGACTTTCATCTGTCTGACAGTAAGCGGGGCGCGGCTGAGGGTTATCCTATTCGCCGCTTGTTGCGGCAAAGAGGCGCGGTTTCGCACAGGCGGGTGTCCAACTGGGCCGGCCCATGAATATAGCGACGACAGTGCGCTGTAGCTAAAACAGAAATACCACGCTTGCAGGAATCCGAACCCAGGACCTGACATTATACCAAACGTGGTACTACCGGTTGAGCTAGCACTCGTTACTGAATCTATAGCAGCGCCGAGCATACAGAATCAATCCCGCAGCGCAGTCCGAAATATATATCTTGAATTTCAAAAGCATTTTTGATTGCAAAAAAACGAAGGGATCTGTGACACACAAGCAAATTGCTGATTTGCAAAAAAAAAGAAACTGAAATATTTGCAAAAATCAGGAACATTGTTTTTGAAACAGGAACATTTTTTAAATTCCAAGACAGAAGAAAACGCGAACATATTTTGAAAAATGTGAAAACAAGAACATTTTCTGAAAATTTGAAACTGAACAATTTTCAAAAATCCTGAAAAAAAGAAAACATGCACATTTTTTAAAATTGCGAACAATTTTTGGAAACGGGAACATTTTTGAACTGCCCAAATTTTTATTGAAATTTGTGAACAAAAAGTTAAAACTGAACAATTTCAAAACTTCTGAAAAAATGAAAACATGCACCTTTTCTAAATTTGTGAACTATTTTTGAAAACGGGAAAATGTTTGAACTGCCCGAACATTTTTTGAAATTTGTGAACAAAAAATTTGAAACTAAACAATTTCGAAACACCTGAGAAAATGAAAACATGCACATTTTTGAAAATTGCGAACAATTTTTTAAAACGGGAACATGTTTTGAACCGCCCGAACAATTTTTTAAATTTGTGAACAAAATTTTGAAACAGAACAATTTCGAAACTCAAAAATGAGAACGTGCTCATTTTTTTCAAAAAATTTTGAACAATTTTAAAAAATGGGAACATTTTTAATTCCTGAGCATTTTCTAATTCGTGAAAAAAATACACAAACACTTTTGGAATTTTTAAGCAAATTTTGAAACATGAATATGTTTAGAATTTTTGAACAAATTTTGAAAGCGGGAACATATTTCTTAAAACGAACATTTTTTAGTTTGTGAACAAAATTTAAAAAGATGAACACTTTTTCTAAAATAAGCGAACAATTTTTGAAATTCTAAAATTTTATGAAATTTCTGAACAAAAAATTGAAAACAGGAACATTTTCTGAAAAAATGGAACAAAATCTGAAAGTTCACTTTTTAGATTTTTTTAAACAGTCAATGAAAAAAGAAAAAGCGCAAGAAGAAAGAAAAAAAGACAGAAAAAAGAAAGAGAAAAAATGAAAAAGGAAAGAAAAATGGAAAATAGAAACGAAAATAAATATAAAAAGAAAGAAAACCGGTTCAGGAACCTTCTAGAAGGTTTCCAAAACCGGGAAAAACCTGGCTAGAAACAGTCATAGAAGGTTCTCAAAACCGGTGTCTTTGGAAGGCTTAACAGGCCAGCCCACGCGCGTCGCTCTCTCGATAACCCCTTGCGGAAGCCCGAATGTTTGCCGCAGAGAGCGGCAAATAGGGTTTTCCGCTGAAGGGAGCTCCAATTTGGCGCGTGGCGCGCTGGCGAACATGCCAGCACACAGCCCCCGTGCGTCCCTATTGGCACGGACCATGAGCGGGGATGGAAGCCCCAGTTTTTTTTATTTTGTTTTTGCTGTTTCTTCTTTTTTTTTCTTCTTGTAAGTAATTTTGAATTTCAAAAAGCCCCTAATTTCATGAAAAATAATTTTGGAAAAAATGTTCCAGAAAATCATAAAATGTTCGTGGTTTAAAAAAATGTTCGTAAATTCAAAACCTATTCATGAATTTGAACAGTATTTCATCCATTCCAAAAATGTTCGATGATTCAAAAAATGTTTGTGGTTTCTAAAATAAATGTCCGTGTACTCAGTAGTTGCTCCCAAATTTCAAAAAATGTTTGCCCATGCAAAGAACTTGTTCACGAGTTCCATAAAAATGTACACAATATCAAAAAATGTTCATGAATTCAAAAAATGTTTGTGAACTAAAAAAATGTTTATGATTTAAAACAATGTTCATGAATATATCAAAAATATTTGCATATTCAGAAATATAGTGATTTGTTTTGAATTTGATGAATTTTTTTGAATCGAATATTGCCCTCGATCTTCACGAGAAGAGGGAATGTTAGTTGCTAGTGGTCTGCTTGTGGTTTTCTGCCCAATTTTTCATAAACAAGGCAATTCTGTATTTGCTTTCCCTCTCTTAAAGAAATTGGCAAAGCTCCTGCCATGCACGTCAGAAAAATAATAATACACGGGTGTGTGGTTTGTGCCCAATTCTTTTATACAATGTTTTTTTGACTATTTCTAAGAATATGGTAATTGTTTGGTCGTTTGTCAATTTTTTGATGTTCCTATTTCCAATATAATACTCTGTACCAAAATATAAGATCTTCATATGCTAAACAATCATACAAAAATGTGTTAGATTTTGATACGAAGGGAGTATAATTTTTGTGAATGTTACCAAAAAAATAAATTACTAAAATATTGTTGGGCAAAAACTACAAACTTGCAAAATTCATCAAAATTTGAAATTTTGCCTGGAATTTTCTAAGTTTTTTTTAGATGATGTAAGGTTAGTTTGGGCACATACAAATGCAACACAGACATGATGATGGGCCCGAAGTAAAAATAAACATGACGGCATGCCCAACCCAATGGTCCCTTTTTTGTTTTTGCTTTTGTTTATTTCTTATTTACCTTTGTTTTTGTTCTTTTAGTTTTTATTTTCAAAAAACAACAAATAAGTTAAAGTTCAAAAGCAATTGACCTTTAAAAAACATTGAATTATCCTAATTTATTAAGAAATATCCACAAATTTCACAAAATGGCCGTGTCTTTTGGAATTCAAGAAATGCAGATTTTTTTGCTTTTAAAAAATAGAACTTTACATGTTTTTAAAGGAAAACAGGAAAATAAGAAGAATTTTTTGGTATGTCAATTTAGAAATATGTCAATAATTAAGTGTTGGAAAATAAAAAATAAAAACAACGAACGAAACAAGCAATCGAATGTTAGGGACGAACTAACAGGTACTGTACCCGCCCACTACAGACCTTGGTTTAAGGTGAGATTTTCATATGTCTCGGAGTAAGCGGGGCGCAGCTGAAGGGAGCTCCTATTTGGCGCGTGACGCGCAGGCAAACATGCCACCACGCACCGCCTCCCCTCCCACGTGCCCCTATTAGCCTGGCCCATGAGCGGGGATGGATGCCCTAGTTTTCTATTTAATTTTCTTTTGCTTTTTTATTTCTCTTTTTTATGTTTTGATTTTTCTTATTTAAAGTAATTCGGAATTATAATAAATCCCAAATTTCCAAAAAAATAATTTTGGAAAACAAATGTTCCTGAAAATCATAAAAAATTCATTATTTAAAAAATGTTTGCGTGTTGAATAAATGTTCATAAATTCAAAGGTATTCATGAACTTCAAAAAAAGTTCATTGAATCAAAAAATATTCGCTAATTCAAAAAATATTCATGATTTCAACACTTGGAAAACATGTTCCCAGACTTAAGAAAATGTTCGTGCAATTTGGAAAGGAAAAAATGAAAAATGAAAAAAGAAAACCAAAGGGAAAATGGGAATTAAAAAAATGAAGAATAAAATAAAATAAACAGAGAAAAAATGTTCCCAAATTTTAAAAAATGATCGTACGTTCAAAACAAAATCACGTCTTCTAGAAATGTACGCAATTTCAAGAAATGTTCAGGAAGTTGAAAGATGTTCAGGAATTTGTAAAAAATGTTGTCGAATTTAAAACATATTCATGTATTTGTAGAATGTTAATGATTTCAAAAAACCGTTCACAATTTCAAAAGACGTTCACGAACTTGAAAAAATGTTAGCACATTGAAAAAAATGATTCCTCGCCCTGATAGCTGGGACCCGGCAGCTATATATTCGCATGCAGGGAAGGTGCGTCCTTATCCTCCCTGACATCTGGGAACCATTTGATCGAAGCGTACGTAGCGTTGTCTGCCTGGTCGCGAATGTGCACGTACATACTGGTCGATCGGCCTCTATACAAGGATGAACCGTGGTCGAGTAAGTACCGACACGTGTCGTAATAGAGCCCCCGACGTAGCAGTTTAGGCAGTCCCGTCGCAATCGTGTACACGTATGTACAACCAGGCTGTAAGAAATTAATACGTTCACGTACGTATATATGGGCGGGATCTCGAACTCCTACTCACGCATACGTACGACCATGGCTTGTTGAGGGAGTCCTAGACTAGGGGGTCCTCGGGTTGCCGACCTGTCTCTCGTGGGCCGGACAGTTGGGCCACACTATATCCGGACCGAAGACCCTTTGTGCCTTGGAGTGTACCCCAAGTCAAGATGGAAGATTCGGCGTTCTTGCTCCTTCGATGTAACCGATTATGTGTAAACCCTCGTACCCCTGGTGTCTATATAAACCAGAGGGTTTAGTCCGTGAAGGCTAAGAGAACATATATAATCCTACTAGCCTAGGGTTTAGTTCATCTGATCTCATGGTAGATCGACTCTGTAATCCTCATATACACAAGCAATATAATAAAGCAGGACGTAGGGTTTTACCTCTTAGAGAGGGCCCGAACCTGGGTAAATACTGTGTCACGCATCCCTTGTTCCTCATCGATCCAAGATCCACAATTCGGGACCCCCTACCCAAGATCCACCGGTTTTGACATCGACATTGGTGCTTTCATTGAGAGTTCTGCCGTCCCTGAGCAACTATTCGCGTTCGGCAGCATTGTTCTTCACGCCAATCCCGCTGGTCATCTCGACCAGGTCGGCAACTTCGTCCCTGAGCATCATATCAGGTTTGGTAACCTGGAGTACATCGCCGACGCTGGAGGTGATCTGATCTTCACCGGCATCTTGGCCTTGCCTGAGACGCCCGACAATCCCGGAGCCTTGGCTTCCGGATCCCCCTCGGTCAGATCATCGAATCGGCCATCAAGGCGCACCAGGATTCGAACGCGGATGCGACTGCCTCCGACGACCCAGAGTTAACTCTGGCCGGACGCACTCCCCCCACCTCGGGTCAGGCTTCGAGCCCCAATGCCAGCTCGGCACCCATGGACCAGGAGACGGTCCCGGCCGGACTCTCCCCCCTTGCTACTGGTCCGGTGACCCTCCATTTTTGATGTCTTGATCCCGCGTCAGTATTTTCCCCAAAGAGTAAGGGTTGATGCAGTACAACTAAGGTAGGTAGATCCCTCAGTTATGAAACCAAGGTTATCGAACCATAAGGAGAACCAAGCAACACCATGTAAACGGTACCTGCACACAAAGAACAAATACTTGCAACCCGACGCGAAAGAGGGGTTGTCAATCCCTCTCGGGTACAAGGTTGGTAAAGTGATAGATTGGTAGATGCAAATAAAATAAAGGCAAATAAAATTCAACGAAGTATTTTTAGGTTTTTGGTAATATAGATCTGAAAATAAAAGATGCAAATAAATAAAAAGGCAAATAGCAATATAGATCTGAAAATATATGATGAGAAAATAGACCCGTGGGCCGTAGATTTCACCAGTGGCTTCCCTCGAGAAAATAGCATACGGTGGGTAAATTTTTTCCGGTTGGGAAATTGATAGAACCTCAAATAATTATGACGATATCCACGCAATGATCATTATATAGGCATCACGTCCAAGATTAGTAGACCGACTCCTGCCTGCATCTACTACTATTACTCCACACATCGACCGCTATCCAGCATGCATCTAGTGTATTAAGTTCATGGAGAAACTGAGTAATGCAATAAGAACGATGACATGATGTAGACAAGATCTATTCATGTAGGAATAGACCCCATCTTGTTATCCTTAATAGCAATGATCAATACGTGTCTTGCTGCCCCTTCTGTCACTAGGAAAGCACACCACACGATCGAACCCATCACAAAGCACCTCTTCCCATGGCAAGAAAAATCGATCTAGTTGGCCTAACTAAACCAAAGATTCGAAGAAGAAATACGAGGCTATAAGTAATCATGCATATAAGAGATCAAATAAACTCAAATAATTTTCATTGATAAATAGATCTGATCATAAACTCAAAGTTCATCGGATCCCAGCAAACACACCGCAAAAAGAGTTACATCAAATAGATCTCCAAGAGACTATTGTATTAAGAGTCAAAAAGAGAGAAGAATCCATCTAGCTACTGCCTACGGACTCGTAGGTCTACAATGAACTACTCACGCATCATCGGAGAGGCACCAATGAGGATGATGAATCCCTCCGTGATGGTGTCTGGATTGGATCTGGTGGTTCTGGAACTTGCGGCGGCTGGAATTGTGTTTCGTCGACTCCCCTAGGGTTTTTTGGATTTTCGGGGTATTTATAGAGCAAAGAGGCAGTGCGGGAGGCGGCCGAGGTGGGCACAACCCACCAGGGCGCGCCTGAGCCCCCAGGCATGCCCAGGTGGGTTGTAGGTATTTCTTTGGCCCAACAGGTGTCTTCTGGTTCAGAAAAAATCTCCAAAAAATTTCGCTGCGTTTGGACTCCGTTTGGTACTGATATTCTGTGAAGTAAAAAAAAGCAAAACAACAACTGGCACTGGGCACTATGTCAATAGGTTAGTCCCCAAAAATGATATAAAGTTGCTATAAAGTAATTGAAAAACATCCAAGAATTATAATATAACAACATGGAATAATCAACAATTATAGATACGTTCACTGGTACGTGTCGGTCCTAAACAAACGGTTTTTAACCCCTTTCCGCGACGGCATTTGGAACCGTCGCCAAGTGAGTGTGTGCGATAGGGTGTCCTTGCCACACGACCCAGAAATCGTCGGGGATAGGCCCTCCTGGGAACCAGGCTGGGGCCGTGTGCGATCGGGTGAGGCATCGAAACCCAATCATTTCCGTAGGTATGTACATCCCACACGGTAATCTGAGAAAATCATTTCTGTAGGTATGTACATCCCACACGGTGAATCCCAGAAAAACATTTCCGTTCGTATGTATATCACACACAGTCAATAAAAGGAATACATTTCCGTTCTTATGTACATCCCACACAGTCAATCCAGGGAAAACGTTTCCGTTCGATGTACATCCCACACAGTTTTATGTATACGCTCGTGTGTGAAAGGTGTAACTATCACACACGCTCTGCCTTGGTTAACTGTTTGCTTTCATTAACTACATCACACACGATTTGATGTAGAAAACTGTGTGGCATTGGGCTATCCATCACAAGCGCTTTTACTGCCAGAACCGTTTGCAAAGTTCCATGACCGTCTGTTCTCTTTTTATTTTTGCCTGTAATTTATTATTCTAATTGGAAATTTTGAAATATGAAACGTGCAATTCAAATTCTCAGCACAATGGTTCAACAACGAATCCATAAATAAAATTGCCAGTACAATATGTTCAGTAATTACAGGATTAGGCAGCAATTAACTATGATGAACCACAGTATTTAAAGGCGGTAAAGGTGAAGAGACAAGTGTAAATCATTTTGACTGCCGACGGTGTTGAAGAAGCGGAATGCCCATAATGTGCCTTCCTGCATGCCATAGGCACGAACCACTTTTGTCCAACCCCTTGTGACGATCGCCCGCCCATCCTTCACCGCCTTCAGGAAGACTTCTAGAGCATTATCATGGTAGCATGAATTATATACTTTAACCTTAGTTGCCTCCACTCCGGTCATGTAGTTTGCAAGGTAATCATCAGTAAATAGCTTCGGAAACCACTGAAAAGAGAAAAATATCAGATACTGAGGTCTAATAGAGTAACTTGTTGTGGGCAGGGGGAAAAGGCAACACATTACTTACCATCCTAAAGTTCACTGTTGTCTTCGACAAAGTGTAAATAAAGAGCTTAATTCCAATCACCCGTTTCTTTCGCCTAACAATCTTTCTTAGTTTCCTCACTTGACGCTTGTTCATGAATATCTCATTGCCCCATACGCAAAAGGGATCGAAGCGTGGATCAGTACCGCTCATATATGTACCTACAAGCAACCAGTAAATGTTAGAAGCTAAACTGAGATTGCACAAATGATGTAAAATACAACTACCTATGTTCCTAAGTACAAGTATTTTTTTTGAGATTTCAATATGAACTACATACGGATGTATATAGAATTATAGATATAGTTTAGATTAGAATCTAGATTCACTCATTTTGCTCCTTATGTAGTCTATATTGGAATCTCTAAAAATACTTATATTTAGGAATAGATGGTGTATAAGACATGGGATGCAGCTAACCTCGACGGCAAACAACAGCATCGCCCATTGTAGCCCTGTGTAAGTACATGGAAAGCCAATGTTAACTACAACAGGGTTAACATCCACCAAAAATAGCAAATGGTAATAAAACGGCAGCATCTGTAGTGATATCTTCATTTTGAAAGAGTAGCACGGTAGCAAAGGGACGGATTAAAAAATGGATACAACTGTTAATTGCAACAGGCTTAACAACATCCTAATTCATGTTTTGTAAGTTTGTAGCCATTGAAATACAACTCTTTAAAAATGGATACAACTGTTAATTGCAACAGGCTTAATGGCCATTGAAACCGGTACTGATAAAAATGCAATTGGCAGAGTTAAACATCACAGGGCAGGTGCTGCCAGAGCAGATAATGGCCCAGTTGTCTATAAAAAGGTAGGGAAAATAGCTAAAACGTGTTAGGCATGTTTACTACAACATGCTTAATACATCGACTGTACAAAACATAGCCATTAATTGCAACTGGTATTGGTAAGATTGAACTGGTGGGTACATACTTGGTAAGTCCTGAGAGGTAGTTTGCTGGGGCACTTCATCTTGGCCAGAGCCCGCCCAAAGTCAGCGGTGGCGGAGGCGAGCTGTTCCTCCGGGTCGAAGCGTGGATCAGTGCCACTGACATGTGTACCTACAGGCAACCAGTAAATGGTAGAAGTTAAACTGCAATTGCACAAATGATGTGAAATACTGTAAGACATGGGATGCAGCTAACCTCGACGGCAAACAACATCATCGGCCGTTATGACCCTGCGTAAGTACATGGACAAGCATGTTAAGTACAACAGGGTTAGCATCCACCAAAAATAGCAAATGGGGCAGCATCTCTAGTATACCTTCATTGTGGAGAGTAGCATGGTAGCAAATGGACATATTAAAAAATGGATACAACTGTTAATTGCAACAGGCTTAACAGCATCCTAAGTCATGTTTTGTAAGTTTGTAGCCATTGAAATACAACTATTTAAAAATGGATTCAACTGTTAATTGCAACAGGCTTAATAGACATTGAAACCGGTACTGATAAAAATGCAATTGGCATAGTTAAACATCACAAGGCAGGTGCTGCCAGAGCAGAGAATGGCCCAGATGTCTATAAAAAGGTAGGGAAAGTAGCAAAAACGTGTTAGGCATGTTTACTAGAACATGCCTAACACATCGACCGTACAGAACATAGCCATTAATTGCAACTGGTATTGGTAAGATTGAACTGGTGAGTACATACTTGGTAAGTCCTGAGAGGTAGTTGCTGGGGCACTTCATCTTGGCCAGAGCTCGCCCAAAGTCAGCGACGGCGGAGGCGAGCTGTTCCTCCGGGTCGAAGCGTGGATCAGTGCCACTGACATGTGTACCTACAGGCAACCAGTAAATGGTAGAAGTTAAACTGCAATTGCACAAATTATGTGAAATACTGTAAGACATGGGATGCAGCTCACCTCGACGGCAAACAAAAGCATCGGCCGTTATGACCCTGCGTAAGTACATGGACAGGCATGTTAAGTACAACAGGGTTAGCATCCACTAAAAATAGCAAATGGGCAGCATCTCTAGTGATATCCTGAGTCATGTATTGTAAGTTTGTTGCTGGTATTGGTGAAATTGAGCTGGACACGGTAATATTTGAACATCACACAGTGTGCAGTACTGAAATAAACAAGGCACGAACATGCTTAATACATCAACCGTACAAATCATAGCCGTTGCAAGTGGTATTGGTAAGATTTAGCTGGTCAGATCTTACCTGTTAAGTCCTGGGGGGTAGTCGCTGGGGGACTTCATCTGGGCCAGAGCCTGCACCATGTCGGCGGGGCGGCGGAGGCGAGGTGTTCCTCCGGGTCAACACGCACAGCGGCCATCGCGCCATGGACCGCCATCAGCTCCTGGCGGGGGGGGGATTTGGAGGCATGAGGATGTTTCGCAGGCGCCATTTAAGCAATCAGGCCGGGGACGTGATAGAGATCGGTGGGTTACCTGACTGGATCCGAGCAGAACGTAGATGTGGTTGAAGCTGTGGTTGCGGTGGCGGCGGTTTGAGATGCCGGTAGGGGGAGGCGCGAGGGAGGGGGATACTGAGGGGAAGGGGATGTGGTTGGAGGAATAAATTCTGAAATCGCGCGCCTAATGAAAATTTCGGTGCGAAACTTGAAACTTGGGCGGGGGAAACACACAACGCAGATGAAGCGCGTAAAATACTCGTGTGTGAGAAAAAAGAAAGTTGGCAGATCCCGTCTCCAAAAAAATGTACACGTGTACTTGATTTTTTTCGGTCAATGGTACGCCTGGTTTATTAGGAAATATCGCACAGGTAACTGACTTATGGGTCATTAACGCAAAAAAACGCAGAGGGGTACGGCATAGAAACCGTGTGTTTTGTGATCTTCTAATGATTAACGCAAAAAAAACGCACACGGGCACACATGCTAATCAACGCTCAAAGCCCTCAAAGGATGCTCTTACCGACATTGTATGTTAATACTACAAACTTAAAGTACTACTGGTAATTTGCTCTAATACTACAAAATTAAACTACTTCTCACATGCTGCCATCAGGGCATGCTGGCCAGATGCCGGCGTTCTCCTTCCCGGCCTTGTAGGCGGCAACCCACCGTGCTTCGATCTCCGCCAAGCTCTCCTCACCATGGCGTGCGGCCTCTTTTTTCTTGCGGCGGTGGGACTCTATTTTCTTGACTGCTTTCTGCCTTTTCCGCTCCTTCTGTGCGGCTTTGGCCGCCTCTTGACCCACCACCCATTCGGCCATGGCAGCCTCAAAGTCCGCCCATGTAACTGTCTGGCCGGCGGCGGCGATGAACTCGGTGCGGCGAGATGCCATCGCTTCCTTACCATGTGTGCGGTCGCACGCGGTGAGGAACACGGCGCGGTGGGATGCCATCGCTTCCTTACCAGTTACTGTGCACCGTGGTGCCATGGACGACACCTGGAGAGAGCTCTGGGACGGAGGGGCCGGGCAGCCGTACAGTGTGGTGGTATTCAAGAGCTCAACGACAAACGACAACAGAAATTTGGCTTCCCTTACAATTTTGCTCGTTCATTATCGCACACGGTTCATCTCCGTCGCTTCCGGAAATAGTGTGCGCAGTGTGTTGCGTTATGATTGGCCGGAACCCCAGCCATGCGGATCGCGCGTGTGCACCTTTGGATGCACCGCAATCGAACGGCAATCCACGTCCCTCACATCACACCCGTGCACCTGTAGCTGGATTGGATTTATATGCGCTAAATTCCTAGAAAATGCACATAATCCCCTAAATATGGTAAATGAGCCCGGAAAAATGCCAAATTTGAACACAGTGATTTACATGGTGTATGTTCGTCGTAGAAAAAAACTCCAGGGCAAAGAACAAAGAAAATTTGGATTCCCCTTCAATCTTGGGGATTTCCCTCTTGAAAGCATGGAACTTCCTTGGTGATGGTTCGATTTATGAAGGGCATGCATGACGACATAAGCCAAACCTTCTGAAATTTTTACCAGAGCATGGTGAGGTCATACCATGGCACCATGCCAGGCGTCATGTTTTTTAAGCATTTATTTTACTTTTTTCTATAGTTGAAAAACCAACAAACAAACATTTGTGGTTGACTATTGCCACACATTTCATCGAAATATCTGTCCATTCCTTGTAAAAGGCATGAGAATTTACTAAATGGCACGAGCATGGTTTTCTAGGCCATTCTTGTGGACCCTTTCATGCATCGATTGTTTGAACTTGAATTATGCGCATTAATGCCTAGGAAATGCACATAATCCCCTAAATATGGCAAATGAACCCGGAAAAGTGCCAAATTTGAACATGGTGATTTGCAGGTTGTATGTTCATCATAGAAAAAAACTCGTGGACAAAGGACAAAGGAAATTTGGACCCCCCTTCAATCTTGGTGATTTCCCCCTCGAAACCATGAAACTTCCTCGGTGATGGTTCGATTTATGAAAGGCGCGCATCACGACATAAGGAAAACATTCTCCAATTTTTACCAGGGCATGGTGAGGCCATACCATGGCACCACGCCAGGCGTCATGTTTTCCAACCATGTGTTTCATTTTTTGTATAGTTGTTAACCGAGTAAACGACGCGTTTATGGTTGACTATTGCCACACATTTCCTTGAAATATCTGCCCATTCCTTGTAAAAGGCATGAGAATGTACTAAATAACACGAGCATGGTTTTCCAGACCGTTCTTGTGCACCTTTTCATGCACCGATTGTTCGAATTTGAATTATGTCCATTAATGCCTAGAAAATGCACATAATCCCCTAAATATGGTAAATGAGCCCGGGAAAATGTCAAATTTGAACACGTTGCATTTGAGGCGGTATGTTGATCGTTGGAAAAAAACTGAATGACAAACTAGGACGGAAATTTGGATTCCCCTTCAATCTTGGGGATTTTCCCTCTCGAAAGCATGGAACTTCCTCGGTGATGGTTCGATTTATGAAGGGCGTGCATGACGACATAAGCCAAACCTTCTCAAATTTTTACCAGGGCATGGTGAGGTCATACCATGGCACCATGCCAGGCGTCATGTTTTTTAAGCATTTATTTCATTTTTTCTATAGTTGAAAACCCAACAAACAAACATTTGTGGTTGACTATTGCCACACATTTCATCGAAATATCTATCCATTATTCCTTGTAAAAGGCATGAGAATTTACTAAATGGCACGAGCATGGTTTTCCAGGCCGTTCTTGTGGACCCTTTCATGCACCGATTGTTTGAACTTGAATTATGTGCATTAATGCCTAGGAAATGCACATAATCCCCTAAATATGGCAAATGAACCCGGAAAAGTGCCAAATTTGAACACGGTGATTTGCAGGTTGTATGTTCATCATAGAAAAAAACTCGTGGACAAAGGACAAAGGAAATTTGGATCCCCCTTCAATCTTGGTGATTTCCCCCTCGAAACCATGAAACTTCCTCGGTGATGGTTCGTTTTATGAAAGGCGTGCATGACGACATTTTTACCAGGGCACGGTGAGGTCATACCATGGCACCACACCAGGCGTCATGTTTTTCCAAGCATGTATTTCATTTTTGTATAGTTGTTAACCCAGTAAACGACGCGTTTATGGTTGACTATTGCCACACATTTCCTTGAAATATCTGCCCATTCCTTGTAAAAGGCATGAGAATGTACTAAATAGCACGAGCATGGTTTTCCAGACCGTTCTTGTGCACCTTTTCATGCACCGATTGTTCGAATTTGAATTATGTGCATAATTAATGCCTAGAAAATGCACATAATCCCCTAAATATGGTAAATGAGTTCGGAAAAATGTCAAATTTGAACACGTTGCATTTGAGGCGGTATGTTGATCGTTGGAAAAAAACTGAATGACAAACTAGGACGGAAATTTGGATTCCCCTTCAATCTTGGTGATTTCCCTCTCGAAAGCATTGAACTTCCTCGGTGATGGTTCGATTTATGAAGGGCGTGCATGACGACATAAATCAAACCTTCTCAGCTTTTAACCAGGGCACGGTGAGGCCATACCATGGCACCATGCCAGCCGTCATGTTTTTCAAGCACATATTTCATTGTTCTATAGTTGATAACCCAGTAATGACGCGTTTGTGGCTAACTATTGCCACGCATTCCATTGAAATCTCTGCACATTCCTTGTAAAAGGCTTGAGAAGTTACTAAATACCACGAGTATGGTTTTTCCAGACCGTTATTGTGCACCCTTTCATGCACCGATTGTTTGAATTTGAATTACGTGCATTAATGCCTACAAAATGCACATAATCCCCTAAATATTGTAAATGAACCCGGAAAAGTGTCAAATTTGAACACGGTGATTAGTAGGGTTTATGTTCATCGTAGAAAAAACTCATGGATGGAGGACAAAGGAAATTTGGATTCCCATTCAATCTCGGTGATTTACTATCGCACATGATTCATCTCCGTCGCCTCTACGAACCGTGTGTGTTCACACACACATGCAAAAGGAAAAGAAAACCCTCGCCCACTTTGTCCCCACTCACTCGCCGCGGACTCCTCTGCAACTCTGCACCCTAAGCTCGACGGCTGTTGGCGGCGGGCATAGGTCGCGCTCCAAACGGCACCGGATTTCGCCCCCACCGCCTATCCAAACGGCACCGACATTCTAGACTCTGGTCGACTGGGGTTTTCTGCGGGATTGGGCCATGAATTTTTCTCATGGAGAAGGTAATCAACTTAATTAGCGAAATATTCACCCATCTCTTATCGCAGTCCATCCGTCGTTGTTAATCAACCGGCGGAAATCTTCGTGGAATCATTTTTGTTCTAGCCGATTCGTGGGTGTTCATTCATGTGTCCACAGTGCGAGCACAAATCGGGCAACTGTGGTCATGGCCAGTCGGAAACGAAGTTCTATCTCACCACTCGGGAGCGCTCGATATGTTCAATCTCAACCTACCATGGTCGGCATGGCCTAAATTTGTGAACATATACCGTCTGTTGCTACATTATCTATATATTTGCATCAAATCTTTGTTACATTATCTATTTTTAATTCTATATTTTTGCACTTTGCTTTCATCTATATATATATATATATATATATATATATGGATCTGTTCTATCAGTTACTCCAATATTTGCATCTTGCTCTGTTATTTCAATATATCTAATTTACGATCTTAATTTTCATTTCAAGCAGTACATCCCTTGCTTTGCAAGAATAGGAGTAGAAGAAAATCTTGGGCTTTACTTTGCTGATGACTCCCAGGATGTCATATTGACAATGCAGCATGGATTTACAATGACGGTTAGCGTAAAACTTGATAAAGATGGTCACTCCTATTTTAATGCGGACCTTTGGAGAAAAATGTCTAAGTGTTATGAACTGAAAGCTGGCAATAAAATTCTAGTGCGTGCACCACAGCCTGGTCTAATTAACATGGATGTTTACTTCCCCAACGTCATCAGCCGATCAAAGTCTGATCGAGGTTAGTGTCCTTTCAACTTTCTCCTTGCTGTCATATTACTATTTAAGCAACCAATTGATCACTATTTAAGCAACCAATTGTGATATCATATTCTGTCTCCGTTCCTAGGCAGTAACAAATTCTATTTACCAATTTATGCGCACTATATATTCTTCTGCCATGTTCTGAATAAATAATACCTTTCCACCTTTTAAGCAGGATATGTTGGATGCATAGTGAACGATCTGTATGTTACTAAGCGTACCAAATTTCACTGGAAGGACTTGAAGCATGTCATAAACTTTGTTGATAATCTGACAGAGATAGCACATCGTATGAACGCTGGATTTTGGATGGGATTAATTAGACCTATGGTGCACACACTGAACAAGACCAATTGTGTGCACAAAACGCTGGTAAAAAGTCTTATTTTAATGTTGATGCTCATAAACTATATATATCTTCAACGATATGTTACAATTGTTTTTATTCTACATGTCAACAGAAATTGCCCCCTGTAGCAGTTCCTGGATCGATTTCCCGGCGTGGTCGAATTACACTTGTGCCTGCTAATAACGCCAAAGTGATTGCAAGGTACTGCATTTCCCGCAGAAATGGAACCATTCAAATTAACAAGTTCTCGCTTCTCGTGGCAATGCATCCATATTGGAAAATTGGAGACACTGTTCTACTCATGATCTACCAAGGCACAGGAGGGCTCTTCCTTTTCATTGATGAGATGCCGAGTCGCCGTGATCAAGCTTCTTCCAGTGGATAGTTGTGGTTGTTGGCCCTCAGCCTCTTAAAATGTGCTAGCTGTTACTATATATGTTAAGTATGTAGATAAGGACCATATGATTGTTGGCCCTTAGCCTCTTAAAATGTGATAGTTGTTACTATGTTAAGTATGTAGATATGGACCATATGGTTGTCAAAACCGTGTACGAAGATCCTCCTTTTGTCGAATAGTGTAACCACTATATATACGTTACTCAAATGCTGTTACCCAAGTTCATAAATTTTCATGGAAAGTATTAGTATCGTACACAGTTCATTGAGTTTAAGCGTGTGCCCGATGACCAGAAGGCATTTGCATATTAACTGTCCATATTGCAAATTCACACACATGTTAACATAAGGAAACGTATGTGTAACATACTAATCATCGCACACGAGTACTCGCAGACGCATCGTGTGCGACACTCCGCCACCGCAAGCAACTAATTTGCATTTTTCAAAGTTTTTTGTACACACAGAATCGCACACGAAGTAACTGCATTGACCGTCTATGTTGTAATTCCTCATCGCAAATAGTTCATCTGAGTCGGCTGTTTGCCACTCACACACATCTTGTTTACACGACTTGTTTGTGTTCTTTTGGCTCATCGCAAACAGTTCATCCATGTGAACTGTATACCGCATATCACACACATCTTGTTAAGTTGAACCGTTTCTGTTGTGTTCCCTAATCAAAAACAGTTCGTCCGAGTTAACCGTATGTCGTATATCACACACACATTGATATGGCTGCCTGTTTCTGTTGTTCTACCTCATCGCAAACAGTTCGAATGGATTAACCGTGTGTCCTGCATCACACACACATTGTTATAGCTGTCCGTTTCTGTTGTTCTGCTTCATCGCTGACAGTTTGAATGGATTAACGGTGTGTCC
Source organism: Triticum aestivum (assembly GCF_018294505.1). NCBI lineage: Eukaryota > Viridiplantae > Streptophyta > Magnoliopsida > Poales > Poaceae > Triticum > Triticum aestivum. Next base: position 405,112,918 of record NC_057802.1, on the reverse strand, counting down.
TACATCGCACACGCAACTAAAATCTGAACCGTGTTTGATGGCTCCGCCATTGCAAACGTTTTGCACCTTTTTTGACGGGTTTTTTACACCACCGTTTGCGATTATTGCATCGCACACAGTTTTGGCAAAGGGCCTCTGATCGTAGTGTCACGTTAGCAGTATCCTGCAGTAGTGGTTGGAGACGTATCAGCATCCCCAAGCTTAATTTCTGCTCGTCCTCGAGTAGGTAAATGATACAAACATAATTTTTTATGTGGAATGCTGCCTATCATGTTCTCACATTCTTTTCTTTTGTAGCATGGACATATGGACTTTTATATGGTTCAAAGCAATAGTCTAGTTTTGACATGAAGATTTCAATACTCAAGCATATCAACAAATAACCATGCCTTTCAATATATGAACACTAAAGCAAGTTATCCCTAGCCCATGGTTAATCATTGATCCATTCATGAAACACACTCGCATATTAGCTACATCCAATGATGAAGTATGATCATAGTGCCCCTTAGTTGGTGCTTTATAAGAGAAGACGGAGACTCAAAATAAAAAATGCATAAAGTAAATAGAAAGGCCCTTCGCAGAGAAAAGTAGGGATTTGTAGAGGTGCCAGAGCTCAGAGTGAAAAAAAAGAGATATAATATTTTGGGTGGCATGCTTTTCCTGTCAACAAAAACGATTGAGTAGTTCCCAATACTTTCCATGCTAGATATATCATTGGCGGTTCCCAAACAGAAAATAAAGTTTATTCCTTTTTCCACCATACTTTCACATTCCACGGCTAGCCGTATCCACGGGTGCCGTCCATACCAACACTTTCCAAGGAATTTATTATTTGACAACATAAAGTAAATTCATTTTTCATTTCGGGACTAGGCATCCCTAATACCTTTGCTGTACTCTCGTGAAATGACAAGTGAATAAACACTCATCTTGAGAATAACACATCTAGCATGGAAAAATATCAGCCACCCCCTACCATTTCATGAGCGGTACGAGCACACAAAAAGGAAATTATTTTGAAGATTAGAGATGGCACATACAAACTTGCTTAGAACGGCACGGGAATACCGCATATAGGCAGGTATGGTGGACTCATATGGCAAAACTGGGTTTAAGGATTTTGGATGCACAAGTAGTATTCCTACTTAGTACAAGTGAAGGCTAGCAAAAAGATTGAGAAGCAACCAACCAAGAAACAAAAAATCACATAAGCGAGCATTAAGCATAACTAACCCCGAATAATGCACCACAAGTAGGATGTAATTTCATTGCATAACCATTGACTTTCATGCTTGCATAGGGAATCGCAAACCTTAACACCAATATTCTTACTAAATCATAATTACTCATCAACATGACTCACATATCACTATCATCATATCTCAAAACTGTTACAAAGAATCAAGTTTATTTTGTCCAATGATCTTTGTGAAAGTTTTTATTATATCCCTCTTGAATATCTATCACTTTGGGACTAGTTTCATATGTTGCTTTTGATAAGCTCAAACAAATTTAAGTGAAGAACATGATCATAAAATTTTCATATCTCAAAATAATATAAGTGAAGCATGAGAGAATTTCTTCAAACATGTTAAAGCACACCGTGCTCAAAAAGATATAAGTGAAGCACTAGATAGATCTTGCATGAGCGTAGGAATTTTTTTGAAATTGCATGCTACGTTTTCCAAGAGTGGCATCCGAGCTAGGTCTATGCGTAGATGATATGCATGAGTAGAACACAAAGAGTTGTGGGCGGTGATCGTCATACTGCTTACCACCAATGTCTTATTTTGATTCGGCGGTATTGTTGGATGAAGCGGCCCGGACCAACCTTACATGACCACATTCATGAGACCGGTTCCACTGCCAGACATGCAACTAGTTTTGCATAAAGGTGGCTGGTGGGTGTCTATTTCTCCTACTTTAGTTGAATCGAATTTGACTGTGGCCGGTTCTTGCTGAAGGTTAAAACAGCAAACTTGATAAATCACCGTTGTGGTTTTGATGCGTAGGTAAGAACGGTTCTTGCCAGAAGCCCGTAGCAGTGACGTAAAACTTGCAACAACAAAGTAGAGGACATCTAACTTGTTTTTGCAGGGCATGTTGTGATGTGATATGGTCAAGACATGATGGGATATACGTTGTTGTATGAGATGATCATGTTTTGTAAAAGTTATTGGCAACCGGCAGGAGCCTTATGGTTATGTCTTTATTGTATGAAATGCAAACGCCATGTAATTTCTTTACTTTATCACTATGCGTTAGCGATAGTTGTAGAAGAAATAGTTGGCGAGACGACCATGACGCTACAATGGAGATCAAGGTGTCGAGCCGGTGACAATGGAGATCATGACAATGCTTTGGAGATGGAGATAAAAAACACAAGATGATGATGGCCATATCATGTCACATATTTTGATTGCATGTGATGTTTATCTTTTATGCATCTTATTTTGCTTAGTATGGCAGTAACATTATAAGATGATCCCTTGAACTAAATTTCAAGGTATAAGTGTTCTCCCTGAGTATGCACCGTTGCGAAAGTTCGTCGTGTTGAGACACCACATGATGATCGGGTGTAATAGACTCTACGTTCACATACAACGGGTGCAAGACATTTTGCACATACGGAATACTCGGGTTAAACTTGACGAGCCTGGCAGGTACAGACATGGCCTCGGAACACTGGAGACCGAAAGGTTGAACGTGAATCATATAGTAGATATGATCAACATAGAGATGTTCACCATTGATGACTACTCCATCTCACGTGATGATCAGACATGGTTTAGTTGATTTGGATCACGTATCATTTAGATGACTTGAGGGATGTCTATCTAAGTGGGAGTTCTTAAGTAATTTGATTAATTGAACATAATTTATCATGAGCTTAGTCCTAATAGTTTTTGCATATCTATGTTGTAGATCAATGGCCCGTGCTACCGTTCCCTTGAATTTTAATGCGTTCCTAGAGAAAGCTAAGTTGAAAGATGATGGTAGCAACTACACGGACTGGGTCCATAACTTGAGGATTATCCTCATTGATGCACAGAAGAATTATGTCCTTAATGAGCCGCTAGGTGAAAGGCCTGCTGCAGGAGCAGATGCCGATGTTATGAACGTCTGGCAAGCTCGATCTGATGACTACTAGATAGTTCAGTGTGCCATGCTTTACGGCTTACACTACTGCAGAATGGTCCAAACGCGACAGTCGAATCAGAGACCCTTCGACGAAACCGTGTGCGATGCATCAATCACAAACGGTGATGTAATAAAACCGTCAAAAAAGATGCAAAACATTTGCGATGGTGGTGAAATGAAACATGGTTCATATTGGAGTTACGTGTGCGATGAGTGGCAAACGGTTAATTCAGAAGAACTGTTTGCGATGATGCAGAACAACAGAAATGGGTAGCCAGATGAGGGCGTGTGCGATATACGACATACAGTTCACTAGGATGAACTGTGTGTGATTAGGCAACACAATAGAAATGGTTCAACTGAACAAGATGTGTGTGATACGCGGCAGACATGTCCGTAATAAGAAATGTGTGCAAAGACAAATAATAACACAGACGATTGCTGCTAATAAGCCGTGTGATTTTCTCTGTCTACATAAGAATTACATAAGTTACTATACAGATAATTCACGCACACCTCAATAAACAATTGTATGCATTCTAAACTAGGAGAAACGATCGTCTACTCATCTACTTCTTGTGATGCTCCCGCCACTTCTCTATGGCTCAATCCCTCGCCTGGGGCAGGACGAAGACACTCCCTCATGTCAACGATCCGCTTGTACATCTTGTAGCTTGTGTACGCGTCCTTGGCCGCGTACGTGACGTGTTGTTCATCCAGTCTCTCATGCCAAACACTGTGCCAAGTGTTCTTGTCCTTCTTGCTCTCAACCTTCATCTTCATGTAGTAGAGGTCGATGATGGCCGAGGCAAGGTCAACCAGGGAGTTCTTTTTGTTGTTGTCGCTGCCCCAGACCTTGTAGTGGTCCTGGATGTTGACAAGATTATGACATTTCAAGCCCAAAACCTTGAGCGCTTTTAGATCGTTGGCGGTGTCCACAGTAGCGAAATTGTAGTCGGAGCTGTTGATAAACCTGGAGAAACGCTCGCAAGGCCTTGTGGCCAGGTGGTAGTGGTAGACGAGGACGTCATGTCGCACGCACAACTGGGCGATGGCAACCTTCTAATCGTGCCCGACACGGCCGATGGTGTACTCGAGGTCGAAGCCGACCACTTGGTACTTGTCCTCGGCAAGGAACTGCTCCATAGTATGCATGGAGCTCTCCATCGAGACCGGATCGTTCATGTACACCACCGAGAGGGGCCTTCCTCCTCACGTGGGTGTCCACTACGTGATGCGTGGTGAACTGTCCGCCGTTGTCGTCGTCGGCCGCTCGGAGCGCCATTGGAGCCATGGGGATCGCCATTGGAACCGCTGGATGTCCTCTCTGTATGTGTTGTCGTGGGTGTGCTTATTGTGTCGTGTGATGCGAGATATGAAGCTAAATGGCCGCAGGAATAATTGGGGGCCGGGCGGCCTGGATTCTCGGTGCGTCCGCATGGCAATTTTTGCAGCGGGTAACTGCATTGTCGCGCCGCGGCCGCATGCACACGAACGTGCGTGATCGTGCGCCGGCCCCAAACACTAGCAGCGCGCATGGAGGGACGAGGGTAGAGCACCCGGAGGGACGCGAGAGCAGAGCACGCGAGGCGGGACGCGAGCAGAGCGTGCCGCGGCCGCCTCAACTGCAAGCAACCACACGCATAGAGCATTTGATCACGCAGGAAATGGTCGCCTACAAGCCGGCCGACAGTTGCGCCGCTGCGTAGAGAGCAGCCGTGTGCTACTACCTCCATCTTGGTCTATAGTCCCCTTTATATTCCGTGCCATACTTTGCCCTCAAATGTAACAAAAAGATGTTAATGCATGTTATAAAAATTATATAATTGGAAACTGTCGGATTTCGGGTTCCGGCAAAACCCTTGAGGTTCGAACACTAGGGTGCGCGCGAAGATTTCCCCCTACCTAATCACGCCCTCACCATGATCTCTAAGGCTGAACTCGACGAACTCGTAACACAAGGGACACAAGATTTATACTGGTTCGGGCCACCGTTATGGTGCAATACCCTACTCCAGTGTGGTGGTGGTGGATTGCCTCTTGGGCTGAGGATGAACAGTACAAGGGGAAGAACAGCCTCCTGAGCCGAGGTGTTCTTGTGTTTGGCGAGTGTGAGGATCGCTCAAGATCCGTCCGAGATGCTTCCTACTGTGGTGGCTAGTCCTATTTATAGGGGCCCTAGTCCTCTTCCCAAATATTGTGCGGGAAGGGAGCCAACAAGGGCCAATTTGAAGGGGGACAACTAGTACGAGCTATCCTGACAAAAGTGGTCTTCGCCTGCTAAAGGCTCTGGCAGTGATGCCGTCTTGGGCTCCATGGTGACCTCCATCTTGCCGTCCTGCTGGTCTTGGTCTCGTTGCACCGATATGGAAACCTTTTCCTGATGCCTTGGGGCTCCTCGCCTACTCTTGCCCCTTTAGCACCAAAGAGGAAACGAGGACACTGCGCGCGCTGGCGCCCGCCTGGTCTTGGTCGTCATGGCTTGCGTCACTTGAACCTCGCGAGGTTCGCCTTGCCTTGATCTCTCCGCCCCTCACAAGCCAGCCTGGTGAGGCCGCTCCCGAGGAGGTCTTGTGTCGTCCGCCTCGCGAGGCTTGGCCCCTCGCGAGGGTCTTGAGCATTTTTTGGTGAAGACGGGCCGTACTGGGCCGCGGGTAGAGCCACGCCGTGGGCCGCAGGCAGGCAAGTCTGGGGACCCCCGTTCCGAGAACGCCGACAGTAGCCCCCGGGACCAAGGCGCACTCGGACTTGGATTCGGGGCGAAGCCAAAGGGCAAGTGCGGAGCGCCGCGGGCCCCAACAGCCTGCGGCCTTGGTTGACGCGTGGCGATTGACTGGACGTGGGTGTCTCCGCTTCCCCATGCCGCCTCGGCAACTGCCTGACCTGACGAGTCCTTTTGCAAAAAGGGTTATCATTACCTGCGAACGTGGAGGTCGACGGTTGGCCTCCCTTGGGCTATAAATGAGGAGGGGGGCGGAGCCCCCATCGCCCATCTCTTCCTGTTCCGCTTGCTTCCCCTCCCTTGCTCCGTTGCTAGTAGCGACACCAATGGCGCCTATTCGGAGGTTTTCAGCCGCAGTGTCACATCCCTAGCTTCTGGTACTGCCTGGTGTTTTGCATCTTGTTGCATCATGTTTAAATTCTATTTAAGTTGAAATGGGGATTGACCAAACCCTAGCATCAGAAAGAATTCAACTAGGTTCAAATAAAAATATTTTCAATGGACCCAAAATGCCTTCCCAAAAATGTTCATCATCTTTGGATTGGTCTTGAACCTCTGCCAAAAATATTGCACATTTTTTAGGTCAATTGGGGGTCACTGAATTAAATCATATAGTATTTGCATTTGGGCATTTAAATCCTATAAAATATATTAAATGCCCAAATAATCACAAACTGAAATGTTTACTGTTAGAAATATTCCAAACAGTGGCCACAGTCAGTTGCATGATTTTTGGAAATGCTCTGGCAGTTTTAATAAAGCCAAACACAATTATAGAAAATAGAAAAACAGAAATAAAAGAGAGAGAGAGAGAGAGTTACCTGGCGCTTACCTACAGCCCAGAGGCCCAGCACTGTGCAGCCCAGGAGCTGGCCCAGCCCACCACCGCTGCCAGTCATCCCCCTCCTCTTGCCAGAAGGCAGAGGAGAAGCGAAGCACGCCCCCGCGCAAGCGCGCCACGCCGACAGCAGCCTGCCTGCCTCCCCAGCTCTCTAGTCGAGTCGCGGAGCTGCCACGGACCCCTCTGCCTCTTCCCCTCTCTCCCTAGTTCCTCTCTCTCCCCCCTAGTGTTCGCGCGCGCAGCCACCGAGCGCCTCGCGGCGCGCCGACGAGCACCACCACGGCCACCGGCCTCCACACGCCCCCCCCCCCCCGACGCGCCAAGAAGCCCCGCCGTCGACCTGTACGCCGTCTCCGCCAAGCCACGCGAGCGGAAGCGCCCTGCAGCGTCGTCCCCGACCTCATCTTCAACCTCCGGCCGCCGGCTACCTCGCCGTGGATTCGCGAGCTCCAGACCCTCCCCGACCTCGCCGTTGCGTCTGCTGGCTTCGCTGTGAGCTCCTGATCCTTCCCCCTTTCTCACCCCCTCCTTTCCCTTTTGCTAGTTGCCGTCACCACGAACCCGAGCTTCGGCCGCCGCCATGGACGGTGAGCTTCGTGCTCCCGAGCTCCTCCACCTGCGCTTGTTGCCTCCGCGTGTTCCTGGTGATCCCAGCAACCCGTAGAGCCTATCGGCCGCGCCCGCTGTGCCCCATAACGCCTAAAGCTTGGATGCCGAACTCCGGCGGCCGCCCGGCTCGTCGCCGCCGCTGCTACACACACCCCCAGCACACCATGCGGCCACCACCGGATGCCCCGCACTGCCAGCAACCCATAGCCGCAAACCGCGCTTGAAACCGTCCCCTGTAGTGCCTTCCCGCAGCGTCTCCATCGTCGGTTTTGGTCGCCGCCGGCCGAACTCCGGCGATGTCGACGTGGCCCATCATTAGCCACTAATGACCCTGCTAATTAACCCTAGAGCCACTTACAGACGGGCCCCACTGCCTAATTAACACTGGTTTAGTTTTGTTTAGATTAAACTACCCCGCAGGGCCCACAGGTCAGTTTGACCTGGCCACGTCACCTGTTGACCGACCCCACAGGTCAGCGTTGACCTGCTGACGTGGCTGTTGACCTGACCCCACCTGTCCGTGACCCAGACAGCACTGTGTGACTGACCAATGGACCCCACTAGTCAGGTTTGACCTGGTTAGCCGCAGTTGACTTGCTGACGTCACAGTGACGCAATGCTGAAGCAGTTAATAATTTTCTAGATTTAAAATAATTCAAAAATGCCCAAAACTTCTAAAATTCATAGAAAATTATCTATAACTCCAAATAAGATAAATTATATATGAAAAATGATCAGAAAAATCCAATCTATCCATCTGTACCTTTTTCATGCATGTTAGAACAACTTGTAGCTACTGTTTAGGACAAATCATGTAAATGGCATTTGAATTTCCACATATGGAGTTTGAATTTGAATCTTGGATTCAAACCAACCTCATTTAACCTGTTGATTAGCTCAAATCACAGCATATTGCCATGTCACATTCATCCATCATACTGTTGCATTGCATTGATTGTGTTCTTCCTTGTTTGCCGGTATTTGTCCCCTCTCAGTAGACGTGGTTCCGACGATGAGGTCGATGACACCGACAAAGAGCTATACTATCTTCAGAAGTGCCAGGCAAGGAAAACCCCCTTGTTCATTCTGATACAATCCCACTCTCTCGCTCCTGCTCTCTTTTACTGCATTAGGACAACACCGTTTCAACTATTACATGCTGCGGTAGATGAACCCCTTTCCTCTACATGACCTGTCATTGCCACAGTAAATAGATGAAACCCACTAGCATGAGTAGGAGTTGTTTGAGCCCTGATGTGCCTACTCATTCATGCTTGTTTGTCATGCCTGCTGCTGCCTAGAGTTGAGTCAGGTCTGATTCATCAGGGATGAATTAGAGGTGTGTGAACATGTCCTACTGTTGTGAGCTAAGTGTGTGAACACGATATGGTAAAGGTATCAGTGAGAGGCCATGTAGGAGTACATGGTGGGTTGTCTCATTGAAGCCGTCCTCAGGAACTGAGTTCTGTGTTTGTGATCCATGAACAGTTACTACCACACATTGGGTTCCGGTAACTCGACCCCTCTCGACTTATTAATCGACATGATCTCTGTCCAGGAGTTGCAACTAGTTTCTGGTGTTTGTAGGTAGTGTTAGTAGTCTACCAAGTGGCACCCGGTACAGGTGGGCTTGGGACAGACTAGGCACCGTGGCTGGGTATGCCAAGCGTCGCCCGTTTGGTGGGCTTGGAACCCTGGACACATCGTTTGGGGCCGTGAGCGACACCCCGGCCGGATCTCCTTGCGGATGGAACCCGAATAGGCGATAAACCTGGACTAGAGACTTGTGTGGTTAGTCAGGTCGTGGCCGACTCCCTCGCCAGGCTTCCGCTTGAAGGTTGCCGAGATACACGACGTGTACATGGTGGTAAGTGGCGAGAGCGTGTGTGAAGAAGTACACCCCTGCAGGGTTAACATCATCTATTCGAATAGCCATGTCCGCGGTAAAGGACTTCTGGGTTGCCTGTACAGTTCATAGATAAGTGAACGTGGATACTCTAAAATGCGCAAGATAAGCGTGAGTGCTATGGATGGCGTTCTCGTACGGAGACGGGAGCAGATCCATAGTGGTGTATTGATATGGTGAATATGTGGTCTCGTGTGCGCCACCTCAAAAGAGTTACTCGCAGTCGTAGTTCAGGATAGCCACTGAGTCAAAGCTGGCTTGCTGCAGTCAAACTCCACCACCCCTTTGTTGATACTGATGCATATGTAGCTAGTTCTGATGTAAGTCTTGCTGGGTACATTTTTACTCACGTTTGCTTAATTTATGTTTTTGCAGAGAGACCTCAGTCTCGCTAGTAGTTCCGCATGGACTTCGACGTTTATCTTGTTACCTCAGCTATGATCTTGTGCCCTCGGCAGGATCTTGTAGATAGTCAGGCTTCTCAGCCTTTTTCATTTGTAGTTGTCTGTACTCAGACAAGTTAAGCTTCCGCATGTGCTTGTTGCTTGTATGCTCTGTATGTTGGGTCATGAGACCCATGTTTGTAATACTGGGCTCCTCGGAGCCTAATGAATAAATACTCTGAGTCATAGAGTTTTGTTGTGATGCCATGTTGTATTTGCACATATCGAGCATATTGTATGTATGTTTGAAATGCTTGGTATGTGTGGGATCTGACTATCTAGTTGTTTATCCTTGGTAGCCTCTCTTATCGGGAAATGTCTCCTAGTGCTTCCACTGAGCCATGGTAGCCTGCTACAGCCCGGATTACCGGAGTCCTGCTAGCCCAGTTGCTACTGCTCCGGAACACTTAGGCTGGCCGGCTTGTGTCCTTCTTCATTCCCGTGTCTGTCCCTTCGGGGAAATGTCACGCGGTGATCCTTTAAGTCCTTGTAGCTTGCTATGACTTGGGATTCACTCGCTGTTGATCGACACGTTCGTTGCTGGGTCATGTATGCCTGTCCCTGTAAGTTAGTGCCACTTTGGGTTCACGACTAGCCATGTCAGCCCGGGTTCTCCGTCATATGGATGCTAGCGACACTATCATATACGTGAGCCAAAAGGCGCAAATGGTCCCGGGCCAGGTAAGGTGGCACCCGTGGGAATACCGTGCGTGAGGCCGCAAAGTGATATGATGTGTTACATGCTAGATCGGTGTGACTTAGGATCGGGGTCCTGACAGCTTTGGTATGAGTTAGCACATCCCTAGCTTTTGGTACTGCCTGGTGTTTTGCATCTTGTTGCATCACGTTTAAATTCTATTTAAGTTGAAATGGGGATTGACCAAACCCTAGCATCAAAAAGAATTCAACTAGGTTCAAATAAAAATATTTTCAATGAACCCAAAATGCCTTCCCAAAAATGTTCATCATCTTTGGATTGGTCTTGAACCTCTGCCAAAAATATTGCACATTTTTCTAGGTCAATTGGGGGTCACTGAATTAAATCATATAGTATTTGCATTTGGGCATTTAAATCCTATAAAACATATTAAATGCCCAAATAATCACAAACTGAAATGTTTACTGTTAGAAATATTCCAAACAGTGGCCACAGTCAGTTGCATGATTTTTGGAAATGCTTTGGCATTTTTAATAAAGCCAAACACAATTACAGAAAATAGAAAAACAGAAATAAAAGAGAGAGAGAGTTACCTGGCGCTTACCTACAGCCCAGAGGCCCAGCACTGTGCAGCCCAGGAGCTGGCCCAGCCCACCACCGCTGCCAGTCATCCCCCTCCTCTTGCTAGAAGGCAGAGGAGAAGCGGAGCACGCCCCCGCGCGAGCACGCCACGCCGACAACAGCCTGCCTGTCGGCACTTTTCCTCCTCGAAGCTCACAAGATCAGCGTTACGCAAATACGCGTTTAATTCTTCCTTGATTCCCGCTCGATCCATAGTCTTCTGAAGGCCATTCACAAGGCCGCACTGGAGCGTTCCTTGGTGGCTCATCATCGGCATCGCGCATTGCGAGCATGGGTCCTTGCTTCCTTGAAGGGCCACCTTGGTACATTTTCCTAAACATATTTCTTCCTCTGAAAAATTTCTGAATTTTAGTAACTTCAAATAAAAGTGATCCAAGCTCAACTAAATTGATAGCAACTACTCCCACAAGTGCCTAGAGACTATATCATGCATTAGAACTACTTGGAACCATATAAATTTGACATGCAAGCTCAAGAACATGGTCACCTAGGCAGCACAAATTTGCAAAGAATAAAGCACTAGAACAAAAACTAATTGGACCAATGGAGGAGTCACATACCAAGGAACAATCTCCCAAAACAGTTTTGTGAGAGGTGCTTTAAGCAAGGAGATCGAAAATCACAGCAAAATGAGCTAGAACTCGTGCTTGAGCTGGATGGTGATTTTTTTGGGAGGAAGAAGAAGTGTGTGGGTGCAGGAATAAGTGGAGGGGAGCCACTATGGGCCCACGAGGCAGGGGCGCACCCTGGACCCTCGTGGCCAGGTGCTTGCTCCCCCTGCTGTGTTCTCAGTGCCAGATATTCTCAAATATTCCAGAAAAAATCATATTAAATTGGCAGGGCATTTGGAGAACTTTTATTTTCGGGGTATTTTTATATTGCACGGATAATTCAGAAAACAGACATGAAAATACTATTTTTGCTTTGTTTCAACTAAATAAGATAAGGTAAAAGGAGGGTACAGAAGGTTGTGCTCATCGAAAGGAATCCACTAACAAGGTTGATCAAGTCTTGTTAACAAACTCATTCCGAATAACATGGAACCGGAGAAATTTCGAATAACACTATGTTACCTCAACGGGGATATGCACATCCCCAATAATGAGAATATCATATTTCTTCTTGACAGTAGGAAGAGGAAATTCAAAACCTCCAAAAATAATCAATGGAATTTTTCCAATAGAATTGATACTATGAACTTGAGGTTGTTTCCTCGAAAAGTGTACCATATGCTCATTGCCATTAACATGAAAACTGACATTGCCTTTGTTGCAATCAATAACAGCCCCTGCAGTATTCAAAAAAGGTCTTGCAAGAATAATAGACATACTATCGTCCTCAGGAATATCAAGAATAACAAAGTCCGTTAAAATAGTAACGTTTGCAACTACAACAGGCACATCCTCACAAATACTGACAGGTATAGCAGTCGATTTATCAGCCATTTGCAAAGATATTTCAGTAGGTGTCAACTTATTCAAGTCAAGTCTACGATATAAAGAGAGAGGCATAACACTGACACCGGCTCCAAGATCACATAAAGCAGTTTTAACATAGTTTCTTTTAATGGAGCATGGTATAGTAGGTACTCCTGGATCTCCAAGTTTCTTTGGTATTCCACCCTTGAAATTATAATTATCAAGCATGGTGGAAATTTCAGCTTCCGGTATCTTTCTTTTATTAGTGACAATTTCTTTCATATATTTAGCATAAGGATTCATTTTGAGCATATCAGTTAATCGCATACGCAAAAAGATAGGTCTAATCATTTCAGCAAAGCGCTCAAAATCCTCATCATCTTTTTTCTTGGATGGTTTGGGAGGAAAAGGCATGGGTTTCTGAACCCAAGGTTCTCTTTCCTTACCATGCTTCCTATAAACAAAGTCTCTCTTATCATAACGTTGATTCTTTGATTGTGGGTTATCAAGATCAACAGCAGGTTCAATTTCTACATCATTATCATTACTAGGTCGAGCATCATCATGAACATTATCATTAACATTTTCATTAGGTTCATGTTCATTACCAGATTGTGTTTCAGTATCAGAAATAGAAATATCATTTGGATTCTCGGGTGGTTCAGCAATAGGTTCACTAGAAGTATGCAAAGTCCTATCATTTTTCTTTTTCTTCTTTTTAGAAGGTCTAGGTGCATCTATATTATTTCTCTGAGAGTCCTCCTCAATTCTCTTATTGTGGCCTTCAGGATATAAAGGTTCCTGAGTCATTTTACCGGTTCTAGTAGCCACTCTAACAGCATAGTCATTATTCTTACTATTCAATTCATTGAGCAAATCATTCTGGTCTTTAAGTACTTGTTCTACTTGAGTGGTAACCATAGAAGCATGTTTACTAATGAGCTTAAGTTCACCTTTAACTCTAGGCATATAACTACCCAAGTGTTCAAGCGTATCAGAATTATATTTCAATTGTCTACCAATATATGCATTGAAGTTTTCTTGTTTAACAATAAAATTGTCAAACTCATCTAAGCATTGTCTAGCAGACTTATAACGAGGAATATCACCTTCATCAAATCTATAGAGAGAATTTACCTTTACTACTTGTGTCGGATTATCAAGACCATGAGTTTCTTGAATAGGTAATGGATTAAGATCATATATTTCTTCAACAGGCGGTAAATTAAGACCATGTATTTCTTCAATAGGAGGTAAATTCTTAACATCTTCAGCTTTAATACCATTTTCTTTCATAGATTTCTTTGCCTCTTGCATATCTTCAGGACTGAGAAATAGAACACCCCTCTTCTTCGGAGTTGGTTTAGGAATAGGCTCAGGAGTTGGCTCAGGCAGTGTCCAATTATTTTCATTTGTCAACATATTATTCAATAGAATCTCAGCTTCATCCGGTGTTCTTTCCCTGAAAACAGAACCAGCACAACTATCCAGGTAATCTCTGGAAGCATCGGTTAGTCCATTATAAAACATATCAAGTATTTAATTTTTCTTAAGAGGATGATCAGGCAAAGCAGTAAGTAATTGGAGAAGCCTCCCGCAAGCTTGTGGGAGACTCTCTTCTTCAGTTTGCACAAAGTTGTATATATCCCTTAAAGCAGCTTGTTTCTTATGAGCAGGGAAATATTTAGCAGAGAAGTAATAAATCATATCCTGGGGACTACGCACACAACTAGGATCAAGAGAATTAAACCATATCTTAGCATCACCCTTCAATGAGAACGGAAATATTTTAAGGATATAAAAGTAGTGAGTTTACCTCCTACGCACACAACCGGCAAGATCATTTAATTTAGTAAGATGTGCCACAACAGTTTCAGATTCATAGCCATAAAAAGCATCAGATTCAACCAAAGTAATTATATCAGGATCAACAGAGAATTCATAAACCTTATCAGTAACACAGATAGGTGAAGTAGCAAAAGCAGGGTCAGGTTTCATTCTAGCATTAAGAGATTGCTGCTTCCATTTAGTTAATAACTTCTTAAGATCATATCTATCATTGCAAGCTAAAATAGCTCTAGCAGCTTCTTCATCCATAACATAACCCTCAGGAACAACAGGTAATTCATATTTATTAGGGGGAGAGTCTTCATCATCACTATCATCAATATTATCAGTTTCAATAATTTCATTCTCTCTAGCCCTAGCAAGTTGTTCATCAAGAAATTCACCAAGTGGCACAGTAGTATCAAGCATAGAAGTAGTTTCATCATAAGTATCATGCATAGCAGAAGTGGCATCATCAATAACATGCGACATATCAGAATTAATAGCAGAAGCAGGTTTAGGTGTCGCAAGCTTACTCAAAACAGAAGGTGAATCAAGTGCAGAGCTAGATGGCAGTTCCTTACCTCCCCTCGTAGTTGAGGGATAAATTGTTGTTTTTGCATCTTTCAAGTTCTTCATAGTGACCAGAAGATATAAATCCCAAGTGACTCAAAGAATAGATCTATGCTCCCCGGTAACGGCACCAGAAAATAGTCTTGATAACCCACAAGTATAGGGGATCGCAACAGTTTTCGAGGGTAGAGTATTCAACCCAAATTTATTGATTCGACACAAGGGGAGCCAAAGAATATTCTCAAGTATTAGCAGTTGAGTTGTCAATTCAACCACACTTGGAAACTTAATATCTGCAACAAAGTATTTAGTAGCAAAGTAATATGGAAGTAACGATAACGATAGCAAAAGTAATATTTTTGGGTGTTTTGCAGTGATTGTAGCAGTAGCAACGGAAAAGTAAATAAGCGAAGAACAATATATGAAAAGCTCGTAGGTATTGGATCGGTGATGGAGAATTATGCCGGATGCGGTTCATCATATAACAGTCATAACATAGGGTGACACAGAACTAGCTCCAGTTCATCAATGTAATGTAGGCATGTATTCCGAATATAGTCATACGTGCTTATGGAAAAGAACTTGCATGACATCTTTTGTCCTACCCTCCCGTGGCAGCGGGGTCCTAATGGAAACTAAGGGATATTAAGGCCTCCTTTTAATAGAGTACCGAACCAAAGCATTAACACATAGTGAATACATGAACTTCTCAAACTACGGTCATCACCGGGAGTGGTCCCGATTATTGTCACTTCGGGGTTGCCGGATCATAACACATAGTAGGTGACTATAGACTTGCAAGATAGGATCAAGAACTCACATATGTTCATGAAAACATAATAGGTTCAGATCTGAAATCATGGCACTCGGGCCCTAGTGACAAGCATTAAGCATAGCAAAGTCATAGCAACATCAATCTCAGAACATAGTGGATACTAGGGATCAAACCCTAACAAAACTAACTTGATTACATGATAAATCTCATCCAACCCATCACCGTCCAGCAAGCCTACGATGAAATTACTCACGAATGGCGGTGAGCATCATGAAATTGGTGATGGAGGATGGTTGATGATGACGACGGCGACGGATTCCCCTCTCCGGAGCCCCGAACGGACTCCAGATCAGCCCTCTCGAGAGGTTTTAGGGCTTGGCGGCGGCTCCGTATCGTAAAACGCGATGAATCCTTCTCTCTTGATTTTTTTCTCCCCGAACACGAATATATGGAGTTGGAGTTGAGGGCGAAAGAATCAAGGCCAGGGGGCCCACCACCTGTCCACAAGGCAGGGGGTGCAACCAGGGGGGCAGGCGCGCCCCCACCCTCGTGGACAGGTGGTGGGCCCCCTGGCCTTGATTCTTTCGCCAATATTTTTAATATTTTCCAAAAATAAGTTCCGTGGAGTTTCAGGTCATTCCGAGAACTTTTGTTTCTGCACATAAATAACACCATGGCAATTCTGCTGAAAACAGCGTCAGTCCGGGTTAGTTCCATTCAAATCATGCAAGTTAGAGTCCAAAACAAGGGCAAAAGTGTTTGGAAAAGTAGATACGACGGAGACGTATCAGCGTTCAAGGGAGCACACCGCATCTCTTTCTTCGCAGGGGACTGTGATGATCCCGCCGCTCCCTGGCATCTTGAGGACGTTGTAGCCATGGTGTGTCACTGCCATGAACTTGGCCAGGGCCGGATACCCGAGGATGGCATTGTATGGCAGACGGATGTGGGCGACGTCGAAGTTGATGAGCTCGATGCGGTAGTTGTCACGCTGTCCGAAGGTGACAGGGAGGTGGACTTGCCCTATCGGCGTGGTGGAACCGTCGGTTACTCCTGAGAAGGGCTTGGTAGGCTGAAGATGATCGTAGGGCACTTGAAGGCTGTCGAACATCTCGACGGAGAGGATGTTAAGCCCTGTGCCGCCGTCGATGAGGGTCTTGGTAACTTGTACGTTGCTGATGACGGGTGAGCAAAGCATCGGGAGGGCGCCAGCGATAGCCGCACACTTGAGCTGAACTGCCGAACTGAAGGTGATGGCGCACTTGGACCACCTGAGCGGGCGTGTGGCCTCGAGCCTGGGGAGGACTGCGTTCACTTCGCGAGCAAACTGCTTGAAGATGCGATGAGAGGCCGGAGCTTGAGCTTCGCCCAAGATGCAGGCGATATCACGTGGCTCCTGGAAGCCCCCAGCCCCTTCGTCTTGATGGTGGTTGTCGTTCCTTCTTGGTGGTGGCGGCAGCGGAGGAAGCCCAGCATTGCCCTGAGGGCAGTCTTCGCGAGGCTGATCTCTCCAGACGCCCTCACGAGGCTGATCTTGCCAGCGGTCCTCACGAGGCCGGTCACGCCACTCCTGGCGAGGGCCACGGTCGTCCCAGCGTCCTCCGCCACGTCCTCCTCCTTGGCCGTAGCCCCGGTCGTTGCGCTCGGGGCGTCGACCGAGGCGTCTGTCTCGGATGGCCCTGAGCTCCTGACAGTCGTTGGTGTTATGGCTGTGGACGTTGTGGAAGGCGCAGAATGGTCAGTTGCTCTTGGATGACTTGGGCTGGTCCCGGCCGCGCTTCGTGTCTGGCTCTGCCGCGAGTACGACCACTCCCTTGCGCTTCACATCCTTGGCCTTGGCCTTCTTCTCCTCGGGGTCAGCAGCTGGGAGCTCGAGGAGGGAAAGGCGCCCTTCCTCAGCTCTTGCGCACTTGGTCGCCAGGTTGAACAGCTCCAGGGTCATGCACAACTCTTCGTGGATGGCGACACTACAAAAAAAAGACACATCCGTGACATTTTGGGCCGAACGAAAATGTTTTCTGTCATACATATGACACTTCTATGACGATAATTGTGACAAAACCCGGTATCATCATAGATGTGGTGGGCTCCTACTTCTATGACAAAAAATCATGACAAAAAATGGGCTTTTCGTCCTGGGCGGGCCGGAGACACAGCTGCATGACATTCTTTGGGCCGTCCATGACGGGAAAAACCGTGGTAGAAGCGAGGGGGAGGAAAATTTCGGGGAGTTCCCGGTTATGGTGGGAGGTCGGGGGCCGAGCGATGCGCGTTTCTCTCGTACACGTACGCACGTGTGTGCGAGGCGTTGGCTCTAACTGAACCCGAGCGAAGCGTTGGGCTCTAACTGAACCCGAGCGATTGCACTGCAGGCTACGCATTACTGAACCCGAGCGATCGATCGATGGCTGTTAACTGAACCCGATCGAGCGATTCCTTCGCTACTGCTGCTAACTGAAGCTGATCGATT